>NC_090337.1:73622317-73927718 GCF_035084215.1 Heptranchias perlo | reverse complement strand
GTCAGCTAGATCTTTCTTCTTCAAAGCAAAAAGATTTTATCTTCAAATACAAGAACTTTTCGTGGTTTTGTTGATTTTCAGCAAATGAACATATTTCAGCGAGCGAGAAGTTTTTTCTTTAACAGCGTCAGATTTTATCTTAAAATACAAGAACTTTTCGTGGTTCTTGTCAATTTTTGTTGGTTTTCATCCAATGAACTTATTTCAGTCAGCAAGATCTTTCTTCTTGAAAGCAAAAAGATTTTATCTTCAAATGCAAGAACTTTTCGTGGTTTTGTTGATTTTCAGCAAATGAACATATTTCAGCGAGGGAGAAGTTTTTTCTTTAATAGCGTCAGATTTTATCTTAAAATACAAGAACTTTTCGTGGTTCTTGTCAATTTTTGTTGGTTTTCATCCAATGAACTTATTTCAGTCAGCTAGATCTTTCTTCTTGAAAGCAAAAAGATTTTATCTTCAAATACAAGAACTTTTCGTGGTTTTGTTGATTTTCAGCAAATGAACATATTTCAGCGAGCGAGAAGTTTTTTCTTTCAAAGCGTCAGATTTTAGCTTAAAATACAAGAACTTTTCGTGGTTCTTGTCAATTTTTGTTGTTTTTCATCCAATGAACTTATTTCAGTCAGCAAGATCTTTCTTCTTGAAAGCAAAAAGATTTTATCTTCAAATGCAAGAACTTTTCGTGGTTTTGTTGATTTTCAGCAAATGAACATATTTCAGCGAGCGAGAAGTTTTTTCTTTATTAGCGTCAGATTTTATCTTAAAATACAAGACCTTTTCGTGGTTCTTGTCAATTTTTGTTGGTTTTCATCCAATGAACTTATTTCAGTCAGCTAGATCTTTCTTCTTTAAAGCAAAAAGATTTTATCTTCAAATACAAGAACTTTTCGTGGTTTTGTTGAATTTCAGCAAATGAACATATTTCAGCGAGCTGGAAGTTTTTTCTTTAATAGCGTCAGATTTTATCTTAAAATACAAGAACTTTTCGTGGTTCTTGTCAATTTTTGTTGGTTTTCATCCAATGAACTTATTTCAGTCAGCAAGATCTTTCTTCTTGAAAGCAAAAAGATTTTATCTTCAAATGCAAGAACTTTTCGTGGTTTTGTTGATTTTCAGCAAATGAACATATTTCAGCGAGGGAGAAGTTTTTTCTTTAATAGCGTCAGATTTTATCTTAAAATACAAGAACTTTTCGTGGTTCTTGTCAATTTTTGTTGGTTTTCATCCAATGAACTTATTTCAGTCAGCTAGATCTTTCTTCTTGAAAGCAAAAAGATTTTATCTTCAAATACAAGAACTTTTCGTGGTTTTGTTGATTTTCAGCAAATGAACATATTTCAGCGAGCGAGAAGTTTTTTCTTTCAAAGCGTCAGATTTTAGCTTAAAATACAAGAACTTTTCGTGGTTCTTGTCAATTTTTGTTGGTTTTCATCCAATGAACTTATTTCAGTCAGCAAGATCTTTCTTCTTGAAAGCAAAAAGATTTTATCTTCAAATGCAAGAACTTTTCGTGGTTTTGTTGATTTTCAGCAAATGAACATATTTCAGCGAGCGAGAAGTTTTTTCTTTATTAGCGTCAGATTTTATCTTAAAATACAAGACCTTTTCGTGGTTCTTGTCAATTTTTGTTGGTTTTCATCCAATGAACTTATTTCAGTCAGCAAGATCTTTCTTCTTGAAAGCAAAAAGATTTTATCTTCAAATGCAAGAACTTTTCGTGGTTTTGTTGATTTTCAGCAAATGAACATATTTCAGCGAGGGAGAAGTTTTTTCTTTAATAGCGTCAGATTTTATCTTAAAATACAAGAACTTTTCGTGGTTCTTGTCAATTTTTGTTGGTTTTCATCCAACGAACTTATTTCAGTCAGCTAGATCTTTCTTCTTCAAAGCAAAAAGATTTTATCTTCAAATACAAGAACTTTTCGTGGTTTTGTTGATTTTCAGCAAATGAACATATTTCAGCGAGCGAGAAGTTTTTTTTTATTAGCGTCAGATTTTATCTTAAAATACAAGAACTTTTCGTGTTTCTTGTCAATTTTTGTTGGTTTTCATCCAATGAACTTATTTCAGTCAGCTGGATCTTTCTTCTTGAAAGCAAAAAGATTTTATCTTCAAATACAAGAACTTTTCGTGGTTTTGTTGATTTTCAGCAAATGAACATATTTCAGCGAGCTGCAAGTTTTTTCTTTAATAGCGTAAGATTTTATCTTAAAATACAAGAACTTTTCGTGGTTCTTGTCAATTTTTGTTAGTTTTCATCTGATGAACTTATTTCAGTCAGCTAGATCTTTCTTCTTCAAAGCAAAAATATTTTATCTTCAAATACAAGAACTTTTCGTGGTTTTGTTGATTTTCAGCAAATGAACATATTTCAGCGAGCGAGAAGTTTTTTCTTTAATAGCGTCAGATTTTATCTTAAAATACAAGAACTTTTCGTGGTTCTTGTCAATTTTTGTTGGTTTTCATCCAATGAACTTATTTCAGTCAGCAAGATCTTTCTTCTTGAAAGCAAAAAGATTTTATCTTCAAATGCAAGAACTTTTCGTGGTTTTGTTGATTTTCAGCAAATGAACATATTTCAGCGAGCGAGAAGTTTTTTCTTTATTAGCGTCAGATTTTATCTTAAAATACAAGAACTTTTCGTGGTTCTTGTCAATTTTTGTTGGTTTTCATCCAATGAACTTATTTCAGTCAGCTGGATCTTTCTTCTTGAAAGCAAAAAGATTTTATCTTCAAATACAAGAACTTTTCGTGGTTTTGTTGATTTTCAGCAAAAGAACATATTTCAGCGAGCTGGAAGTTTTTTCTTTAACAGCGTAAGATTTTATCTTCAAATACAAGAACTTTTCGTGATTTTGTTGATTTTCAGCAAATGAACATATTTCAGCGAGCGAGAAGTTTTTTCTTTAATAGCGTCAGATTTTATCTTAAAATACAAAAACTTTTCGTGGTTCTTGTCAATTTTTGTTGATTTTCATCAAATTAACTTATTTCAGTCAGCTAGATCTTTCTTCTTCAAAGCAAAAAGATTTTATCTTCAAATACAAGAACTTTTCGTGGTTTTGTTGATTTTCAGCAAATGAACATATTTCAGCGAGGGAGACGTTTTTTCTTTAATAGCGTAAGATTTTATCTTAAAATACAAAAACTTTTCGTGGTTCTTGTCAATTTTTGTTAGTTTTCATCTGATGAACTTATTTCAGTCAGCTAGATCTTTCTTCTTCAAAGCAAAAAGATTTTATCTTCAAATACAAGAACTTTTCGTGGTTTTGTTGATTTTCAGCAAATGAACATATTTCAGCGAGCGAGAAGTTTTTTCTTTAATAGCGTCAGATTTTATCTTAAAATACAAGAACTTTTCGTGGTTCTTGTCAATTTTTGTTGGTTTTCATCCAATGAACTTATTTCAGTCAGCAAGATCTTTCTTCTTGAAAGCAAAAAGATTTTATCTTCAAATGCAAGAACTTTTCGTGGTTTTGTTGATTTTCAGCAAATGAACATATTTCAGCGAGCGAGAAGTTTTTTCTTTATTAGCGTCAGATTTTATCTTAAAATACAAGACCTTTTCGTGGTTCTTGTCAATTTTTGTTGGTTTTCATCCAATGAACTTATTTCAGTCAGCTAGATCTTTCTTCTTTAAAGCAAAAAGATTTTATCTTCAAATACAAGAACTTTTCGTGGTTTTGTTGATTTTCAGCAAATGAACATATTTCAGCGAGCTGGAAGTTTTTTCTTTAATAGCGTCAGATTTTATCTTAAAATACAAGAACTTTTCGTGGTTCTTGTCAATTTTTGTTGGTTTTCATCCAATGAACTTATTTCAGTCAGCAAGATCTTTCTTCTTGAAAGCAAAAAGATTTTATCTTCAAATGCAAGAACTTTTCGTGGTTTTGTTGATTTTCAGCAAATGAACATATTTCAGCGAGGGAGAAGTTTTTTCTTTAATAGCGTCAGATTTTATCTTAAAATACAAGAACTTTTCGTGGTTCTTGTCAATTTTTGTTGGTTTTCATCCAATGAACTTATTTCAGTCAGCTAGATCTTTCTTCTTGAAAGCAAAAAGATTTTATCTTCAAATACAAGAACTTTTCGTGGTTTTGTTGATTTTCAGCAAATGAACATATTTCAGCGAGCGAAAAGTTTTTTCTTTCAAAGCGTCAGATTTTAGCTTAAAATACAAGAACTTTTCGTGGTTCTTGTCAATTTTTGTTGGTTTTCATCCAATGAACTTATTTCAGTCAGCAAGATCTTTCTTCTTGAAAGCAAAAAGATTTTATCTTCAAATGCAAGAACTTTTCGTGGTTTTGTTGATTTTCAGCAAATGAACATATTTCAGCGAGCGAGAAGTTTTTTCTTTATTAGCGTCAGATTTTATCTTAAAATACAAGACCTTTTCGTGGTTCTTGTCAATTTTTGTTGGTTTTCATCCAATGAACTTATTTCAGTCAGCTAGATCTTTCTTCTTTAAAGCAAAAAGATTTTATCTTCAAATACAAGAACTTTTCGTGGTTTTGTTGATTTTCAGCAAATGAACATATTTCAGCGAGCTGGAAGTTTTTTCTTTAATAGCGTCAGATTTTATCTTAAAATACAAGAACTTTTCGTGGTTCTTGTCAATTTTTGTTGGTTTTCATCCAATGAACTTATTTCAGTCAGCAAGATCTTTCTTCTTGAAAGCAAAAAGATTTTATCTTCAAATGCAAGAACTTTTCGTGGTTTTGTTGATTTTCAGCAAATGAACATATTTCAGCGAGGGAGAAGTTTTTTCTTTAATAGCGTCAGATTTTATCTTAAAATACAAGAACTTTTCGTGGTTCTTGTCAATTTTTGTTGGTTTTCATCCAACGAACTTATTTCAGTCAGCAAGATCTTTCTTCTTCAAAGCAAAAAGATTTTATCTTCAAATACAAGAACTTTTCGTGGTTTTGTTGATTTTCAGCAAATGAACATATTTCAGCGAGCGAGAAGTTTTTTTTTATTAGCGTCAGATTTTATCTTAAAATACAAGAACTTTTCGTGTTTCTTGTCAATTTTTGTTGGTTTTCATCCAATGAACTTATTTCAGTCAGCTGGATCTTTCTTCTTGAAAGCAAAAAGATTTTATCTTCAAATACAAGAACTTTTCGTGGTTTTGTTGATTTTCAGCAAATGAACATATTTCAGCGAGCTGCAAGTTTTTTCTTTAATAGCGTAAGATTTTATCTTAAAATACAAGAACTTTTCGTGGTTCTTGTCAATTTTTGTTAGTTTTCATCTGATGAACTTATTTCAGTCAGCTAGATCTTTCTTCTTCAAAGCAAAAAGATTTTATCTTCAAATACAAGAACTTTTCGTGGTTTTGTTGATTTTCAGCAAATGAACATATTTCAGCGAGCGAGAAGTTTTTTCTTTAATAGCGTCAGATTTTATCTTAAAATACAAGAACTTTTCGTGATTTTGTTGATTTTCAGCAAATGAACATATTTCAGCGAGCGAGAAGTTTTTTCTTTAATAGCGTCAGATTTTATCTTAAAATACAAAAACTTTTCGTGGTTCTTGTCAATTTTTGTTGATTTTCATCAAATTAACTTATTTCAGTCAGCTAGATCTTTCTTCTTCAAAGCAAAAAGATTTTATCTTCAAATACAAGAACTTTTCGTGGTTTTGTTGATTTTCAGCAAATGAACATATTTCAGCGAGGGAGACGTTTTTTCTTTAATAGCGTAAGATTTTATCTTAAAATACAAGAACTTTTCGTGGTTCTTGTCAATTTTTGTTAGTTTTCATCTGATGAACTTATTTCAGTCAGCTAGATCTTTCTTCTTCAAAGCAAAAAGATTTTATCTTCAAATACAAGAACTTTTCGTGGTTTTGTTGATTTTCAGCAAATGAACATATTTCAGCGAGCGAGAAGTTTTTTCTTTAATAGCGTCAGATTTTATCTTAAAATACAAGAACTTTTCGTGGTTCTTGTCAATTTTTGTTGGTTTTCATCCAATGAACTTATTTCAGTCAGCAAGATCTTTCTTCTTGAAAGCAAAAAGATTTTATCTTCAAATGCAAGAACTTTTCGTGGTTTTGTTGATTTTCAGCAAATGAACATATTTCAGCGAGGGAGAAGTTTTTTCTTTAATAGCGTCAGATTTTATCTTAAAATACAAGAACTTTTCGTGGTTCTTGTCGATTTTTGTTGGTTTTCATCCAATGAACTTATTTCAGTCAGCTAGATCTTTCTTCTTGAAAGCAAAAAGATTTTATCTTCAAATACAAGAACTTTTCGTGGTTTTGTTGATTTTCAGCAAATGAACATATTTCAGCGAGCGAGAAGTTTTTTCTTTCAAAGCGTCAGATTTTAGCTTAAAATACAAGAACTTTTCGTGGTTCTTGTCAATTTTTGTTGGTTTTCATCCAATGAACTTATTTCAGTCAGCAAGATCTTTCTTCTTGAAAGCAAAAAGATTTTATCTTCAAATGCAAGAACTTTTTGTGGTTTTGTTGATTTTCAGCAAATGAACATATTTCAGCGAGCGAGAAGTTTTTTCTTTATTAGCGTCAGATTTTATCTTAAAATACAAGACCTTTTCGTGGTTCTTGTCAATTTTTGTTGGTTTTCATCCAATGAACTTATTTCAGTCAGCTAGATCTTTCTTCTTTAAAGCAAAAAGATTTTATCTTCAAATACGAGAACTTTTCGTGGTTTTGTTGATTTTCAGCAAATGAACATATTTCAGCGAGCTGGAAGTTTTTTCTTTAATAGCGTCAGATTTTATCTTAAAATACAAGAACTTTTCGTGGTTCTTGTCAATTTTTGTTGGTTTTCATCCAATGAACTTATTTCAGTCAGCAAGATCTTTCTTCTTGAAAGCAAAAAGATTTTATCTTCAAATGCAAGAACTTTTCGTGGTTTTGTTGATTTTCAGCAAATGAACATATTTCAGCGAGGGAGAAGTTTTTTCTTTAATAGCGTCAGATTTTATCTTAAAATACAAGAACTTTTCGTGGTTCTTGTCAATTTTTGTTGGTTTTCATCCAACGAACTTATTTCAGTCAGCTAGATCTTTCTTCTTCAAAGCAAAAAGATTTTATCTTCAAATACAAGAACTTTTCGTGGTTTTGTTGATTTTCAGCAAATGAACATATTTCAGCGAGCGAGAAGTTTTTTTTTATTAGCGTCAGATTTTATCTTAAAATACAAGAACTTTTCGTGTTTCTTGTCAATTTTTGTTGGTTTTCATCCAATGAACTTATTTCAGTCAGCTGGATCTTTCTTCTTGAAAGCAAAAAGATTTTATCTTCAAATACAAGAACTTTTCGTGGTTTTGTTGATTTTCAGCAAATGAACATATTTCAGCGAGCTGCAAGTTTTTTCTTTAATAACGTAAGATTTTATCTTAAAATACAAGAATTTTTCGTGGTTCTTGTCAATTTTTGTTAGTTTTCATCTGATGAACTTATTTCAGTCAGCTAGATCTTTCTTCTTCAAAGCAAAAAGATTTTATCTTCAAATACAAGAACTTTTCGTGGTTTTGTTGATTTTCAGCAAATGAACATATTTCAGCGAGCGAGAAGTTTTTTCTTCAATAGCGTCAGATTTTATCTTAAAATACAAGAACTTTTCGTGGTTCTTGTCAATTTTTGTTGGTTTTCATCCAATGAACTTATTTCAGTCAGCAAGATCTTTCTTCTTGAAAGCAAAAAGATTTTATCTTCAAATGCAAGAACTTTTCGTGGTTTTGTTGATTTTCAGCAAATGAACATATTTCAGCGAGGGAGAAGTTTTTTCTTTCAAAGCGTCAGATTTTAGCTTAAAATACAAGAACTTTTCGTGGTTCTTGTCAATTTTTGTTGGTTTTCATCCAATGAACTTATTTCAGTCAGCAAGATCTTTCTTCTTGAAAGCAAAAAGATTTTATCTTCAAATGCAAGAACTTTTCGTGGTTTTGTTGATTTTCAGCAAATGAACATATTTCAGCGAGCGAGAAGTTTTTTCTTTATTAGCGTCAGATTTTATCTTAAAATACAAGAACTTTTCGTGGTTCTTGTCAATTTTTGTTGGTTTTCATCCAATGAACTTATTTCAGTCAGCTGGATCTTTCTTCTTGAAAGCAAAAAGATTTTATCTTCAAATACAAGAACTTTTCGTGGTTTTGTTGATTTTCAGCAAAAGAACATATTTCAGCGAGCTGGAAGTTTTTTCTTTAACAGCGTAAGATTTTATCTTCAAATACAAGAACTTTTCGTGATTTTTGTTGATTTTCAGCAAATGAACATATTTCAGCGAGCGAGAAGTTTTTTCTTTAATAGCGTCAGATTTTATCTTAAAATACAAAAACTTTTCGTGGTTCTTGTCAATTTTTGTTGATTTTCATCAAATGAACTTATTTCAGTCAGCTAGATCTTTCTTCTTTAAAGCAAAAAGATTTTATCTTCAAATACAAGAACTTTTCGTGGTTTTGTTGATTTTCAGCAAATGAACATATTTCAGCGAGGGAGACGTTTTTTCTTTAATAGCGTAAGATTTTATCTTAAAATAAAAGAACTTTTCGTGGTTCTTGTCAATTTTTGTTGGTTTTCATCCCATAAACTTATTTCAGTCAGCTGGATCTTTCTTCTTCAAAGCAAAAAGATTTTATCTTCAAATACAAGAACTTTTCGTGGTTTTGTTGATTTTCAGCAAATGAACATATTTCAGCGAGCGAGAAGTTTTTTCTTTAATCGCGTCAGATTTTATCTTAAAATACAAGACCTTTTCGTGGTTCTTGTCAATTTTTGTTGGTTTTCATCCAATGAACTTATTTCAGTCAGCTAGATCTTTCTTCTTGAAAGCAAAAAGATTTTATCTTCAAATACAAGAACTTTTCGTGGTTTTGTTGATTTTCAGCAAATGAACATATTTCAGCGAGCTGGAAGTTTTTTCTTTAACAGCGTAAGAATTTATCTTCAAATACAAGAAGTTTTCATGGTTCTTGTCAATTTTTGTTGGTTTTCATCCAATGAACTTATTTCAGTCAGCAAGATCTTTCTTCTTGAAAGCAAAAAGATTTTATCTTCAAATACAAGAACTTTTCGTGATTTTGTTGATTTTCAGCAAATGAACATATTTCAGCGAGCTGGAAGTTTTTTCTTTAATAGAGTCAGATTTTATCTTAAAATACAAAAACTTTTCGTGGTTCTTGTCAATTTTTGTTGGTTTTCATCCCATAAACTTATTTCAGTCAGCTGGATCTTTCTTCTTCAAAGCAAAAAGATTTTATCTTCAAATACAAGAACTTTTCGTGGTTTTGTTGATTTTCAGCAAATGAACATATTTCAGCGAGCGAGAAGTTTTTTCTTTAATCGCGTCAGATTTTATCTTAAAATACAAGACCTTTTCGTGGTTCTTGTCAATTTTTGTTGGTTTTCATCCAATGAACTTATTTCAGTCAGCTAGATCTTTCTTCTTTAAAGCAAAAAGATTTTATCTTCAAATACAAGAACTTTTCGTGGTTTTGTTGATTTTCAGCAAATGAACATATTTCAGCGAGGGAGACGTTTTTTCTTTAATAGAGTAAGATTTTATCTTAAAATACAAGAACTTTTCGTGGTTCTTGTCAATTTTTGTTGGTTTTCATCCCATAAACTTATTTCAGTCAGCTCGATGTTTCTTCTTCAAAGCAAAAAGATTTCATGTTCATATACAAGAACTTTTCCTGGTTTTGTTGATTTTCAGCAAATGAACATATTTCAGCGAGCGACAAGTTTTTTCTTTAATCGCGTCAGATTTTATCTTAAAATACAAGAACTTTTCGTGGTTCTTGTCAATTTTTGTTGGTTTTCATCCAATGAACGTATTTCAGTCAGCTTGATCTTTCTTCTTGAAAGCAAAAAGATTTTATCTTCAAATACAAGAACTTTTCGTGGTTTTGTTGATTTTCAGCAAATGAACATATTTCAGCGAGCGAGAAGTTTTTTCTTCAATAGCGTAAGATTTTATCTTAAAATACAAGAACTTTTCGTGGTTCTTGTCAATTTTTGTTAGTTTTCATCTTATGAACTTATTTCAGTCAGCTAGATCTTTCTTCTTCAAAGCAAAAAGATTTTATCTTCAAATGCAAGAACTTTTCGTGGTTTTGTTGATTTTCAGCAAATGAACATATTTCAGCGAGCTGGAAGTTTTTTCTTTAATAGCGTAAGATTTTATCTTAAAATACAAGAACTTTTCGTGGTTCTTGTCAATTTTTGTTGGTTTTCATCTGATGAACTTATTTCATTCAGCTAGATCTTTCTTCTTCAAAGCAAAAAGATTTTATCTTCAAATACAAGAACTTTTCGTGATTTTGTTGATTTTCAGCAAATGAACATATTTCAGCGAGCGAGAAGTTTTTTCTTTAATAGCGTCAGATTTTATCTTAAAATACAAAAACTTTTCGAGGTTCTTGTCAATTTTTGTTGATTTTCATCAAATTAACTTATTTCAGTCAGCTAGATCTTTCTTCTTCAAAGCAAAAAGATTTTATCTTAAAATACAAGAACTTTTCGTGGTTCTTGTCAATTTTTGTTAGTTTTCATCTTATGAACTTATTTCAGTCAGCTAGATCTTTCTTCTTTAAAGCAAAAAGATTTTATCTTCAAATACAAGAACTTTTCGTGGTTTTGTTGATTTTCAGCAAATGAACATATTTCAGCGAGGGAGAAGTTTTTTTTTATAGCGTCAGATTTTATCTTAAAATACAAGAACTTTTCGTGGTTCTTGTCAATTTTTGTTAGTTTTCATCTTATGAACTTATTTTAGTCAGCTAGATCTTTCTTCTTCAAAGCAAAAATATTTTATCTTCAAATGCAAGAACTTTTCGTGGTTTTGTTGATTTTCAGCAAATGAACATATTTCAGCGAGCTGGAAGTTTTTTCTTTAATAGCGTAAGATTTTATCTTAAAATACAAGAACTTTTCGTGGTTCTTGTCAATTTTTGTTGGTTTTCATCTGATGAACTTATTTCATTCAGCTAGATCTTTCTTCTTCAAAGCAAAAAGATTTTATCTTCAAATACAAGAACTTTTCGTGGTTTTGTTGATTTTCAGCAAATGAACATATTTCAGCGAGGGAGACGTTTTTTCTTTAATAGCGTAAGATTTTATCTTAAAATAAAAGAACTTTTCGTGGTTCTTGTCAATTTTTGTTGGTTTTCATCCCATAAACTTATTTCAGTCAGCTGGATCTTTCTTCTTCAAAGCAAAAAGATTTTATCTTCAAATACAAGAACTTTTCGTGGTTTTGTTGATTTTCAGCAAATGAACATATTTCAGCGAGCGAGAAGTTTTTTCTTTAATCGCGTCAGATTTTATCTTAAAATACAAGACCTTTTCGTGGTTCTTGTCAATTTTTGTTGGTTTTCATCCAATGAACTTATTTCAGTCAGCTAGATCTTTCTTCTTGAAAGCAAAAAGATTTTATCTTCAAATACAAGAACTTTTCGTGGTTTTGTTGATTTTCAGCAAATGAACATATTTCAGCGAGCTGGAAGTTTTTTCTTTAACAGCGTAAGATTTTATCTTCAAATACAAGAAGTTTTCATGGTTCTTGTCAATTTTTGTTGGTTTTCATCCAATGAACTTATTTCAGTCAGCAAGATCTTTCTTCTTGAAAGCAAAAAGATTTTATCTTCAAATACAAGAACTTTTCGTGATTTTGTTGATTTTCAGCAAATGAACATATTTCAGCGAGCTGGAAGTTTTTTCTTTAATAGAGTCAGATTTTATCTTAAAATACAAAAACTTTTCGTGGTTCTTGTCAATTTTTGTTGGTTTTCATCCCATAAACTTATTTCAGTCAGCTGGATCTTTCTTCTTCAAAGCAAAAAGATTTTATCTTCAAATACAAGAACTTTTCGTGGTTTTGTTGATTTTCAGCAAATGAACATATTTCAGCGAGCGAGAAGTTTTTTCTTTAATCGCGTCAGATTTTATCTTAAAATACAAGACCTTTTCGTGGTTCTTGTCAATTTTTGTTGGTTTTCATCCAATGAACTTATTTCAGTCAGCTAGATCTTTCTTCTTTAAAGCAAAAAGATTTTATCTTCAAATACAAGAACTTTTCGTGGTTTTGTTGATTTTCAGCAAATGAACATATTTCAGCGAGGGAGACGTTTTTTCTTTAATAGCGTAAGATTTTATCTTAAAATACAAGAACTTTTCTTGGTTCTTGTCAATTTTTGTTGGTTTTCATCCCATAAACTTATTTCAGTCAGCTCGATGTTTCTTCTTCAAAGCAAAAAGATTTCATGTTCATATACAAGAACTTTTCCTGGTTTTGTTGATTTTCAGCAAATGAACATATTTCAGCGAGCGACAAGTTTTTTCTTTAATCGCGTCAGATTTTATCTTAAAATACAAGAACTTTTCGTGGTTCTTGTCAATTTTTGTTGGTTTTCATCCAATGAACGTATTTCAGTCAGCTTGATCTTTCTTCTTGAAAGCAAAAAGATTTTATCTTCAAATACAAGAACTTTTCGTGGTTTTGTTGATTTTCAGCAAATGAACATATTTCAGCGAGCGAGAAGTTTTTTCTTCAATAGCGTAAGATTTTATCTTAAAATACAAGAACTTTTCGTGGTTCTTGTCAATTTTTGTTAGTTTTCATCTTATGAACTTATTTCAGTCAGCTAGATCTTTCTTCTTCAAAGCAAAAAGATTTTATCTTCAAATGCAAGAACTTTTCGTGGTTTTGTTGATTTTCAGCAAATGAACATATTTCAGCGAGCTGGAAGTTTTTTCTTTAATAGCGTAAGATTTTATCTTAAAATACAAGAACTTTTCGTGGTTCTTGTCAATTTTTGTTGGTTTTCATCTGATGAACTTATTTCATTCAGCTAGATCTTTCTTCTTCAAAGCAAAAAGATTTTATCTTCAAATACAAGAACTTTTCGTGATTTTGTTGATTTTCAGCAAATGAACATATTTCAGCGAGCGAGAAGTTTTTTCTTTAATAGCGTCAGATTTTATCTTAAAATACAAAAACTTTTCGAGGTTCTTGTCAATTTTTGTTGATTTTCATCAAATTAACTTATTTCAGTCAGCCAGATCTTTCTTCTTCAAAGCAAAAAGATTTTATCTTAAAATACAAGAACTTTTCGTGGTTCTTGTCAATTTTTGTTAGTTTTCATCTTATGAACTTATTTCAGTCAGCTAGATCTTTCTTCTTTAAAGCAAAAAGATTTTATCTTCAAATACAAGAACTTTTCGTGGTTTTGTTGATTTTCAGCAAATGAACATATTTCAGCGAGGGAGAAGTTTTTTTTTATAGCGTCAGATTTTATCTTAAAATACAAGAACTTTTCGTGGTTCTTGTCAATTTTTGTTAGTTTTCATCTTATGAACTTATTTTAGTCAGCTAGATCTTTCTTCTTCAAAGCAAAAATATTTTATCTTCAAATGCAAGAACTTTTCGTGATTTTGTTGATTTTCAGCAAATGAACATATTTCAGCGAGCGAGAAGTTTTTTCTTTAATAGCGTCAGATTTTATCTTAAAATACAAAAACTTTTCGAGGTTCTTGTCAATTTTTGTTGATTTTCATCAAATTAACTTATTTCAGTCAGCCAGATCTTTCTTCTTCAAAGCAAAAAGATTTTATCTTAAAATACAAGAACTTTTCGTGGTTCTTGTCAATTTTTGTTAGTTTTCATCTTATGAACTTATTTCAGTCAGCTAGATCTTTCTTCTTTAAAGCAAAAAGATTTTATCTTCAAATACAAGAACTTTTCGTGGTTTTGTTGATTTTCAGCAAATGAACATATTTCAGCGAGGGAGAAGTTTTTTTTTATAGCGTCAGATTTTATCTTAAAATACAAGAACTTTTCGTGGTTCTTGTCAATTTTTGTTAGTTTTCATCTTATGAACTTATTTTAGTCAGCTAGATCTTTCTTCTTCAAAGCAAAAATATTTTATCTTCAAATGCAAGAACTTTTCGTGGTTTTGTTGATTTTCAGCAAATGAACATATTTCAGCGAGCTGGAAGTTTTTTCTTTAATAGCGTAAGATTTTATCTTAAAATACAAGAACTTTTCGTGGTTCTTGTCAATTTTTGTTGGTTTTCATCTGATGAACTTATTTCATTCAGCTAGATCTTTCTTCTTCAAAGCAAAAAGATTTTATCTTCAAATACAAGAACTTTTCGTGATTTTGTTGATTTTCAGCAAATGAACATATTTCAGCGAGCGAGAAGTTTTTTCTTTAATAGCGTCAGATTTTATCTTAAAATACAAAAACTTTTCGAGGTTCTTGTCAATTTTTGTTGGTTTTCATCCAATGAACGTATTTCAGTCAGCTTGATCTTTCTTCTTGAAAGCAAAAAGATTTTATCTTCAAATACAAGAACTTTTCGTGGTTTTGTTGATTTTCAGCAAATGAACATATTTCAGCGAGGGAGAAGTTTTTTCTTTAATAGCGTCAGATTTTATCTTCAAATACAAGAACTTTTCGTGGTTCTTGTCAATTTTTGTTGCTTTTCATCCAATGAACTTATTTCAGTCAGCTAGATCTTTCTTCTTCAAAGCAAAAAGATTTTATCTTCAAATACAAGAACTTTTCGTGGTTTTGTTGATTTTCAGCAAATGAACATATTTCAGCGAGCGAGAAGTTTTTCCTTTCAAAGCGTCAGATTTTAGCTTAAAATACAAGAACTTTTCGTGGTTCTTGTCAATTTTTGTTGGTTTTCATCCAATGAACTTATTTCAGTCAGCAAGATCTTTCTTGTTGAAAGGAAAAAGATTTTATCTTCAAATACAAGAACTTTTCGTGGTTTTGTTGATTTTCAGCAAATGAACATATTTCAGCGAGCGAGAAGTTTTTTTTTATTAGCGTCAGATTTTATCTTAAAATACAAGAACTTTTCGTGTTTCTTGTCAATTTTTGTTGGTTTTCATCCAATGAACTTATTTCAGTCAGCTGGATCTTTCTTCTTGAAAGCAAAAAGATTTTATCTTCAAATACAAGAACTTTTCGTGGTTTTGTTGATTTTCAGCAAATGAACATATTTCAGCGAGCTGGAAGTTTTTTCTTTAATAGCGTAAGATTTTATCTTCAAATACAAGAACTTTTCGTGATTTTGTTGATTTTCAGCAAATGAACATATTTCAGCGAGCGAGAAGTTTTTTCTTTCATAGCGTCAGATTTTATCTTAAAATACAAAAACTTTTCGTGGTTCTTGTCAATTTTTGTTGATTTTCATCAAATGAACTTATTTCAGTCAGCTAGATCTTTCTTCTTTAAAGCAAAAAGATTTTATCTTCAAATACAAGAACTTTTCGTGGTTTTGTTGATTTTCAGCAAATGAACATATTTCAGCGAGCTAGAAGTTTTTTCTTCAATAGCGTAAGATTTTATCTTAAAATACAAGAACTTTTCGTGGTTCTTGTCAATTTTTGTTAGTTTTCATCTGATGAACTTATTTCAGTCAGCTAGATCTTTCTTCTTCAAAGCAAAAAGATTTTATCTTCAAATACAAGAACTTTTCGTGGTTTTGTTGATTTTCAGCAAATGAACATATTTCTGCGAGCGAGAAGTTTTTTCTTTAATAGCGTCAGATTTTATCTTAAAATACAAGAACTTTTCGTGGTTCTTGTCAATTTTTGTTGGTTTTCATCCAATGAACTTATTTCAGTCAGCAAGATCTTTCTTCTTGAAAGCAAAAAGATTTTATCTTCAAATACAAGAACTTTTCGTGATTTTGTTGATTTTCAGCAAATGAACATATTTCAGCGAGCTGGAAGTTTTTTCTTTAATAGAGTCAGATTTTATCTTAAAATACAAAAACTTTTCGTGGTTCTTGTCAATTTTTGTTGATTTTCATCAAATGAACTTATTTCAGTCAGCTAGATCTTTCTTCTTCAAAGCAAAAAGATTTTATCTTCAAATACAAGAACTTTTCGTGGTTTTGTTGATTTTCAGCAAATGAACATATTTCAGCGAGGGAGACGTTTTTTCTTTAATAGCGTAAGATTTTATCTTAAAATAAAAGAACTTTTCGTGGTTCTTGTCAATTTTTGTTGGTTTTCATCCCATAAACTTATTTCAGTCAGCTGGATCTTTCTTCTTCAAAGCAAAAAGATTTTATCTTCAAATACAAGAACTTTTCGTGGTTTTGTTGATTTTCAGCAAATGAACATATTTCAGCGAGCGAGAAGTTTTTTCTTTAATCGCGTCAGATTTTATCTTAAAATACAAGACCTTTTCGTGGTTCTTGTCAATTTTTGTTGGTTTTCATCCAATGAACTTATTTCAGTCAGCTAGATCTTTCTTCTTTAAAGCAAAAAGATTTTATCTTCAAATACAAGAACTTTTCGTGGTTTTGTTGATTTTCAGCAAATGAACATATTTCAGCGAGCGAGACGTTTTTTCTTTAATAGCGTAAGATTTTATCTTAAAATACAAGAACTTTTCTTGGTTCTTGTCAATTTTTGTTGGTTTTCATCCAATGAACGTATTTCAGTCAGCTTGATCTTTCTTCTTGAAAGCAAAAAGATTTTATCTTCAAATACAAGAACTTTTCGTGGTTTTGTTGATTTTCAGCAAATGAACATATTTCAGCGAGCGAGAAGTTTTTTCTTCAATAGCGTAAGATTTTATCTTAAAATACAAGAACTTTTCGTGGTTCTTGTCAATTTTTGTTAGTTTTCATCTTATGAACTTATTTCAGTCAGCTAGATCTTTCTTCTTTAAAGCAAAAAGATTTTATCTTCAAATACAAGAACTTTTCGTGGTTTTGTTGATTTTCAGCAAATGAACATATTTCAGCGAGGGAGAAGTTTTTTTTTATAGCGTCAGATTTTATCTTAAAATACAAGAACTTTTCGTGGTTCTTGTCAATTTTTGTTACTTTTCATCTTATGAACTTATTTCAGTCAGCTAGATCTTTCTTCTTTAAAGCAAAAAGATTTTATCTTCAAATACAAGAACTTTTCGTGGTTTTGTTGATTTTCAGCAAATGAACATATTTCAGCGAGCGAGAAGTTTTTCCTTTCAAAGCGTCAGATTTTAGCTTAAAATACAAGAACTTTTCGTGGTTCTTGTCAATTTTTGTTGGTTTTCATCCAATGAACTTATTTCAGTCAGCAAGATCTTTCTTGTTGAAAGGAAAAAGATTTTATCTTCAAATACAAGAACTTTTCGTGGTTTTGTTGATTTTCAGCAAATGAACATATTTCAGCGAGCGAGAAGTTTTTTTTTATTAGCGTCAGATTTTATCTTAAAATACAAGAACTTTTAGTGTTTCTTCTCAATTTTTGTTGGTTTTCATCCAATGAACTTATTTCAGTCAGCTGGATCTTTCTTCTTGAAAGCAAAAAGATTTTATCTTCAAATACAAGAACTTTTCGTGGTTTTGTTGATTTTCAGCAAATGAACATATTTCAGCGAGCTAGAAGTTTTTTCTTCAATAGCGTAAGATTTTATCTTAAAATACAAGAACTTTTCGTAGTTATTGTCAATTTTTGTTAGTTTTCATCTGATGAACTTATTTCAGTCAGCTAGATCTTTCTTCTTCAAAGCAAAAAGATTTTATCTTCAAATACAAGAACTTTTCGTGGTTTTGTTGATTTTCAGCAAATGAACATATTTCAGCGAGCGAGAAGTTTTTTCTTTAATAGCGTCAGATTTTATCTTAAAATACAAGAACTTTTCGTGGTTCTTGTCAATTTTTGTTGGTTTTCATCCAATGAACTTATTTCAGTCAGCAAGATCTTTCTTCTTGAAAGCAAAAAGATTTTATCTTCAAATGCAAGAACTTTTCGTGGTTTTGTTGATTTTCAGCAAATGAACATATTTCAGCGAGGGAGAAGTTTTTTCTTTAATAGCGTCAGATTTTATCTTAAAATACAAGAACTTTTCGTGGTTCTTGTCAATTTTTGTTGGTTTTCATCCAATGAACTTATTTCAGTCAGCTGGATCTTTCTTCTTGAAAGCAAAAAGATTTTATCTTCAAATACAAGAACTTTTCGTGGTTTTGTTGATTTTCAGCAAATGAACATATTTCAGCGAGCGAGAAGTTTTTTCTTTCAAAGCGTCAGATTTTAGCTTAAAATACAAGAACTTTTCGTGGTTCTTGTCAATTTTTGTTGGTTTTCATCCAATGAACTTATTTCAGTCAGCAAGATCTTTCTTCTTGAAAGCAAAAAGATTTTATCTTCAAATGCAAGAACTTTTCGTGGTTTTGTTGATTTTCAGCAAATGAACATATTTCAGCGAGCGAGAAGTTTTTTCTTTATTAGCGTCAGATTTTATCTTAAAATACAAGAACTTTTCGTGGTTCTTGTCAATTTTTGTTGGTTTTCATCCAATGAACTTATTTCAGTCAGCTGGATCTTTCTTCTTGAAAGCAAAAAGATTTTATCTTCAAATGCAAGAACTTTTCGTGGTTTTGTTGATTTTCAGCAAATGAACATATTTCAGCGAGCTGGAAGTTTTTTCTTTAACAGCGTAAGATTTTATCTTCAAATACAAGAACTTTTCGTGATTTTGTTGATTTTCAGCAAATGAACATATTTCAGCGAGCGAGAAGTTTTTTCTTTAATAGCGTCAGATTTTATCTTAAAATACAAAAACTTTTCGTGGTTCTTGTCAATTTTTGTTGATTTTCATCAAATGAACTTATTTCAGTCAGCAAGATCTTTCTTCTTGAAAGCAAAAAGATTTTATCTTCAAATACAAGAACTTTTCGTGGTTTTGTTGATTTTCAGCAAATGAACATATTTCAGCGAGGGAGACGTTTTTTCTTTAATAGCGTAAGATTTTATCTTAAAATAAAAGAACTTTTCGTGCTTCTTGTCAATTTTTGTTGGTTTTCATCCCATAAACTTATTTCAGTCAGCTGGATCTTTCTTCTTCAAAGCAAAAAGATTTTATCTTCAAATACAAGAACTTTTCGTGGTTTTGTTGATTTTCAGCAAATGAACATATTTCAGCGAGCGAGAAGTTTTTTCTTTAATCGCGTCAGATTTTATCTTAAAATACAAGACCTTTTCGTGGTTCTTGTCAATTTTTGTTGGTTTTCATCCAATGAACTTATTTCAGTCAGCTAGATCTTTCTTCTTTAAAGCAAAAAGATTTTATCTTCAAATACAAGAACTTTTCGTGGTTTTGTTGATTTTCAGCAAATGAACATATTTCAGCGAGCTGGAAGTTTTTTCTTTAATAGCGTAAGATTTTATCTTAAAATACAAGAACTTTTCGTGGTTCTTGTCAATTTTTGTTGGTTTTCATCTGATGAACTTATTTCATTCAGCTAGATCTTTCTTCTTCAAAGCAAAAAGATTTTATCTTCAAATACAAGAACTTTTCGTGATTTTGTTGATTTTCAGCAAATGAACATATTTCAGCGAGGGAGACGTTTTTTCTTTAATAGCGTAAGATTTTATCTTAAAATACAAGAACTTTTCGTGGTTCTTGTCAATTTTTGTTAGTTTTCATCTGATGAACTTATTTCAGTCAGCTAGATCTTTCTTCTTCAAAGCAAAAAGATTTTATCTTCAAATACAAGAACTTTTCGTGGTTTTGTTGATTTTCAGCAAATGAACATATTTCTGCGAGCGAGAAGTTTTTTCTTTAATAGCGTCAGATTTTATCTTAAAATACAAGAACTTTTCGTGGTTCTTGTCAATTTTTGTTGGTTTTCATCCAATGAACTTATTTCAGTCAGCAAGATCTTTCTTCTTGAAAGCAAAAAGATTTTATCTTCAAATGCAAGAACTTTTCGTGGTTTTGTTGATTTTCAGCAAATGAACATATTTCAGCGAGGGAGAAGTTTTTTCTTTAATAGCGTCAGATTTTATCTTAAAATACAAGAACTTTTCGTGGTTCTTGTCAATTTTTGTTGGTTTTCATCCAATGAACTTATTTCAGTCAGCTAGATCTTTCTTCTTGAAAGCAAAAAGATTTTATCTTCAAATACAAGAACTTTTCGTGGTTTTGTTGATTTTCAGCAAATGAACATATTTCAGCGAGCGAGAAGTTTTTTCTTTCAAAGCGTCAGATTTTAGCTTAAAATACAAGAACTTTTCGTGGTTCTTGTCAATTTTTGTTGGTTTTCATCCACTGAACTTATTTCAGTCAGCAAGATATTTCTTCTTGAAAGCAAAAAGATTTTATCTTCAAATGCAAGAACTTTTCGTGGTTTTGTTGATTTTCAGCAAATGAACATATTTCAGCGAGCGAGAAGTTTTTTCTTTATTAGCGTCAGATTTTATCTTAAAATACAAGAACTTTTCGTGGTTCTTGTCAATTTTTGTTGGTTTTCATCCAATGAACTTATTTCAGTCAGCTGGATCTTTCTTCTTGAAAGCAAAAAGATTTTATCTTCAAATACAAGAACTTTTCGTGGTTTTGTTGATTTTCAGCAAATGAACATATTTCAGCGAGCTGGAAGTTTTTTCTTTAACAGCGTAAGATTTTATCTTCAAATACAAGAACTTTTCGTGATTTTGTTGATTTTCAGCAAATGAACATATTTCAGCGAGCGAGAAGTTTTTTCTTTAATAGCGTCAGATTTTATCTTAAAATACAAAAACTTTTCGTGGTTCTTGTCAATTTTTGTTGATTTTCATCAAATGAACTTATTTCAGTCAGCTGGATCTTTCTTCTTTAAATCAAAAAGATTTTATCTTCAAATACAAGAACTTTTCGTGGTTTTGTTGATTTTCAGCAAATGAACATATTTCAGCGAGGGAGACGTTTTTTCTTTAATAGCGTAAGATTTTATCTTAAAATAAAAGAACTTTTCGTGGTTCTTGTCAATTTTTGTTGGTTTTCATCCCATAAACTTATTTCAGTCAGCTGGATCTTTCTTCTTCAAAGCAAAAAGATTTTATCTTCAAATACAAGAACTTTTCGTGGTTTTGTTGATTTTCAGCAAATGAACATATTTCAGCGAGCGAGAAGTTTTTTCTTTAATCGCGTCAGATTTTATCTTAAAATACAAGACCTTTTCGTGGTTCTTGTCAATTTTTGTTGGTTTTCATCCAATGAACTTATTTCAGTCAGCTAGATCTTTCTTCTTTAAAGCAAAAAGATTTCATCTTCAAATACAAGAACTTTTCGTGGTTTTGTTGATTTTCAGCAAATGAACATATTTCAGCAGGGCTGGAAGTTTTTTCTTTAATAGCGTAAGATTTTATCTTAAAATACAAGAACTTTCCGTGGTTCTTGTCCATTTTTGTTGGTTTTCATCTGATGAACTTATTTCATTCAGGTAGATCTTTCTTCTTCAAAGCAAAAAGATTTTATCTTCAAATACAAGAACTTTTCGTGATTTTGTTGATTTTCAGCAAATGAACATATTTCAGCGAGCGAGAAGTTTTTTCTTTAATAGCGTCAGATTTTATCTTAAAATACAAAAACTTTTCGAGGTTCTTGTCAATTTTTGTTGATTTTCATCAAATTAACTTATTTCAGTCAGCTAGATCTTTCTTCTTCAAAGCAAAAAGATTTTATCTTCAAATACAAGAACTTTTCGTGGTTTTGTTGATTTTCAGCAAATGAACATATTTCAGCGAGGGAGACGTTTTTTCTTTAATAGCCTAAGATTTTATCTTAAAATACAAGAACTTTTCGTGGTTCTTGTCAATTTTTGTTAGTTTTCATCTTATGAACTTATTTCAGTCAGCTGGATCTTTCTTCTTCAAAGCAAAAAGAATTTATCTTCAAATACAAGAACTTTTCGTGGTTTGGTTGATTTTCAGCAAATGAACATATTTCAGCGAGCGAGAAGTTTTTTCTTTAATAGCGTCAGATTTTATCTTAAAATACAAGAACTTTTCGTGGTTCTTGTCAATTTTTGTTGGTTTTCATCCAATGAACTTATTTCAGTCAGCAAGATCTTTCTTCTTGAAAGCAAAAAGATTTTATCTTCAAATGCAACAACTTTTCGTGGTTTTGTTGATTTTCAGCAAATGAACATATTTCAGCGAGGGAGAAGTTTTTTCTTTAATAGCGTCAGATTTTATCTTAAAATACAAGAACTTTTCGTGGTTCTTGTCAATTTTTGTTGGTTTTCATCCAATGAACTTATTTCAGTCAGCTCGATCTTTCTTCTTGAAAGCAAAAAGATTTTATCTTCAAATACAAGAACTTTTCGTGGTTTTGTTGATTTTCAGCAAATGAACATATTTCAGCGAGCGAGAAGTTTTTTCTTTCAAAGCGTCAGATTTTAGCTTAAAATACAAGAACTTTTCGTGGTTCTTGTCAATTTTTGTTGGTTTTCATCCAATGAACTTATTTCAGTCAGCAAGATATTTCTTCTTGAAAGCAAAAAGATTTTATCTTCAAATGCAAGAACTTTTCGTGGTTTTGTTGATTTTCAGCAAATGAACATATTTCAGCGAGCGAGAAGTTTTTTCTTTATTAGCGTCAGATTTTATCTTAAAATACAAGACCTTTTCGTGGTTCTTGTCAATTTTTGTTGGTTTTCATCCAATGAACTTATTTCAGTCAGCTAGATCTTTCTTCTTTAAAGCAAAAAGATTTTATCTTCAAATACAAGAACTTTTCGTGGTTTTGTTGATTTTCAGCAAATGAACATATTTCAGCGAGCGAGAAGTTTTTTCTTTATTAGCGTCAGATTTTATCTTAAAATACAAGAACTTTTCGTGGTTCTTGTCAATTTTTGTTGGTTTTCATCCAATGAACTTATTTCAGTCAGCTGGATCTTTCTTCTTGAAAGCAAAAAGATTTTATCTTCAAATACAAGAACTTTTCGTGGTTTTGTTGATTTTCAGCAAATGAACATATTTCAGCGAGCTGGAAGTTTTTTCTTTAACAGCGTAAGATTTTATCTTCAAATACAAGAACTTTTCGTGATTTTGTTGATTTTCAGCAAATGAACATATTTCAGCGAGCGAGAAGTTTTTTCTTTAATAGCGTCAGATTTTATCTTAAAATACAAAAACTTTTCGTGGTTCTTGTCAATTTTTGTTGATTTTCATCAAATGAACTTATTTCAGTCAGCTGGATCTTTCTTCTTTAAAGCAAAAAGATTTTATCTTCAAATACAAGAACTTTTCGTGGTTTTGTTGATTTTCAGCAAATGAACATATTTCAGCGAGGGAGACGTTTTTTCTTTAATAGCGTAAGATTTTATCTTAAAATAAAAGAACTTTTCGTGGTTCTTGTCAATTTTTGTTGGTTTTCATCCCATAAACTTATTTCAGTCAGCTGGATCTTTCTTCTTCAAAGCAAAAAGATTTTATCTTCAAATACAAGAACTTTTCGTGGTTTTGTTGATTTTCAGCAAATGAACATATTTCAGCGAGCGAGAAGTTTTTTCTTTAATCGCGTCAGATTTTATCTTAAAATACAAGACCTTTTCGTGGTTCTTGTCAATTTTTGTTGGTTTTCATCCAATGAACTTATTTCAGTCAGCTAGATCTTTCTTCTTTAAAGCAAAAAGATTTTATCTTCAAATACAAGAACTTTTCGTGGTTTTGTTGATTTTCAGCAAATGAACATATTTCAGCAGGGCTGGAAGTTTTTTCTTTAATAGCGTAAGATTTTATCTTAAAATACAAGAACTTTTCGTGGTTCTTGTCAATTTTTGTTGGTTTTCATCTGATGAACTTATTTCATTCAGGTAGATCTTTCTTCTTCAAAGCAAAAAGATTTTATCTTCAAATACAAGAACTTTTCGTGATTTTGTTGATTTTCAGCAAATGAACATATTTCAGCGAGCGAGAAGTTTTTTCTTTAATAGCGTCAGATTTTATCTTAAAATACAAAAACTTTTCGAGGTTCTTGTCAATTTTTGTTGATTTTCATCAAATTAACTTATTTCAGTCAGCTAGATCTTTCTTCTTCAAAGCAAAAAGATTTTATCTTCAAATACAAGAACTTTTCGTGGTTTGGTTGATTTTCAGCAAATGAACATATTTCAGCGAGCGAGAAGTTTTTTCTTTAATAGCGTCAGATTTTATCTTAAAATACAAGAACTTTTCGTGGTTCTTGTCAATTTTTGTTGGTTTTCATCCAATGAACTTATTTCAGTCAGCAAGATCTTTCTTCTTGAAAGCAAAAAGATTTTATCTTCAAATGCAAGAACTTTTCGTGGTTTTGTTGATTTTCAGCAAATGAACATATTTCAGCGAGGGAGAAGTTTTTTCTTTAATAGCGTCAGATTTTATCTTAAAATACAAGAACTTTTCGTGGTTCTTGTCAATTTTTGTTGGTTTTCATCCAATGAACTTATTTCAGTCAGCTCGATCTTTCTTCTTGAAAGCAAAAAGATTTTATCTTCAAATACAAGAACTTTTCGTGGTTTTGTTGATTTTCAGCAAATGAACATATTTCAGCGAGCGAGAAGTTTTTTCTTTCAAAGCGTCAGATTTTAGCTTAAAATACAAGAACTTTTCGTGGTTCTTGTCAATTTTTGTTGGTTTTCATCCAATGAACTTATTTCAGTCAGCAAGATATTTCTTCTTGAAAGCAAAAAGATTTTATCTTCAAATGCAAGAACTTTTCGTGGTTTTGTTGATTTTCAGCAAATGAACATATTTCAGCGAGCGAGAAGTTTTTTCTTTATTAGCGTCAGATTTTATCTTAAAATACAAGACCTTTTCGTGGTTCTTGTCAATTTTTGTTGGTTTTCATCCAATGAACTTATTTCAGTCAGCTAGATCTTTCTTCTTTAAAGCAAAAAGATTTTATCTTCAAATACAAGAACTTTTCGTGGTTTTGTTGATTTTCAGCAAATGAACATATTTCAGCGAGCTGGAAGTTTTTTCTTTAATAGCGTAAGATTTTATCTTAAAATACAAGAACTTTTCGTGGTTCTTGTCAATTTTTGTTGGTTTTCATCTGATGAACTTATTTCATTCAGCTAGATCTTTCTTCTTCAAAGCAAAAAGATTTTATCTTCAAATACAAGAACTTTTCGTGATTTTGTTGATTTTCAGCAAATGAACATATTTCAGCGAGCGAGAAGTTTTTTCTTTAATAGCGTCAGATTTTATCTTAAAATACAAAAATTTTTCGTGGTTCTTGTCAATTTTTGTTGATTTTCATCAAATGAACTTATTTCAGTCAGCTGGATCTTTCTTCTTTAAAGCAAAAAGATTTTATCTTCAAATACAAGAACTTTTCGTGATTTTGTTGATTTTCAGCAAATGAACATATTTCAGCGAGCGAGAAGTTTTTTCTTTAATCGCGTCAGATTTTATCTTAAAATACAAGACCTTTTCGTGGTTCTTGTCAATTTTTGTTGGTTTTCATCCAATGAACTTATTTCAGTCAGCTAGATCTTTCTTCTTTAAAGCAAAAAGATTTTATCTTCAAATACAAGAACTTTTCGTGGTTTTGTTGATTTTCAGCAAATGAACATATTTCAGCGAGCGAGAAGTTTTTTCTTCAAAAACGTCAGATTTTATCTTAAAATACAAGAACTTTTCGTGGTTCTTGTCAATTTTTGTTGGTTTTCATCCAATGAACTTATTTCAGTCAGCTGGATCTTTCTTCTTGAAAGCAGAAAGATTTTATCTTCAAATACAAGAACTTTTCGTGGTTTTTTTTGATTTTCAGCAAATGAACATATTTCAGCGAGCTGGAAGTTTTTTCTTTAACAGCGTAAGATTTTATCTTCAAATACAAGAACTTTTCGTGATTTTGTTGATTTTCAGCAAATGAACATATTTCAGCGAGCGAGAAGTTTTTTCTTTAATAGCGTCAGATTTTATCTTAAAATACAAAAACTTTTCGTGGTTCTTGTCAATTTTTGTTAATTTTCATTAAATGAACTTATTTCAGTCAGCTAGATCTTTCTTCTTTAAAGCAAAAAGATTTTATCTTCAAATACAAGAACTTTTCGTGGTTTTGTTGATTTTCAGCAAATGAACATATTTCAGCGAGGTAGAAGTTTTTTCTTCAATAGCGTAAGATTTTATCTTAAAATACAAGAACTTTTCGTGGTTCTTGTCAATTTTTGTTAGTTTTCATCTTATGAACTTATTTCAGTCAGCTAGATCTTTCTTCTTCAAAGCAAAAAGATTTTATCTTCAAATACAAGAACTTTTCGTGGTTTTGTTGATTTTCAGCAAATGAACATATTTCAGCGAGCGAGATGTTTTTTCTTTAATAGCGTCAGATTTTATCTTAAAATACAAGAACTTTTCATGGTTCTTGTCAATTTTTGTTGGTTTTCATCCAATGAACTTATTTCAGTCAGCAAGATCTTTCTTCTTGAAAGCAAAAAGATTTTATCTTCAAATACAAGAACTTTTCGTGGTTTTGTTGATTTTCAGCAAATGAACATATTTCAGCGAGCTGGAAGTTTTTTCTTTAATAGAGTCAGATTTTATCTTAAAATACAAAAACTTTTCGTGGTTCTTGTCAATTTTTGTTGATTTTCATCAAATGAACTTATTTCAGTCAGCTAGATCTTTCTTCTTTAAAGCAAAAAGATTTTATCTTCAAATACAAGAACTTTTCGTGGTTTTGTTGATTTTCAGCAAATGAACATATTTCAGCGAGGGAGACGTTTTTTCTTTAATAGCGTAAGATTTTATCTTAAAATAAAAGAACTTTTCGTGGTTCTTGTCAATTTTTGTTGGTTTTCATCCCATAAACTTATTTCAGTCAGCTGGATCTTTCTTCTTCAAAGCAAAAAGATTTTATCTTCAAATACAAGAACTTTTCGTGGTTTTGTTGATTTTCAGCAAATGAACATATTTCAGCGAGGGAGACGTTTTTTCTTTAATAGCGTAAGATTTTATCTTAAAATACAGGAACTTTTCTTGGTTCTTGTCAATTTTTGTTGGTTTTCATCCCATAAACTTATTTCAGTCAGCTCGATGTTTCTTCTTCAAAGCAAAAAGATTTTATGTTCATATACAAGAACTTTTCCTGGTTTTGTTGATTTTCAGCAAATGAACATATTTCAGCGAGCGAGAAGTTTTTTCTTTAATCGCGTCAGATTTTATCTTAAAATACAAGAACTTTTCGTGGTTCTTGTCAATTTTTGTTGGTTTTCATCCAATGAACGTATTTCAGTCAGCTTGATCTTTCTTCTTGAAAGCAAAAAGATTTTATCTTCAAATACAAGAACTTTTCGTGGTTTTGTTGATTTTCAGCAAATGAACATATTTCAGCGAGCGAGAAGTTTTTTCTTCAATAGCGTAAGATTTTATCTTAAAATACAAGAACTTTTCGTGGTTCTTGTCAATTTTTGTTAGTTTTCATCTTATGAACTTATTTCAGTCAGCTTGATCTTTCTTCTTTAAAGCAAAAAGATTTTATCTTCAAATACAAGAACTTTTCGTGGTTTTGTTGATTTTCAGCAAAAGAACATATTTCAGCGAGGGAGAAGTTTTTTCTTTAATAGCGTCAGATTTTATCTTAAAATACAAGAACTTTTCGTGGTTCTTGTCAATTTTTGTTGATTTTCATCACATGAACTTATTTCAGTCAGCTAGATCTTTCTTCTTTAAAGCAAAAAGATTTTATCTTCAAATACAAGAACTTTTCGTGGTTTTGTTGATTTTCAGCAAATGAACATATTTCAGCGAGGGAGACGTTTTTTCTTTAATAGCGTAAGATTTTATCTTAAAATACAAGAACTTTTCTTGGTTCTTGTCAATTTTTGTTGGTTTTCATCCCATAAACTTATTTCAGTCAGCTAGATGTTTCTTCTTCAAAGCAAAAAGATTTTATGTTCATATACAAGAACTTTTCCTGGTTTTGTTGATTTTCAGCAAATGAACATATTTCAGCGAGCGACAAGTTTTTTCTTTAATCGCGTCAGATTTTATCTTAAAATACAAGAACTTTTCGTGGTTCTTGTCAATTTTTGTTGGTTTTCATCCAATGAACGTATTTCAGTCAGCTTGATCTTTCTTCTTGAAAGCAAAAAGATTTCATCTTCAAATACAAGAACTTTTCGTGGTTTTGTTGATTTTCAGCAAATGAACATATTTCAGCGAGCGAGAAGTTTTTTCTTCAATAGCGTAAGATTTTATCTTAAAATACAAGAACTTTTCGTGGTTCTTGTCAATTTTTGTTAGTTTTCATCTTATGAACTTATTTCAGTCAGCTAGATCTTTCTTCTTCAAAGCAAAAAGATTTTATCTTCAAATACAAGAACTTTTCGTGGTTTTGTTGATTTTCAGCAAATGAACATATTTCAGCGAGGGAGAAGTTTTTTCTTTAATAGCGTCAGATTTTATCTTAAAATACAAGAACTTTTCGTGGTTCTTGTCAATTTTTGTTGGTTTTCATCCAATGAACTTATTTCAGTCAGCTCGATCTTTCTTCTTCAAAGCAAAAAGATTTTATCTTCAAATACAAGAATTTTTCGTGGTCCTTGTCAATTTTTGTTGATTTTCATCAAATGAACTTATTTCAGTCAGCTGGATCTTTCTTCTTGAAAGCAAAAAGATTTTATCTTTAAATACAAAAACTTTTCGTGGTTTTGTTGATTTTCAGCAAATGAACATATTTCAGCGAGCTGGAAGTTTTTTCTTTCATAGCGTAAGATTTTATCTTCAAATACAAGAACTTTTCGTGGTTCTTATCAATTTTTGTTAGTTTTCATCTTATGAACTTATTTCAGTCAGCTAGATCTTTCTTCTTCAAAGCAAAAAGATTTTATCTTCAAATGCAAGAACTTTTCGTGGTTTTGTTGATTTTCAGCAAATGAACATATTTCAGCGAGGGAGACGTTTTTTCTTTAATAGCGTAAGATTTTATCTTAAAATACAGGAACTTTTCTTGGTTCTTGTCAATTTTTGTTGGTTTTCATCCCATAAACTTATTTCAGTCAGCTCGATGTTTCTTCTTCAAAGCAAAAAGATTTTATGTTCATATACAAGAACTTTTCCTGGTTTTGTTGATTTTCAGCAAATGAACATATTTCAGCGAGCGAGAAGTTTTTTCTTCAATAGCGTAAGATTTTATCTTAAAATACAAGAACTTTTCGTGGTTCTTGTCAATTTTTGTTAGTTTTCATCTTATGAACTTATTTCAGTCAGCTAGATCTTTCTTCTTTAAAGCAAAAAGATTTTATCTTCAAATACAAGAACTTTTCGTGGTTTTGTTGATTTTCAGCAAATGAACATATTTCAGCGAGGGAGAAGTTTTTTCTTTAATAGCGTCAGATTTTATCTTAAAATACAAGAACTTTTCGTGGTTCTTGTCAATTTTTGTTGATTTTCATCACATGAACTTATTTCAGTCAGCTAGATCTTTCTTCTTTAAAGCAAAAAGATTTTATCTTCAAATACAAGAACTTTTCGTGGTTTTGTTGATTTTCAGCAAATGAACATATTTCAGCGAGGGAGACGTTTTTTCTTTAATAGCGTAAGATTTTATCTTAAAATACAAGAACTTTTCTTGGTTCTTGTCAATTTTTGTTGGTTTTCATCCCATAAACTTATTTCAGTCAGCTAGATGTTTCTTCTTCAAAGCAAAAAGATTTTATGTTCATATACAAGAACTTTTCCTGGTTTTGTTGATTTTCAGCAAATGAACATATTTCAGCGAGCGACAAGTTTTTTCTTTAATCGCGTCAGATTTTATCTTAAAATACAAGAACTTTTCGTGGTTCTTGTCAATTTTTGTTGGTTTTCATCCAATGAACGTATTTCAGTCAGCTTGATCTTTCTTCTTGAAAGCAAAAAGATTTCATCTTCAAATACAAGAACTTTTCGTGGTTTTGTTGATTTTCAGCAAATGAACATATTTCAGCGAGGGAGACGTTTTTTCTTTAATAGCGTAAGATTTTATCTTAAAATAAAAGAACTTTTCGTGGTTCTTGTCAATTTTTGTTGGTTTTCATCCCATAAACTTATTTCAGTCAGCTGGATCTTTCTTCTTCAAAGCAAAAAGATTTTATCTTCAAATACAAGAACTTTTCGTGGTTTTGTTGATTTTCAGCAAATGAACATATTTCAGCGAGGGAGACGTTTTTTCTTTAATAGCGTAAGATTTTATCTTAAAATACAGGAACTTTTCTTGGTTCTTGTCAATTTTTGTTGGTTTTCATCCCATAAACTTATTTCAGTCAGCTCGATGTTTCTTCTTCAAAGCAAAAAGATTTTATGTTCATATACAAGAACTTTTCCTGGTTTTGTTGATTTTCAGCAAATGAACATATTTCAGCGAGCGAGAAGTTTTTTCTTTAATCGCGTCAGATTTTATCTTAAAATACAAGAACTTTTCGTGGTTCTTGTCAATTTTTGTTGGTTTTCATCCAATGAACGTATTTCAGTCAGCTTGATCTTTCTTCTTGAAAGCAAAAAGATTTTATCTTCAAATACAAGAACTTTTCGTGGTTTTGTTGATTTTCAGCAAATGAACATATTTCAGCGAGCGAGAAGTTTTTTCTTCAATAGCGTAAGATTTTATCTTAAAATACAAGAACTTTTCGTGGTTCTTGTCAATTTTTGTTAGTTTTCATCTTATGAACTTATTTCAGTCAGCTTGATCTTTCTTCTTTAAAGCAAAAAGATTTTATCTTCAAATACAAGAACTTTTCGTGGTTTTGTTGATTTTCAGCAAATGAACATATTTCAGCGAGGGAGAAGTTTTTTCTTTAATAGCGTCAGATTTTATCTTAAAATACAAGAACTTTTCGTGGTTCTTGTCAATTTTTGTTGATTTTCATCACATGAACTTATTTCAGTCAGCTAGATCTTTCTTCTTTAAAGCAAAAAGATTTTATCTTCAAATACAAGAACTTTTCGTGGTTTTGTTGATTTTCAGCAAATGAACATATTTCAGCGAGGGAGACGTTTTTTCTTTAATAGCGTAAGATTTTATCATAAAATACAAGAACTTTTCTTGGTTCTTGTCAATTTTTGTTGGTTTTCATCCCATAAACTTATTTCAGTCAGCTAGATGTTTCTTCTTCAAAGCAAAAAGATTTTATGTTCATATACAAGAACTTTTCCTGGTTTTGTTGATTTTCAGCAAATGAACATATTTCAGCGAGCGACAAGTTTTTTCTTTAATCGCGTCAGATTTTATCTTAAAATACAAGAACTTTTCGTGGTTCTTGTCAATTTTTGTTGGTTTTCATCCAATGAACGTATTTCAGTCAGCTTGATCTTTCTTCTTGAAAGCAAAAAGATTTCATCTTCAAATACAAGAACTTTTCGTGGTTTTGTTGATTTTCAGCAAATGAACATATTTCAGCGAGCGAGAAGTTTTTTCTTCAATAGCGTAAGATTTTATCTTAAAATACAAGAACTTTTCGTGGTTCTTGTCAATTTTTGTTAGTTTTCATCTTATGAACTTATTTCAGTCAGCTAGATCTTTCTTCTTCAAAGCAAAAAGATTTTATCTTCAAATACAAGAACTTTTCGTGGTTTTGTTGATTTTCAGCAAATGAACATATTTCAGCGAGGGAGAAGTTTTTTCTTTAATAGCGTCAGATTTTATCTTAAAATACAAGAACTTTTCGTGGTTCTTGTCAATTTTTGTTGGTTTTCATCCAATGAACTTATTTCAGTCAGCTCGATCTTTCTTCTTCAAAGCAAAAAGATTTTATCTTCAAATACAAGAATTTTTCGTGGTCCTTGTCAATTTTTGTTGATTTTCATCAAATGAACTTATTTCAGTCAGCTGGATCTTTCTTCTTGAAAGCAAAAAGATTTTATCTTTAAATACAAAAACTTTTCGTGGTTTTGTTGATTTTCAGCAAATGAACATATTTCAGCGAGCTGGAAGTTTTTTCTTTCATAGCGTAAGATTTTATCTTCAAATACAAGAACTTTTCGTGGTTCTTATCAATTTTTGTTAGTTTTCATCTTATGAACTTATTTCAGTCAGCTAGATCTTTCTTCTTCAAAGCAAAAAGATTTTATCTTCAAATGCAAGAACTTTTCGTGGTTTTGTTGATTTTCAGCAAATGAACATATTTCAGCGAGGGAGACGTTTTTTCTTTAATAGCGTAAGATTTTATCTTAAAATACAGGAACTTTTCTTGGTTCTTGTCAATTTTTGTTGGTTTTCATCCCATAAACTTATTTCAGTCAGCTCGATGTTTCTTCTTCAAAGCAAAAAGATTTTATGTTCATATACAAGAACTTTTCCTGGTTTTGTTGATTTTCAGCAAATGAACATATTTCAGCGAGCGAGAAGTTTTTTCTTCAATAGCGTAAGATTTTATCTTAAAATACAAGAACTTTTCGTGGTTCTTGTCAATTTTTGTTAGTTTTCATCTTATGAACTTATTTCAGTCAGCTAGATCTTTCTTCTTTAAAGCAGAAAGATTTTATCTTCAAATACAAGAACTTTTCGTGGTTTTGTTGATTTTCAGCAAATGAACATATTTCAGCGAGGGAGAAGTTTTTTCTTTAATAGCGTCAGATTTTATCTTAAAATACAAGAACTTTTCGTGGTTCTTGTCAATTTTTGTTGATTTTCATCACATGAACTTATTTCAGTCAGCTAGATCTTTCTTCTTTAAAGCAAAAAGATTTTATCTTCAAATACAAGAACTTTTCGTGGTTTTGTTGATTTTCAGCAAATGAACATATTTCAGCGAGGGAGACGTTTTTTCTTTAATAGCGTAAGATTTTATCTTAAAATACAAGAACTTTTCTTGGTTCTTGTCAATTTTTGTTGGTTTTCATCCCATAAACTTATTTCAGTCAGCTAGATGTTTCTTCTTCAAAGCAAAAAGATTTTATGTTCATATACAAGAACTTTTCCTGGTTTTGTTGATTTTCAGCAAATGAACATATTTCAGCGAGCGACAAGTTTTTTCTTTAATCGCGTCAGATTTTATCTTAAAATACAAGAACTTTTCGTGGTTCTTGTCAATTTTTGTTGGTTTTCATCCAATGAACGTATTTCAGTCAGCTTGATCTTTCTTCTTGAAAGCAAAAAGATTTCATCTTCAAATACAAGAACTTTTCGTGGTTTTGTTGATTTTCAGCAAATGAACATATTTCAGCGAGCGAGAAGTTTTTTCTTCAATAGCGTAAGATTTTATCTTAAAATACAAGAACTTTTCGTGGTTCTTGTCAATTTTTGTTAGTTTTCATCTTATGAACTTATTTCAGTCAGCTCGATCTTTCTTCTTCAAAGCAAAAAGATTTTATCTTCAAATACAAGAACTTTTCGTGGTTTTGTTGATTTTCAGCAAATGAACATATTTCAGCGAGGGAGAAGTTTTTTCTTTAATAGCGTCAGATTTTATCTTAAAATACAAGAACTTTTCGTGGTTCTTGTCAATTTTTGTTGGTTTTCATCCAATGAACTTATTTCAGTCAGCTCGATCTTTCTTCTTCAAAGCAAAAAGATTTTATCTTCAAATACAAGAATTTTTCGTGGTCCTTGTCAATTTTTGTTGATTTTCATCAAATGAACTTATTTCAGTCAGCTGGATCTTTCTTCTTGAAAGCAAAAAGATTTTATCTTTAAATACAAAAACTTTTCGTGGTTTTGTTGATTTTCAGCAAATGAACATATTTCAGCGAGCTGGAAGTTTTTTCTTTCATCGCGTAAGATTTTATCTTCAAATACAAGAACTTTTCGTGGTTCTTATCAATTTTTGTTAGTTTTCATCTTATGAACTTATTTCAGTCAGCTAGATCTTTCTTCTTCAAAGCAAAAAGATTTTATCTTCAAATGCAAGAACTTTTCGTGGTTTTGTTGATTTTCAGCAAATGAACATATTTCAGCGAGCTGGAAGTTTTTTCTTTAATAGCGTAAGATTTTATCTTAAAATACAAGAACTTTTCGTGGTTCTTGTCAATTTTTGTTGGTTTTCATCTGATGAACTTATTTCATTCAGCTTGATCTTTCTTCTTCAAAGCAAAAAGATTTTATCTTCAAATACAAGAACTTTTCGTGGTTTTGTTGATTTTCAGCAAATGAACATATTTCAGCGAGGGAGAAGTTTTTTCTTTAATAGCGTCAGATTTTATCTTAAAATACAAGAACTTTTCGTGGTTCTTGTCAATATTTGTTGGTTTTCATCCAATGAACTTATTTCAGTCAGCTCGATCTTTCTTCTTCAAAGCAAAAAGATTTTATCTTCAAATACAAGAACTTTTCGTGGTCCTTGTCAATTTTTGTTGATTTTCATCAAATGAACTTATTTCAGTCAGCTGGATCTTTCTTCTTGAAAGCAAAAAGATTTTATCTTCAAATACAAGAACTTTTCGTGGTTTTGTTGATTTTCAGCAAATGAACATATTTCAGCGAGCTGGAAGTTTTTTCTTTAATAGAGTCAGATTTTATCTTCAAATACAAGAACTTTTCGTGGTTTTGTTGATTTTCAGCAAATGAACATATTTCAGCGAGGGAGACGTTTTTTCTTTAATAGCGTAAGATTTTATCTTAAAATAAAAGAACTTTTCGTGGTTCTTGTCAATTTTTGTTGGTTTTCATCCCATAAACTTATTTCAGTCAGCTGGATCTTTCTTCTTCAAAGCAAAAAGATTTTATCTTCAAATACAAGAACTTTTCGTGGTTTTGTTGATTTTCAGCAAATGAACATATTTCAGCGAGGGAGACGTTTTTTCTTTAATAGCGTAAGATTTTATCTTAAAATACAGGAACTTTTCTTGGTTCTTGTCAATTTTTGTTGGTTTTCATCCCATAAACTTATTTCAGTCAGCTCGATGTTTCTTCTTCAAAGCAAAAAGATTTTATGTTCATATACAAGAACTTTTCCTGGTTTTGTTGATTTTCAGCAAATGAACATATTTCAGCGAGCGAGAAGTTTTTTCTTTAATCGCGTCAGATTTTATCTTAAAATACAAGAACTTTTCGTGGTTCTTGTCAATTTTTGTTGGTTTTCATCCAATGAACGTATTTCAGTCAGCTTGATCTTTCTTCTTGAAAGCAAAAAGATTTTATCTTCAAATACAAGAACTTTTCGTGGTTTTGTTGATTTTCAGCAAATGAACATATTTCAGCGAGCGAGAAGTTTTTTCTTCAATAGCGTAAGATTTTATCTTAAAATACAAGAACTTTTCGTGGTTCTTGTCAATTTTTGTTAGTTTTCATCTTATGAACTTATTTCAGTCAGCTAGATCTTTCTTCTTTAAAGCAAAAAGATTTTATCTTCAAATACAAGAACTTTTCGTGGTTTTGTTGATTTTCAGCAAATGAACATATTTCAGCGAGGGAGAAGTTTTTTCTTTAATAGCGTCAGATTTTATCTTAAAATACAAGAACTTTTCGTGGTTCTTGTCAATTTTTGTTGATTTTCATCACATGAACTTATTTCAGTCAGCTAGATCTTTCTTCTTTAAAGCAAAAAGATTTTATCTTCAAATACAAGAACTTTTCGTGGTTTTGTTGATTTTCAGCAAATGAACATATTTCAGCGAGGGAGACGTTTTTTCTTTAATAGCGTAAGATTTTATCTTAAAATACAAGAACTTTTCTTGGTTCTTGTCAATTTTTGTTGGTTTTCATCCCATAAACTTATTTCAGTCAGCTAGATGTTTCTTCTTCAAAGCAAAAAGATTTTATGTTCATATACAAGAACTTTTCCTGGTTTTGTTGATTTTCAGCAAATGAACATATTTCAGCGAGCGACAAGTTTTTTCTTTAATCGCGTCAGATTTTATCTTAAAATACAAGAACTTTTCGTGGTTCTTGTCAATTTTTGTTGGTTTTCATCCAATGAACGTATTTCAGTCAGCTTGATCTTTCTTCTTGAAAGCAAAAAGATTTCATCTTCAAATACAAGAACTTTTCGTGGTTTTGTTGATTTTCAGCAAATGAACATATTTCAGCGAGCGAGAAGTTTTTTCTTCAATAGCGTAAGATTTTATCTTAAAATACAAGAACTTTTCGTGGTTCTTGTCAATTTTTGTTAGTTTTCATCTTATGAACTTATTTCAGTCAGCTAGATCTTTCTTCTTCAAAGCAAAAAGATTTTATCTTCAAATACAAGAACTTTTCGTGGTTTTGTTGATTTTCAGCAAATGAACATATTTCAGCGAGGGAGAAGTTTTTTCTTTAATAGCGTCAGATTTTATCTTAAAATACAAGAACTTTTCGTGGTTCTTGTCAATTTTTGTTGGTTTTCATCCAATGAACTTATTTCAGTCAGCTCGATCTTTCTTCTTCAAAGCAAAAAGATTTTATCTTCAAATACAAGAATTTTTCGTGGTCCTTGTCAATTTTTGTTGATTTTCATCAAATGAACTTATTTCAGTCAGCTGGATCTTTCTTCTTGAAAGCAAAAAGATTTTATCTTTAAATACAAAAACTTTTCGTGGTTTTGTTGATTTTCAGCAAATGAACATATTTCAGCGAGCTGGAAGTTTTTTCTTTCATAGCGTAAGATTTTATCTTCAAATACAAGAACTTTTCGTGGTTCTTATCAATTTTTGTTAGTTTTCATCTTATGAACTTATTTCAGTCAGCTAGATCTTTCTTCTTCAAAGCAAAAAGATTTTATCTTCAAATGCAAGAACTTTTCGTGGTTTTGTTGATTTTCAGCAAATGAACATATTTCAGCGAGGGAGACGTTTTTTCTTTAATAGCGTAAGATTTTATCTTAAAATACAGGAACTTTTCTTGGTTCTTGTCAATTTTTGTTGGTTTTCATCCCATAAACTTATTTCAGTCAGCTCGATGTTTCTTCTTCAAAGCAAAAAGATTTTATGTTCATATACAAGAACTTTTCCTGGTTTTGTTGATTTTCAGCAAATGAACATATTTCAGCGAGCGAGAAGTTTTTTCTTTAATCGCGTCAGATTTTATCTTAAAATACAAGAACTTTTCGTGGTTCTTGTCAATTTTTGTTGGTTTTCATCCAATGAACGTATTTCAGTCAGCTTGATCTTTCTTCTTGAAAGCAAAAAGATTTTATCTTCAAATACAAGAACTTTTCGTGGTTTTGTTGATTTTCAGCAAATGAACATATTTCAGCGAGCGAGAAGTTTTTTCTTCAATAGCGTAAGATTTTATCTTAAAATACAAGAACTTTTCGTGGTTCTTGTCAATTTTTGTTAGTTTTCATCTTATGAACTTATTTCAGTCAGCTAGATCTTTCTTCTTTAAAGCAAAAAGATTTTATCTTCAAATACAAGAACTTTTCGTGGTTTTGTTGATTTTCAGCAAATGAACATATTTCAGCGAGGGAGAAGTTTTTTCTTTAATAGCGTCAGATTTTATCTTAAAATACAAGAACTTTTCGTGGTTCTTGTCAATTTTTGTTGATTTTCATCACATGAACTTATTTCAGTCAGCTAGATCTTTCTTCTTTAAAGCAAAAAGATTTTATCTTCAAATACAAGAACTTTTCGTGGTTTTGTTGATTTTCAGCAAATGAACATATTTCAGCGAGGGAGACGTTTTTTCTTTAATAGCGTAAGATTTTATCTTAAAATACAAGAACTTTTCTTGGTTCTTGTCAATTTTTGTTGGTTTTCATCCCATAAACTTATTTCAGTCAGCTAGATGTTTCTTCTTCAAAGCAAAAAGATTTTATGTTCATATACAAGAACTTTTCCTGGTTTTGTTGATTTTCAGCAAATGAACATATTTCAGCGAGCGACAAGTTTTTTCTTTAATCGCGTCAGATTTTATCTTAAAATACAAGAACTTTTCGTGGTTCTTGTCAATTTTTGTTGGTTTTCATCCAATGAACGTATTTCAGTCAGCTTGATCTTTCTTCTTGAAAGCAAAAAGATTTCATCTTCAAATACAAGAACTTTTCGTGGTTTTGTTGATTTTCAGCAAATGAACATATTTCAGCGAGCGAGAAGTTTTTTCTTCAATAGCGTAAGATTTTATCTTAAAATACAAGAACTTTTCGTGGTTCTTGTCAATTTTTGTTAGTTTTCATCTTATGAACTTATTTCAGTCAGCTAGATCTTTCTTCTTCAAAGCAAAAAGATTTTATCTTCAAATACAAGAACTTTTCGTGGTTTTGTTGATTTTCAGCAAATGAACATATTTCAGCGAGGGAGAAGTTTTTTCTTTAATAGCGTCAGATTTTATCTTAAAATACAAGAACTTTTCGTGGTTCTTGTCAATTTTTGTTGGTTTTCATCCAATGAACTTATTTCAGTCAGCTCGATCTTTCTTCTTCAAAGCAAAAAGATTTTATCTTCAAATACAAGAATTTTTCGTGGTCCTTGTCAATTTTTGTTGATTTTCATCAAATGAACTTATTTCAGTCAGCTGGATCTTTCTTCTTGAAAGCAAAAAGATTTTATCTTTAAATACAAAAACTTTTCGTGGTTTTGTTGATTTTCAGCAAATGAACATATTTCAGCGAGCTGGAAGTTTTTTCTTTCATCGCGTAAGATTTTATCTTCAAATACAAGAACTTTTCGTGGTTCTTATCAATTTTTGTTAGTTTTCATCTTATGAACTTATTTCAGTCAGCTAGATCTTTCTTCTTCAAAGCAAAAAGATTTTATCTTCAAATGCAAGAACTTTTCGTGGTTTTGTTGATTTTCAGCAAATGAACATATTTCAGCGAGCTGGAAGTTTTTTCTTTAATAGCGTAAGATTTTATCTTAAAATACAAGAACTTTTCGTGGTTCTTGTCAATTTTTGTTGGTTTTCATCTGATGAACTTATTTCATTCAGCTTGATCTTTCTTCTTCAAAGCAAAAAGATTTTATCTTCAAATACAAGAACTTTTCGTGGTTTTGTTGATTTTCAGCAAATGAACATATTTCAGCGAGGGAGAAGTTTTTTCTTTAATAGCGTCAGATTTTATCTTAAAATACAAGAACTTTTCGTGGTTCTTGTCAATATTTGTTGGTTTTCATCCAATGAACTTATTTCAGTCAGCTCGATCTTTCTTCTTCAAAGCAAAAAGATTTTATCTTCAAATACAAGAACTTTTCGTGGTCCTTGTCAATTTTTGTTGATTTTCATCAAATGAACTTATTTCAGTCAGCTGGATCTTTCTTCTTGAAAGCAAAAAGATTTTATCTTTAAATACAAAAACTTTTCGTGGTTTTGTTGATTTTCAGCAAATGAACATATTTCAGCGAGCTGGAAGTTTTTTCTTTAATAGCGTAAGATTTTATCTTCAAACACAAGAACTTTTCGTGGTTCTTGTCAATTTTTGTTAGTTTTCATCTTATGAACTTATTTCAGTCAGCTAGATCTTTCTTCTTCAAAGCAAAAAGATTTTATCTTCAAATACAAGAACTTTTCGTGGTTTTGTTGATTTTCAGCAAATGAACATATTTCAGCGAGGGAGACGTTTTTTCTTTAATAGCGTAAGATTTTATCTTAAAATACAAGAACTTTTCGTGGTTCTTGTCAATTTTTGTTGGTTTTCATCCAATGAACGTATTTCAGTCAGCTTGATCTTTCTTCTTGAAAGCAAAAAGATTTTATCTTCAAATACAAGAACTTTTCGTGATTTTGTTGATTTTCAGCAAATGAACATATTTCAGAGAGGGAGAAGTTTTTTCTTTTATAGCGTCAGATTTTATCTTCAAATACAAGAACATTTCGTGGTTCTTGTCAATTTTTGTTGGTTTTCATCCAATGAACTTATTTCAGTCAGCTTGATCTTTCTTCTTCAAAGCAAAAAGATTTTATCTTCAAATACAAGAACTTTTCGTGGTTTTGTTGATTTTCAGCAAATGAACATATTTCAGCGAGCTGGAAGTTTTTTCTTTAATAGCGTAAGATTTTATCTTCAAATACAAGAACTTTTCGTGATTTTGTTGATTTTCAGCAAATGAACATATTTCAGCGAGCGAGAAGTTTTTTCTTTCATAGCGTCAGATTTTATCTTAAAATACAAAAACTTTTCGTGGTTCTTGTCAATTTTTGTTGATTTTCATCAAATGAACTTATTTCAGTCAGCTAGATCTTTCTTCTTTAAAGCAAAAAGATTTTATCTTCAAATACAAGAACTTTTCGTTGTTTTGTTGATTTTCAGCAAATGAACATATTTCAGCGAGCGAGAAGTTTTTTCTTTAATAGCGTCAGATTTTATCTTAAAATACAAGAACTTTTCGTGGTTCTTGTCAATTTTTGTTGGTTTTCATCCAATGAACTTATTTCAGTCAGCAAGATCTTTCTTCTTGAAAGCAAAAAGATTTTATCTTCAAATGCAAGAACTTTTCGTGGTTTTGTTGATTTTCAGCAAATGAACATATTTCAGCGAGGGAGAAGTTTTTTCTTTAATAGCGTCAGATTTTATCTTAAAATACAAGAACTTTTCGTGGTTCTTGTCAATTTTTGTTGGTTTTCATCCAATGAACTTATTTCAGTCAGCTGGATCTTTCTTCTTGAAAGCAAAAAGATTTTATCTTCAAATTCAAGAACTTTTCGTGGTTTTGATGATTTTCAGCAAATGAACATATTTCAGCGAGCTGGAAGTTTTTTCTTTAACAGCGTAAGATTTTATCTTCAAATACAAGAACTTTTCGTGATTTTGTTGAATTTCAGCAAATGAACATATTTCAGCGAGCGAGAAGTTTTTTCTTTAATAGCGTCAGATTTTCTCTTAAAATACAAAAACTTTTCGTGGTTCTTGTCAATTTTTGTTGATTTTCATCAAATGAACTTATTTCAGTCAGCTAGATCTTTCTTCTTCAAAGCAAAAAGATTTTATCTTCAAATACAAGAACTTTTCGTGGTTTTGTTGATTTTCAGCAAATGAACATATTTCAGCGAGCGAGATGTTTTTTCTTTAATAGCGTCAGATTTTATCTTAAAATACAAGAACTTTTCATGGTTCTTGTCAATTTTTGTTGGTTTTCATCCAATGAACTTATTTCAGTCAGCAAGATCTTTCTTCTTGAAAGCAAAAAGATTTTATCTTCAAATACAAGAACTTTTCGTGATTTTGTTGATTTTCAGCAAATGAACATATTTCAGCGAGGGAGACGTTTTTTCTTTTATAGCGTAAGATTTTATCTTAAAATACAAGAACTTTTCTTGGTTCTTGTCAATTTTTGTTGGTTTTCATCCCATAAACTTATTTCAGTCAGCTAGATGTTTCTTCTTCAAAGCAAAAAGATTTTATGTTCATACACAAGAACTTTTCCTGGTTTTGTTGATTTTCAGCAAATGAACATATTTCAGCGAGCGACAAGTTTTTTCTTTAATCGCGTCAGATTTTATCTTAAAATACAAGAACTTTTCGTGGTTTTGTTGATTTTCAGCAAATGAACATATTTCAGCGAGCTGGAAGTTTTTTCTTTAATAGCGTAAGATTTTATCTTCAAATACAAGAACTTTTCGTGGTTCTTGTCAATTTTTGTTAGTTTTCATCTTATGAACTTATTTCAGTCAGCTAGATCTTTCTTCTTCAAAGCAAAAAGATTTTATCTTCAAATACAAGAACTTTTCGTGGTTTTGTTGATTTTCAGCAAATGAACATATTTCAGCGAGGGAGACGTTTTTTCTTTAATAGCGTAAGATTTTATCTTAAAATACAAGAACTTTTCGTGGTTCTTGTCAATTTTTGTTGGTTTTCATCCAATGAACGTATTTCAGTCAGCTTGATCTTTCTTCTTGAAAGCAAAAAGATTTTATCTTCAAATACAAGAACTTTTCGTGATTTTGTTGATTTTCAGCAAATGAACATATTTCAGAGAGGGAGAAGTTTTTTCTTTTATAGCGTCAGATTTTATCTTCAAATACAAGAACTTTTCGTGGTTCTTGTCAATTTTTGTTGGTTTTCATCCAATGAACTTATTTCAGTCAGCTTGATCTTTCTTCTTCAAAGCAAAAAGATTTTATCTTCAAATACAAGAACTTTTCGTGGTTTTGTTGATTTTCAGCAAATGAACATATTTCAGCGAGCGAGAAGTTTTTCCTTTCAAAGCGTCAGATTTTAGCTTAAAATACAAGAACTTTTCGTGGTTCTTGTCAATTTTTGTTGGTTTTCATCCAATGAACTTATTTCAGTCAGCAAGATCTTTCTTCTTGAAAGCAAAAAGATTTTATCTTCAAATGCAAGAACTTTTCGTGGTTTTGTTGATTTTCAGCAAATGAACATATTTCAGCGAGCGAGAAGTTTTTTTTTATTAGCGTCAGATTTTATCTTAAAATACAAGAACTTTTCGTGGTTCTTGTCAATTTTTGTTGGTTTTCATCCAATGAACGTATTTCAGTCAGCTTGATCTTTCTTCTTGAAAGCAAAAAGATTTCATCTTCAAATACAAGAACTTTTCGTGGTTTTGTTGATTTTCAGCAAATGAACATATTTCAGCGAGCGAGAAGTTTTTTCTTCAATAGCGTAAGATTTTATCTTAAAATACAAGAACTTTTCGTGGTTCTTGTCAATTTTTGTTAGTTTTCATCTTATGAACTTATTTCAGTCAGCTAGATCTTTCTTCTTCAAAGCAAAAAGATTTTATCTTCAAATACAAGAACTTTTCGTGGTTTTGTTGATTTTCAGCAAATGAACATATTTCAGCGAGGGAGAAGTTTTTTCTTTAATAGCGTCAGATTTTATCTTAAAATACAAGAACTTTTCGTGGTTCTTGTCAATTTTTGTTGGTTTTCATCCAATGAACTTATTTCAGTCAGCTCGATCTTTCTTCTTCAAAGCAAAAAGATTTTATCTTCAAATACAAGAATTTTTCGTGGTCCTTGTCAATTTTTGTTGATTTTCATCAAATGAACTTATTTCAGTCAGCTGGATCTTTCTTCTTGAAAGCAAAAAGATTTTATCTTTAAATACAAAAACTTTTCGTGGTTTTGTTGATTTTCAGCAAATGAACATATTTCAGCGAGCTGGAAGTTTTTTCTTTCATCGCGTAAGATTTTATCTTCAAATACAAGAACTTTTCGTGGTTCTTATCAATTTTTGTTAGTTTTCATCTTATGAACTTATTTCAGTCAGCTAGATCTTTCTTCTTCAAAGCAAAAAGATTTTATCTTCAAATGCAAGAACTTTTCGTGGTTTTGTTGATTTTCAGCAAATGAACATATTTCAGCGAGCTGGAAGTTTTTTCTTTAATAGCGTAAGATTTTATCTTAAAATACAAGAACTTTTCGTGGTTCTTGTCAATTTTTGTTGGTTTTCATCTGATGAACTTATTTCATTCAGCTTGATCTTTCTTCTTCAAAGCAAAAAGATTTTATCTTCAAATACAAGAACTTTTCGTGGTTTTGTTGATTTTCAGCAAATGAACATATTTCAGCGAGGGAGAAGTTTTTTCTTTAATAGCGTCAGATTTTATCTTAAAATACAAGAACTTTTCGTGGTTCTTGTCAATATTTGTTGGTTTTCATCCAATGAACTTATTTCAGTCAGCTCGATCTTTCTTCTTCAAAGCAAAAAGATTTTATCTTCAAATACAAGAACTTTTCGTGGTCCTTGTCAATTTTTGTTGATTTTCATCAAATGAACTTATTTCAGTCAGCTGGATCTTTCTTCTTGAAAGCAAAAAGATTTTATCTTTAAATACAAAAACTTTTCGTGGTTTTGTTGATTTTCAGCAAATGAACATATTTCAGCGAGCTGGAAGTTTTTTCTTTAATAGCGTAAGATTTTATCTTCAAACACAAGAACTTTTCGTGGTTCTTGTCAATTTTTGTTAGTTTTCATCTTATGAACTTATTTCAGTCAGCTAGATCTTTCTTCTTCAAAGCAAAAAGATTTTATCTTCAAATACAAGAACTTTTCGTGGTTTTGTTGATTTTCAGCAAATGAACATATTTCAGCGAGGGAGACGTTTTTTCTTTAATAGCGTAAGATTTTATCTTAAAATACAAGAACTTTTCGTGGTTCTTGTCAATTTTTGTTGGTTTTCATCCAATGAACGTATTTCAGTCAGCTTGATCTTTCTTCTTGAAAGCAAAAAGATTTTATCTTCAAATACAAGAACTTTTCGTGATTTTGTTGATTTTCAGCAAATGAACATATTTCAGAGAGGGAGAAGTTTTTTCTTTTATAGCGTCAGATTTTATCTTCAAATACAAGAACATTTCGTGGTTCTTGTCAATTTTTGTTGGTTTTCATCCAATGAACTTATTTCAGTCAGCTTGATCTTTCTTCTTCAAAGCAAAAAGATTTTATCTTCAAATACAAGAACTTTTCGTGGTTTTGTTGATTTTCAGCAAATGAACATATTTCAGCGAGCTGGAAGTTTTTTCTTTAATAGCGTAAGATTTTATCTTCAAATACAAGAACTTTTCGTGATTTTGTTGATTTTCAGCAAATGAACATATTTCAGCGAGCGAGAAGTTTTTTCTTTCATAGCGTCAGATTTTATCTTAAAATACAAAAACTTTTCGTGGTTCTTGTCAATTTTTGTTGATTTTCATCAAATGAACTTATTTCAGTCAGCTAGATCTTTCTTCTTTAAAGCAAAAAGATTTTATCTTCAAATACAAGAACTTTTCGTTGTTTTGTTGATTTTCAGCAAATGAACATATTTCAGCGAGCGAGAAGTTTTTTCTTTAATAGCGTCAGATTTTATCTTAAAATACAAGAACTTTTCGTGGTTCTTGTCAATTTTTGTTGGTTTTCATCCAATGAACTTATTTCAGTCAGCAAGATCTTTCTTCTTGAAAGCAAAAAGATTTTATCTTCAAATGCAAGAACTTTTCGTGGTTTTGTTGATTTTCAGCAAATGAACATATTTCAGCGAGGGAGAAGTTTTTTCTTTAATAGCGTCAGATTTTATCTTAAAATACAAGAACTTTTCGTGGTTGTTGTCAATTTTTGTTGGTTTTCATCCAATGAACTTATTTCAGTCAGCTGGATCTTTCTTCTTGAAAGCAAAAAGATTTTATCTTCAAATTCAAGAACTTTTCGTGGTTTTGATGATTTTCAGCAAATGAACATATTTCAGCGAGCTGGAAGTTTTTTCTTTAACAGCGTAAGATTTTATCTTCAAATACAAGAACTTTTCGTGATTTTGTTGAATTTCAGCAAATGAACATATTTCAGCGAGCGAGAAGTTTTTTCTTTAATAGCGTCAGATTTTCTCTTAAAATACAAAAACTTTTCGTGGTTCTTGTCAATTTTTGTTGATTTTCATCAAATGAACTTATTTCAGTCAGCTAGATCTTTCTTCTTCAAAGCAAAAAGATTTTATCTTCAAATACAAGAACTTTTCGTGGTTTTGTTGATTTTCAGCAAATGAACATATTTCAGCGAGCGAGATGTTTTTTCTTTAATAGCGTCAGATTTTATCTTAAAATACAAGAACTTTTCATGGTTCTTGTCAATTTTTGTTGGTTTTCATCCAATGAACTTATTTCAGTCAGCAAGATCTTTCTTCTTGAAAGCAAAAAGATTTTATCTTCAAATACAAGAACTTTTCGTGATTTTGTTGATTTTCAGCAAATGAACATATTTCAGCGAGGGAGACGTTTTTTCTTTTATAGCGTAAGATTTTATCTTAAAATACAAGAACTTTTCTTGGTTCTTGTCAATTTTTGTTGGTTTTCATCCCATAAACTTATTTCAGTCAGCTAGATGTTTCTTCTTCAAAGCAAAAAGATTTTATGTTCATACACAAGAACTTTTCCTGGTTTTGTTGATTTTCAGCAAATGAACATATTTCAGCGAGCGACAAGTTTTTTCTTTAATCGCGTCAGATTTTATCTTAAAATACAAGAACTTTTCGTGGTTTTGTTGATTTTCAGCAAATGAACATATTTCAGCGAGCTGGAAGTTTTTTCTTTAATAGCGTAAGATTTTATCTTCAAATACAAGAACTTTTCGTGGTTCTTGTCAATTTTTGTTAGTTTTCATCTTATGAACTTATTTCAGTCAGCTAGATCTTTCTTCTTCAAAGCAAAAAGATTTTATCTTCAAATACAAGAACTTTTCGTGGTTTTGTTGATTTTCAGCAAATGAACATATTTCAGCGAGGGAGACGTTTTTTCTTTAATAGCGTAAGATTTTATCTTAAAATACAAGAACTTTTCGTGGTTCTTGTCAATTTTTGTTGGTTTTCATCCAATGAACGTATTTCAGTCAGCTTGATCTTTCTTCTTGAAAGCAAAAAGATTTTATCTTCAAATACAAGAACTTTTCGTGATTTTGTTGATTTTCAGCAAATGAACATATTTCAGAGAGGGAGAAGTTTTTTCTTTTATAGCGTCAGATTTTATCTTCAAATACAAGAACTTTTCGTGGTTCTTGTCAATTTTTGTTGGTTTTCATCCAATGAACTTATTTCAGTCAGCTTGATCTTTCTTCTTCAAAGCAAAAAGATTTTATCTTCAAATACAAGAACTTTTCGTGGTTTTGTTGATTTTCAGCAAATGAACATATTTCAGCGAGCGAGAAGTTTTTCCTTTCAAAGCGTCAGATTTTAGCTTAAAATACAAGAACTTTTCGTGGTTCTTGTCAATTTTTGTTGGTTTTCATCCAATGAACTTATTTCAGTCAGCAAGATCTTTCTTCTTGAAAGCAAAAAGATTTTATCTTCAAATGCAAGAACTTTTCGTGGTTTTGTTGATTTTCAGCAAATGAACATATTTCAGCGAGCGAGAAGTTTTTTTTTATTAGCGTCAGATTTTATCTTAAAATACAAGAACTTTTCGTGTTTCTTGTCAATTTTTGTTGGTTTTCATCCAATGAACTTATTTCAGTCAGCTGGATCTTTCTTCTTGAAAGCAAAAAGATTTTATCTTCAAATACAAGAACTTTTCGTGATTTTGTTGATTTTCAGCAAATGAACATATTTCAGCGAGGGAGACGTTTTTTCTTTTATAGCGTAAGATTTTATCTTAAAATACAAGAACTTTTCTTGGTTCTTGTCAATTTTTGTTGGTTTTCATCCCATAAACTTATTTCAGTCAGCTGGATGTTTCTTCTTCAAAGCAAAAAGATTTTATGTTCATATACAAGAACTTTTCCTGGTTTTGTTGATTTTCAGCAAATGAACATATTTCAGCGAGCGACAAGTTTTTTCTTTAATCGCGTCAGATTTTATCTTAAAATACAAGAACTTTTCGTGGTTTTGTTGATTTTCAGCAAATGAACATATTTCAGCGAGCTGGAAGTTTTTTCTTTAATAGCGTAAGATTTTATCTTCAAATACAAGAACTTTTCGTGGTTCTTGTCAATTTTTGTTAGTTTTCATCTTATGAACTTATTTCAGTCAGCTAGATCTTTCTTCTTCAAAGCAAAAAGATTTTATCTTCAAATACAAGAACTTTTCGTGGTTCTTGTCAATTTTTGTTAGTTTTCATCTTATGAACTTATTTCAGTCAGCTAGATCTTTCTTCTTCAAAGCAAAAATATTTTATCTTCAAATACAAGAACTTTTCGTGGTTTTGTTGATTTTCAGCAAATGAACATATTTCAGCGAGGGAGACGTTTTTTCTTTAATAGCGTAAGATTTTATCTTAAAATACAAGAACTTTTCGTGGTTCTTGTCAATTTTTGTTGGTTTTCATCCAATGAACGTATTTCAGTCAGCTTGATCTTTCTTCTTGAAAGCAAAAAGATTTTATCTTCAAATACAAGAACTTTTCGTGATTTTGTTGATTTTCAGCAAATGAACATATTTCAGAGAGGGAGAAGTTTTTTCTTTTGTAGCGTCAGATTTTATCTTCAAATACAAGAACTTTTCGTGGTTCTTGTCAATTTTTGTTGGTTTTCATCCAATGAACTTATTTCAGTCAGCTTGATCTTTCTTCTTCAAAGCAAAAAGATTTTATCTTCAAATACAAGAACTTTTCGTGGTTTTGTTGATTTTCAGCAAATGAACATATTTCAGCGAGCGAGAAGTTTTTCCTTTCAAAGCGTCAGATTTTAGCTTAAAATACAAGAACTTTTCGTGGTTCTTGTCAATTTTTGTTGGTTTTCATCCAATGAACTTATTTCAGTCAGCAAGATCTTTCTTCTTGAAAGCAAAAAGATTTTATCTTCAAATGCAAGAACTTTTCGTGGTTTTGTTGATTTTCAGCAAATGAACATATTTCAGCGAGCGAGAAGTTTTTTTTTATTAGCGTCAGATTTTATCTTAAAATACAAGAACTTTTTGTGGTTCTTGTCAATTTTTGTTAGTTTTCATCTGATGAACTTATTTCAGTCAGCTAGATCTTTCTTCTTCAAAGCAAAAAGATTTTATCTTCAAATACAAGAACTTTTCGTGGTTTTGTTGATTTTCAGCAAATGAACATATTTCAGCGAGCGAGAAGTTTTTTCTTTAATAGCGTCAGATTTTATCTTAAAATACAAGAACTTTTCGTGGTTCTTGTCAATTTTTGTTGGTTTTCATCCAATGAACTTATTTCAGTCAGCAAGATCTTTCTTCTTGAAAGCAACAAGATTTTATCTTCAAATGCAAGAACTTTTCGTGGTTTTGTTGATTTTCAGCAAATGAACATATTTCAGCGAGGGAGAAGTTTTTTCTTTAATAGCGTCAGATTTTATCTTAAAATACAAGAACTTTTCGTGGTTCTTGTCAATTTTTGTTGGTATTCATCCAATAAACTTATTTCAGTCAGCTGGATCTTTCTTCTTGAAAGCAAAAAGATTTTATCTTCAAATTCAAGAACTTTTCGTGGTTTTGATGATTTTCAGCAAATGAACATATTTCAGCGAGCTGGAAGTTTTTTCTTTAACAGCGTAAGATTTTATCTTCAAATACAAGAACTTTTCGTGATTTTGTTGAATTTCAGCAAATGAACATATTTCAGCGAGCGAGAAGTTTTTTCTTTAATAGCGTCAGATTTTATCTTAAAATACAAAAACTTTTCGTGGTTCTTGTCAATTTTTGTTGATTTTCATCAAATGAACTTATTTCAGTCAGCTAGATCTTTCTTCTTCAAAGCAAAAAGATTTTATCTTCAAATACAAGAACTTTTCGTGGTTTTGTTGATTTTCAGCAAATGAACATATTTCAGCGAGGGAGACGTTTTTTCTTTTATAGCGTAAGATTTTATCTTAAAATACAAGAACTTTTCTTGGTTCTTGTCAATTTTTGTTGGTTTTCATCCCATAAACTTATTTCAGTCAGCTAGATGTTTCTTCTTTAAAGCAAAAAGATTTTATCTTCAAATACAAGAACTTTTCGTGGTTTTGTTGATTTTCAGCAAATGAACATATTTCAGCGAGCTGGAAGTTTTTTCTTCAATAGCGTAAGATTTTATCTTAAAATACAAGAACTTTTTGTGGTTCTTGTCAATTTTTGTTAGTTTTCATCTGATGAACTTATTTCAGTCAGCTAGATCTTTCTTCTTCAAAGCAAAAAGATTTTATCTTCAAATACAAGAACTTTTCGTGGTTTTGTTGATTTTCAGCAAATGAACATATTTCAGCGATCGAGAAGTTTTTTCTTTAATATCGTCAGATTTTATCTTAAAATACAAGAACTTTTCGTGGTTCTTGTCAATTTTTGTTGGTTTTCATCCAATGAACTTATTTCAGTCAGCAAGATCTTTCTTCTTGAAAGCAAAAAGATTTTATCTTCAAATGCAAGAACTTTTCGTGGTTTTGTTGATTTTCAGCAAATGAACATATTTCAGCGAGGGAGAAGTTTTTTCTTTAATAGCGTCAGATTTTATCTTAAAATACAAGAACTTTTCGTGGTTCTTGTCAATTTTTGTTGGTTTTCATCCAATGAACTTATTTCAGTCAGCTGGATCTTTCTTCTTGAAAGCAAAAAGATTTTATCTTCAAATTCAAGAACTTTTCGTGGTTTTGATGATTTTCAGCAAATGAACATATTTCAGCGAGCTGGAAGTTTTTTCTTTAACAGCGTAAGATTTTATCTTCAAATACAAGAACTTTTCGTGATTTTGTTGAATTTCAGCAAATGAACATATTTCAGCGAGCGAGAAGTTTTTTCTTTAATAGCGTCAGATTTTATCTTAAAATACAAAAACTTTTCGTGGTTCTTGTCAATTTTTGTTGATTTTCATCAAATGAACTTATTTCAGTCAGCTAGATCTTTCTTCTTCAAAGCAAAAAGATTTTATCTTCAAATACAAGAACTTTTCGTGGTTTTGTTGATTTTCAGCAAATGAACATATTTCAGCGAGCGAGATGTTTTTTCTTTAATAGCGTCAGATTTTATCTTAAAATACAAGAACTTTTCATGGTTCTTGTCAATTTTTGTTGGTTTTCATCCAATGAACTTATTTCAGTCAGCAAGATCTTTCTTCTTGAAAGCAAAAAGATTTTATCTTCAAATACAAGAACTTTTCGTGATTTTGTTGATTTTCAGCAAATGAACATATTTCAGCGAGGGAGACGTTTTTTCTTTTATAGCGTAAGATTTTATCTTAAAATACAAGAACTTTTCTTGGTTCTTGTCAATTTTTGTTGGTTTTCATCCCATAAACTTATTTCAGTCAGCTAGATGTTTCTTCTTCAAAGCAAAAAGATTTTATGTTCATATACAAGAACTTTTCCTGGTTTTGTTGATTTTCAGCAAATAAACATATTTCAGCGAGCGACAAGTTTTTTCTTTAATCGCGTCAGATTTTATCTTAAAATACAAGAACTTTTCGTGGTTCTTGTCAATTTTTGTTGGTTTTCATCCAATGAACGTATTTCAGTCAGCTTGATCTTTCTTCTTGAAAGCAAAAAGATTTTATCTTCAAATACAAGAACTTTTCGTGGTTTTGTTGATTTTCAGCAAATGAACATATTTCAGCGAGCAAGAAGTTTTTTCTTCAATAGCGTAAGATTTTATCTTAAAATACAAGAACTTTTCGTGGTTCTTGTCAATTTTTGTTAGTTTTCATCTTATGAACTTATTTCAGTCAGCTAGATCTTTCTTCTTCAAAGCAAAAAGATTTTATCTTCAAATACAAGAACTTTTCGTGGTTTTGTTGATTTTCAGCAAATGAACATATTTCAGCGAGGGAGAAGTTTTTTCTTTAATAGCGTCAGATTTTATCTTAAAATACAAGAACTTTTCGTGGTTCTTGTCAATTTTTGTTGATTTTCATCAAATGAACTTATTTCAGTCAGCTAGATCTTTCTTCTTTAAAGCAAAAAGATTTTATCTTCAAATACAAGAACTTGTCGTGGTTTTGTTGATTTTCAGCAAATGAACATATTTCAGAGAGGGAGACGTTTTTTCTTTAATCGCGTCAGATTTTATCTTAAAATACAAGAACTTTTCGTGGTTCTTGTCAATTTTTGTTGGTTTTCATCCAATGAACGTATTTCAGTCAGCTTGATCTTTCTTCTTGAATGCAAAAAGATTTCATCTTCAAATACAAGAACTTTTCGTGGTTTTGTTGATTTTCAGCAAATGAACATATTTCAGCGAGCGAGAAGTTTTTTCTTCAATAGCGTAAGATTTTATCTTAAAATACAAGAACTTTTCGTGGTTCTTGTCAATTTTTGTTAGTTTTCATCTTATGAACTTATTTCAGTCAGCTGGATCTTTCTTCTTCAAAGCAAAAAGATTTTATCTTCAAATACAAGAACTTTTCGTGGTTTTGTTGATTTTCAGCAAATGAACATATTTCAGCGATGGAGAAGTTTTTTCTTTAATAGCGTCAGATTTTATCTTAAAATACAAGAACTTTTCGTGGTTCTTGTCAATTTTTGTTGGTTTTCATCCAATGAACTTATTTCAGTCAGCTCGATCTTTCTTCTTCAAAGCAAAAAGATTTTTTCTTCAAATACCAGAACTTTTCGTGGTTTTGTTGATTTTCAGCAAATGAACATATTTCAGCGAGCGAGAAGTTTTTTCCTTAAAAGCTTCAGATTTTAGCTTAAAATACAAGAACTTTTCGTGGTCCTTGTCAATTTTTGTTGATTTTCATCAAATGAACTTATTTCAGTCAGCTAGATCTTTCTTCTTTAAAGCAAAAAGATTTTATCTTCAAATACAAGAACTTTTCGTGGTTTTGTTGATTTTCAGCAAATGAACATATTTCAGCGAGCTGGAAGTTTTTTCTTCAATAGCGTAAGATTTTATCTTAAAATACAAGAACTTTTCGTGGTTCTTGTCAATTTTTGTTGGTTTTCATCTGATGAACTTATTTCAGTCAGCTAGATCTTTCTTCTTCAAAGCAAAAAGATTTTATCTTCAAACACAAGAACTTTTCGTGGTTTTGTTGATTTTCAGCAAATGAACATATTTCAGCGAGCGAGAAGTTTTTTCTTTAATAGCGTCAGATTTTATCTTAAAATACAAGAACTTTTCATGGTTCTTGTCAATTTTTGTTGGTTTTCATCCAATGAACTTATTTCAGTCAGCAAGATCTTTCTTCTTGAAAGCAAAAAGATTTTATCTTCAAATGCAAGAACTTTTCGTGGTTTTGTTGATTTTCAGCAAATGAACATATTTCAGTCAGCTGGATCTTTCTTCTTCAAAGCAAAAAGATTTTATCTTCAAATACAAGAACTTTTCGTGATTTTGTTGATTTTCAGCAAATGAACATATTTCAGCGAGCTGGAAGTTTTTTCTTTAATAGAGTCAGATTTTATCTTAAAATACAAAAACTTTTCGTGGTTCTTGTCAATTTTTGTTGATTTTCATCAAATGAACTTATTTCAGTCAGCTTGATCTTTCTTCTTTGAAGCAAAAAGATTTTATCTTCAAATACAAGAACTTTTCGTGGTTTTGTTGATTTTCAGCAAATGAACATATTTCAGCGAGCTGGAAGTTTTTTCTTTAATAGCGTAAGATTTTATCTTAAAATACAAGAACTTTTCGTGGTTCTTGTCAATTTTTGTTGGTTTTCATCCCATAAACTTATTTCAGTCAGCTGGATCTTTCTTCTTGAAAGCAAAAAGATTTTATCTTCAAATACAAGAACTTTTCGTGGTTTTGTTGATTTTCAGCAAATGAACATATTTCAGCGAGCGAGAAGTTTTTTCTTTAATCGCGTCAGATTTTATCTTAAAATACAAGAACTTTTCGTGGTTCTTGTCAATTTTTGTTGGTTTTCATCCAATGAACTTATTTCAGTCAGATCGATCTTTCTTCTTTAAAGCAAAAAGATTTTATCTTCAAATACAAGAACTTTTCGTGATTTTGTTGATTTTCAGCAAATGAACATATTTCAGCGAGCGAGAAGTTTTTTCTTTAATCGCGTCAGATTTTATCTTAAAATACAAGAACTTTTCGTGGTTCTTGTCAATTTTTGTTGGTTTTCATCCAATGAACTTATTTCAGTCAGATCGATCTTTCTTCTTTAAAGCAAAAAGATTTTATCTTCAAATACAAGAACTTTTCGTGATTTTGTTGATTTTCAGCAAATGAACATATTTCAGCGAGGGAGACGTTTTTTCTTTAACAGCGTAAGATTTTATCTTAAAATACAAGAACTTTTCTTGGTTCTTGTCAATTTTTGTTGGTTTTCATCCCATAAACTTATTTCAGTCAGCTCGATGTTTCTTCTTCAAAGCAAAAAGATTTTATGTGCATATACAAGAACTTTTCGTGGTTTTGTTGATTTTCAGCAAATGAACATATTTCAGCGAGCGAGAAATTTTTTCTTCAATAGCGTAAGATTTTATCTTAAAATACAAGAACTTTTCGTGGTTCTTGTCAATTTTTGTTGGTTTTCATCCAATGAACGTATTTCAGTCAGCTTGATCTTTCTTCTTGAAAGCAAAAAGATTTTATCTTCAAATACAAGAACTTTTCGTGGTTTTGTTGATTTTCAGCAAATGAACATATTTCAGCGAGCGAGAAGTTTTTTCTTCAATAGCGTAAGATTTTATCTTAAAATACAAGAACTTTTCGTGGTTCTTGTCAATTTTTGTTGGTTTTCATCCAATGAACTTATTTCAGTCAGCTAGATCTTTCTTCTTTAAAGCAAAAAGATTTTATCTTCAAATACAAGAACTTTTCGTGGTTTTGTTGATTTTCAGCAAATGAACATATTTCAGCGAGCGAGAAGTTTTTTCTTTAAAAGCGTCAGATTTTAGCTTAAAATACAAGAACTTTTCGTGGTACTTGTCAATTTTTGTTGGTTTTCATCCCATAAACTTATTTCAGTCAGCTGGATCTTTCTTCTTGAAAGCAAAAAGATTTTATCTTCAAATACAAGAACTTTTCGTGGTTTTTGTTGATTTTCAGCAAATGAACATATTTCAGCGAGCGAGAAGTTTTTTCTTTAATCGCGTCAGATTTTATCTTAAAATACAAGAACTTTTCGTGGTTCTTGTCAATTTTTGTTGGTTTTCATCCAATGAACTTATTTCAGTCAGATAGATCTTTCTTCTTTAAAGCAAAAAGATTTTATCTTCAAATACAAGAACTTTTCGTGGTTTTGTTGATTTTCAGCAAATGAACATATTTCAGCGAGGGAGACGTTTTTTCTTTAATAGCGTAAGATTTTATCTTAAAATACAAGAACTTTTCTTGGTTCTTGTCAATTTTTGTTGGTTTTCATCCCATAAACTTATTTCAGTCAGCGAGATGTTTCTTCTTCAAAGCAAAAAGATTTTATCTTCAAATACAAGAACTTTTCGTGGTTTTGTTGATTTTCAGCAAATGAACATATTTCAGCGAGCGAGAAGTTTTTTCTTTAATCGCGTCAGATTTTATCTTAAAATACAAGAACTTTTCGTGGTTCTTGTCAATTTTTGTTGGTTTTCATCCAATGAACTTATTTCAGTCAGATCGATCTTTCTTCTTTAAAGCAAAAAGATTTTATCTTCAAATACAAGAACTTTTCGTGGTTTTGTTGATTTTCAGCAAATGAACATATTTCAGCGAGGGAGACGTTTTTTCTTTAATAGCGTAAGATTTTATCTTAAAATACAAGAACTTTTCTTGGTTCTTGTCAATTTTTGTTGGTTTTCATCCCATAAACTTATTTCAGTCAGCTAGATGTTTCTTCTTCAAAGCAAAAAGATTTTATGTTCATATACAAGAACTTTTCGTGGTTTTGTTGATTTTCAGCAAATGAACATATTTCAGCGAGCGAGAAATTTTTTCTTCAATAGCGTAAGATTTTATCTTAAAATACAAGAACTTTTCGTGGTTCTTGTCAATTTTTGTTGGTTTTCATCTTATGAACTGATTTCAGTCAGCTAGATCTTTCTTCTTCAAAGCAAAAAGATTTTATCTTCAATTACAAGAACTTTTCCTGGTTTTGTTGATTTTCAGCAAATGAACATATTTCAGCGAGCGACAAGTTTTTTCTTTAATCGCGTCAGATTTTATCTTAAAATACAAGAACTTTTCGTGGTTCTTGTCAATTTTTGTTGGTTTTCATCCAATGAACGTATTTCAGTCAGCTTGATCTTTCTTCTTGAAAGCAAAAAGATTTTATCTTCAAATACAAGAACTTTTCGTGGTTTTGTTGATTTTCAGCAAATGAACATATTTCAGCGAGCGAGAAGTTTTTTCTTCAATAGCGTAAGATTTTATCTTAAAATACAAGAACTTTTCGTGGTTCTTGTCAATTTTTGTTGGTTTTCATCCAATGAACTTATTTCAGTCAGCTAGATCTTTCTTCTTTAAAGCAAAAAGATTTTATCTTCAAATACAAGAACTTTTCGTGGTTTTGTTGATTTTCAGCAAATGAACATATTTCAGCGAGCGAGAAGTTTTTTCTTTAATCGCGTCAGATTTTATCTTAAAATACAAGAACTTTTCGTGGTTCTTGTCAATTTTTGTTGGTTTTCATCCAATGAACTTATTTCAGTCAGATCGATCTTTCTTCTTTAAAGCAAAAAGATTTTATCTTCAAATACAAGAACTTTTCGTGGTTTTGTTGATTTTCAGCAAATGAACATATTTCAGCGAGGGAGACGTTTTTTCTTTAACAGCGTAAGATTTTATCTTAAAATACAAGAACTTTTCTTGGTTCTTGTCAATTTTTGTTGGTTTTCATCCCATAAACTTATTTCAGTCAGCTCGATGTTTCTTCTTCAAAGCAAAAAGATTTTATGTGCATATACAAGAACTTTTCGTGGTTTTGTTGATTTTCAGCAAATGAACATATTTCAGCGAGCGAGAAATTTTTTCTTCAATAGCGTAAGATTTTATCTTAAAATACAAGAACTTTTCGTGGTTCTTGTCAATTTTTGTTGGTTTTCATCCAATGAACGTATTTCAGTCAGCTTGATCTTTCTTCTTGAAAGCAAAAAGATTTTATCTTCAAATACAAGAACTTTTCGTGGTTTTGTTGATTTTCAGCAAATGAACATATTTCAGCGAGCGAGAAGTTTTTTCTTCAATAGCGTAAGATTTTATCTTAAAATACAAGAACTTTTCGTGGTTCTTGTCAATTTTTGTTGGTTTTCATCCAATGAACTTATTTCAGTCAGCTAGATCTTTCTTCTTTAAAGCAAAAAGATTTTATCTTCAAATACAAGAACTTTTCGTGGTTTTGTTGATTTTCAGCAAATGAACATATTTCAGCGAGCGAGAAGTTTTTTCTTTAAAAGCGTCAGATTTTAGCTTAAAATACAAGAACTTTTCGTGGTACTTGTCAATTTTTGTTGGTTTTCATCCCATAAACTTATTTCAGTCAGCTGGATCTTTCTTCTTGAAAGCAAAAAGATTTTATCTTCAAATACAAGAACTTTTCGTGGTTTTGTTGATTTTCAGCAAATGAACATATTTCAGCGAGCGAGAAGTTTTTTCTTTAATCGCGTCAGATTTTATCTTAAAATACAAGAACTTTTCGTGGTTCTTGTCAATTTTTGTTGGTTTTCATCCAATGAACTTATTTCAGTCAGATAGATCTTTCTTCTTTAAAGCAAAAAGATTTTATCTTCAAATACAAGAACTTTTCGTGGTTTTGTTGATTTTCAGCAAATGAACATATTTCAGCGAGGGAGACGTTTTTTCTTTAATAGCGTAAGATTTTATCTTAAAATACAAGAACTTTTCTTGGTTCTTGTCAATTTTTGTTGGTTTTCATCCCATAAACTTATTTCAGTCAGCGAGATGTTTCTTCTTCAAAGCAAAAAGATTTTATCTTCAAATACAAGAACTTTTCGTGGTTTTGTTGATTTTCAGCAAATGAACATATTTCAGCGAGCGAGAAGTTTTTTCTTTAATCGCGTCAGATTTTATCTTAAAATACAAGAACTTTTCGTGGTTCTTGTCAATTTTTGTTGGTTTTCATCCAATGAACTTATTTCAGTCAGATCGATCTTTCTTCTTTAAAGCAAAAAGATTTTATCTTCAAATACAAGAACTTTTCGTGGTTTTGTTGATTTTCAGCAAATGAACATATTTCAGCGAGGGAGACGTTTTTTCTTTAATAGCGTCAGATTTTATCTTAAAATACAAGAACTTTTCGTGGTTCTTGTCAATTTTTGTTGGTTTTCATCCAATGAACGTATTTCAGTCAGCTTGATCTTTCTTCTTGAAAGCAAAAAGATTTTATCTTCAAATACAAGAACTTTTCGTGGTTTTGTTGATTTTCAGCAAATGAACATATTTCAGCGAGCGAGAAGTTTTTTCTTCAATAGCGTAAGATTTTATCTTAAAATACAAGAACTTTTCGTGGTTCTTGTCAATTTTTGTTGGTTTTCATCCAATGAACTTATTTCAGTCAGCTAGATCTTTCTTCTTTAAAGCAAAAAGATTTTATCTTCAAATACAAGAACTTTTCGTGGTTTTGTTGATTTTCAGCAAATGAACATATTTCAGCGAGCGAGAAGTTTTTTCTTTAAAAGCGTCAGATTTTAGCTTAAAATACAAGAACTTTTCGTGGTACTTGTCAATTTTTGTTGGTTTTCATCCCATAAACTTATTTCAGTCAGCTGGATCTTTCTTCTTGAAAGCAAAAAGATTTTATCTTCAAATACAAGAACTTTTCGTGGTTTTGTTGATTTTCAGCAAATGAACATATTTCAGCGATGGAGAAGTTTTTTCTTTAATAGCGTCAGATTTTATCTTAAAATACAAGAACTTTTCGTGGTTCTTGTCAATTTTTGTTGGTTTTCATCCAATGAACTTATTTCAGTCAGCTCGATCTTTCTTCTTCAAAGCAAAAAGATTTTTTCTTCAAATACCAGAACTTTTCGTGGTTTTGTTGATTTTCAGCAAATGAACATATTTCAGCGAGCGAGAAGTTTTTTCCTTAAAAGCTTCAGATTTTAGCTTAAAATACAAGAACTTTTCGTGGTCCTTGTCAATTTTTGTTGATTTTCATCAAATGAACTTATTTCAGTCAGCTAGATCTTTCTTCTTTAAAGCAAAAAGATTTTATCTTCAAATACAAGAACTTTTCGTGGTTTTGTTGATTTTCAGCAAATGAACATATTTCAGCGAGCGAGAAGTTTTTTCTTTAATCGCGTCAGATTTTATCTTAAAATACAAGAACTTTTCGTGGTTCTTGTCAATTTTTGTTGGTTTTCATCCAATGAACTTATTTCAGTCAGATCGATCTTTCTTCTTTAAAGCAAAAAGATTTTATCTTCAAATACAAGAACTTTTCGTGGTTTTGTTGATTTTCAGCAAATGAACATATTTCAGCGAGGGAGACGTTTTTTCTTTAATAGCGTAAGATTTTATCTTAAAATACAAGAACTTTTCTTGGTTCTTGTCAATTTTTGTTGGTTTTCATCCCATAAACTTATTTCAGTCAGCTAGATGTTTCTTCTTCAAAGCAAAAAGATTTTATCTTCAAATACAAGAACTTTTCGTGGTTTTGTTGATTTTCAGCAAATGAACATATTTCAGCGAGCGAGAAGTTTTTTCTTTAATCGCTTCAGATTTTATCTTAAAATACAAGAACTTTTCGTGGTTCTTGTCAATTTTTGTTGGTTTTCATCCAATGAACTTATTTCAGTCAGATCGATCTTTCTTCTTTAAAGCAAAAAGATTTTATCTTCAAATACAAGAACTTTTCGTGGTTTTGTTGATTTTCAGCAAATGAACATATTTCAGCGAGGGAGACGTTTTTTCTTTAATAGCGTAAGATTTTATCTTAAAATACAAGAACTTTTCTTGGTTCTTGTCAATTTTTGTTGGTTTTCATCCCATAAACTTATTTCAGTCAGCTAGATGTTTCTTCTTCAAAGCAAAAAGATTTTATGTTCATATACAAGAACTTTTCGTGGTTTTGTTGATTTTCAGCAAATGAACATATTTCAGCGAGCGAGAAATTTTTTCTTCAATAGCGTAAGATTTTATCTTAAAATACAAGAACTTTTCGTGGTTCTTGTCAATTTTTGTTGGTTTTCATCTTATGAACTGATTTCAGTCAGCTAGATCTTTCTTCTTCAAAGCAAAAAGATTTTATCTTCAAATACAAGAACATTTCCTGGTTTTGTTGATTTTCAGCAAATGAACATATTTCAGCGAGCGACAAGTTTTTTCTTTAATCGCGTCAGATTTTATCTTAAAATACAAGAACTTTTCGTGGTTCTTGTCAATTTTTGTTGGTTTTCATCCAATGAACGTATTTCAGTCAGCTTGATCTTTCTTCTTGAAAGCAAAAAGATTTTATCTTCAAATACAAGAACTTTTCGTGGTTTTGTTGATTTTCAGCAAATGAACATATTTCAGCGAGCGAGAAGTTTTTTCTTCAATAGCGTAAGATTTTATCTTAAAATACAAGAACTTTTCGTGGTTCTTGTCAATTTTTGTTGGTTTTCATCCAATGAACTTATTTCAGTCAGCTAGATCTTTCTTCTTTAAAGCAAAAAGATTTTATCTTCAAATACAAGAACTTTTCGTGGTTTTGTTGATTTTCAGCAAATGAACATATTTCAGCGAGCGAGAAGTTTTTTCTTTAAAAGCGTCAGATTTTAGCTTAAAATACAAGAACTTTTCGTGGTACTTGTCAATTTTTGTTGGTTTTCATCCCATAAACTTATTTCAGTCAGCTGGATCTTTCTTCTTGAAAGCAAAAAGATTTTATCTTCAAATACAAGAACTTTTCGTGGTTTTGTTGATTTTCAGCAAATGAACATATTTCAGCGAGCGAGAAGTTTTTTCTTTCATCGCGTCAGATTTTATCTTAAAATACAAGAACTTTTCGTGGTTCTTGTCAATTTTTGTTGGTTTTCATCCAATGAACTTATTTCAGTCAGATAGATCTTTCTTCTTGAAAGCAAAAAGATTTTATCTTCAAATACAAGAACTTTTCGTGGTTTTGTTGATTTTCAGCAAATGAACATATTTCAGCGAGGGAGAAGTTTTTTCTTTAATAGCGTAAGATTTTATCTTAAAATACAAGAACTTTTCGTGGTTCTTGTCAATTTTTGTTGGTTTTCATCTTATGAACTGATTTCAGTCAGCTAGATCTTTCTTCTTCAAAGCAAAAAGATTTTATCTTCAAATACAAGAACTTTTCCTGGTTTTGTTGATTTTCAGCAAATGAACATATTTCAGCGAGCGACAATTTTTTTCTTTAATCGCGTCAGATTTTATCTTAAAATACAAGAACATTTCGTGGTTCTTGTCAATTTTTGTTGGTTTTCATCCAATGAACGTATTTCAGTCAGCTTGATCTTTCTTCTTGAAAGCAAAAAGATTTTATCTTCAAATACAAGAACTTTTCGTGGTTTTGTTGATTTTCAGCAAATGAACATATTTCAGCGAGCGAGAAGTTTTTCCTTTCAAAGCGTCAGAAAATGAAAACCAACAAAAATTGACAAAAACCACGAAACGTTCTTGTATTTTAAGCTAAAATCTGACGCTTTTAAAGAAAAAACTTCTCGCTCGCTGAAATATGTTCATTTGCTGAAAATCAACAAAACCACGAAAAGTTCTTGTATTTGAAGATAAAATCTTTTTGCTTTCAAGAAGAAAGATCTAGCTGACTGAAATAAGTTCATAAGATGAAAACTGACAAAAATTGACAAGAACCACGAAAGGTTCTTGTATTTTAAGATAAAATCTTACGCTATTGAAGAAAAAACTTGTCGCTCGCTGAAATATGTTCATTTGCTGAAAATCAACAAAACCACGAAAAGTTCTTGTATTTGAAGATAAAATCTTTTTGCTTTGAAGAAGAAAGATCTAGCTGACTGAAATAAGTTCATTTGATGAAAACGAACAAAAATTGACAAGAACCACGAAAAGTTCTTGTATTTTAAGATAAAATCTTACGCTATTGAAGAAAAAACTTCGAGCTCGCTGAAACATGTTCATTTGCTGAAAATCAACAAAACCACGAAAAGTACTTGTATTTGAAGATAAAATCTTTTTGCTTTCAAGAAGAAAGATCTAGCTGACTGAAATAAGTTCATTGGATGAAAAGCAACAAAAATTGACAAGAACCACGAAAAGTTCTTGTATTTTAAGATAAAATCTGACGCGATTAAAGAAAAAACTTCTCGCTCGCTGAAATATGTTCATTTGCTGAAAATCAACAAAATCACGAAAAGTTCTTGTATTTGAAGATAAAATCTTTTTGCTTTGAAGAAGAAAGATGGAGCTGAATGAAATAAGTTCATCAGATGAAAACCAACAAAAATTGACAAGAACCACGAAAAGTTCTTGTATTTGAAGATAAAATCTGACGCTTTCAAAGAAAAAACTTCTCGTTCGCTGAAATATGTTCATTTGCTGAAAATCAACAAAACCACGAAAAGTTCTTGTATTTGAAGATAAAATCTTTTTGCTTTCAAGAAGAAAGATCTCGCTGACTGAAATAAGTTCATTGGATGAAAACCAACAAAAATTGACAAGAACCACGAAAAGTTTTTGTATTTTAAGATAAAATCTGACGCTATTAAAGAAAAAACTTCTCGCTCGCTGAAATATGTTCATTTGCTGAAAATCAACAAAACCACGAAAAGTTCTTGTATTTGAAGATAAAATCTTTTTGCTTTGAAGAAGAAAGATCTCGCTGACTGAAATAAGTTCATTGGATGAAAACCAACAAAAGTTGACAAGAACCACGAAAAGTTCTTGTATTTTAAGATAAAATCTTACGTTATTGAAGAAAAAACTACTAGCTCGCTGAAATATGTTCATTTGCTGAAAATCAACAAAACCACGAAAAGTTCTTGTATTTGAAGATAAAATCTTTTTGCTTTCAAGAAGAAAGATCGAGCTGACTGAAATAAGTTCATTGGATGAAAACCAACAAAGATTGACAAGAACCACGAAAAGTTCTTGTATTTTAAGATAAAATCTGACGCGATTAAAGAAAAAACTTCTCGCTCGCTGAAATATGTTCATTTGCTGAACATCAACAAAACCACAAAAAGTTCTTGTATTTGAAGATAAAATCTTTTTGCTTTAAAGAAGAAAGATCGAGCTGACTGAAATAAGTTCATTGGATGAAAACCAACAAAAATTGACAAGAACCACGAAAAGTTCTTGTATTTTAAGATAAAATCTAACGCTTTTAAAGAAGAAACATCTCGCTCGCTGAAATATGTTCATTTGCTGAAAATCAACAAAACCACGAAAAGTTCTTGTATTTGAAGATAAAATCTTTTTGCTTTGAAGAAGAAAGATCTGGCTGACTGAAATAAGTTCATTGGATGAAAGCCAACAAAAATTGACAAGAACCACGAAAAGTTCTTGTATTTTAAGATAAAATCTGACGCGATTAAAGAAAAAACTTCTCCCTCGCTGAAATATGTTCATTTGCTGCAAATCAACAAAACCACGAAAAGTTCTTGTATTTGAAGATAAAATCTTTTTGCTTTGAAGAAGAAAGATCCAGCTGACTGAAATAAGTTCATCAGATGAAAACCAACAAAAATTGACAAGAACCACGAAAAGTTCTTGTATTTTAAGATAAAATCTGACGCTATTAAAGAAAAAACTTCTCGCTCGCTGAAATATGTTCATTTGCTGAAAATCAACAAAACCACGAGAAGTTCTTGTATTTGAAGATAAAATCTTTTTGCTTTGAAGAGGAAAGATCGAGCTGACTCAAATAAGTTCATAAGATGAAAACCAACAAAAAGTGACAAGAACCACGAAAAGTTCTTGTATTTTAAGATAAAATCTGATGCTTTTAAAGAAAAAACTTCTCGCTCGCTGAAATATGTTCATTTGCTGCAAATCAACAAAACCACGAAAAGTTCTTGTATTTGAAGATAAAATCTTTTTGCTTTGAAGAAGAAAGATCCAGCTGACTGAAATAAGTTCATAAGATGAAAACCAACAAAAATTGACAAGAACCACGAAAAGTTCTTGTATTTTAAGATAAAATCTGACGCTATTAAAGAAAAAACTTCTCGCTCGCTCAAATATGTTCATTTGCTGAAAATCAACAAAACCACGAAAAGTTCTTGTATTTGAAGATAAAATCTTTTTGCTTTGAAGAGGAAAGATCTCGATGACTCAAATAAGTTCATAAGATGAAAACCAACAAAAAGTGACAAGAACCACGAAAAGTTCTTGTATTTTAAGATAAAATCTGATGCTTTTAAAGAAAAAACTTCTCGCTCGCTGAAATATGTTCATTTGCTGAAAATCAACAAAACCACGAAAAGTTCTTGTATTTGAAGATAAAATCTTTTTGCTTTCAAGAAGAAAGATCTAGCTGACTGAAATAAGTTCATAAGATGAAAACTAACAAAAATTGACAAGAACCACGAAAGGTTCTTGTATTTTAAGATAAAATCTTACGGTATTGAAGAAAAAACTTGTCGCTCGCTGAAATATGTTCATTTGCTGAAAATCAACAAAACCACGAAAAGTTCTTGTATTTGAAGATAAAATCTTTTTGCTTTGAAGAAGAAAGATCTAGCTGACTGAAATAAGTTCATTTGATGAAAACTAACAAAAATTGACAAGAACCACGAAAAGTTCTTGTATTTTAAGATAAAATCTTACGCTATTGAAGAAAAAACTTCGAGCTCGCTGAAACATGTTCATTTGCTGAAAATCAACAAAACCACGAAAAGTACTTGTATTTGAAGATAAAATCTTTTTGCTTTCAAGAAGAAAGATCGAGCTGACTGAAATAAGTTCATTGGATGAAAAGCAACAAAAATTGACAAGAACCACGAAAAGTTCTTGTATTTTAAGATAAAATCTGACGCGATTAAAGAAAAAACTTCTCGCTCGCTGAAATATGTTCATTTGCTGAAAATCAACAAAATCACGAAAAGTTCTTGTATTTGAAGATAAAATCTTTTTGCTTTGAAGAAGAAAGATGGAGCTGAATGAAATAAGTTCATCAGATGAAAACCAACAAAATTTGACAAGAACCACGAAAAGTTCTTGTATTTGAAGATAAAATCTGACGCTTTCAAAGAAAAAACTTCTCGTTCGCTGAAATATGTTCATTTGCTGAAAATCAACAAAACCACGAAAAGTTCTTGCATTTGAAGATAAAATCTTTTTGCTTTCAAGAAGAAAGATCTTGCTGACTGAAATAAGTTCATTGGATGAAAACCAACAAAAATTGACAAAAACCACTAAATGTTCTTGTATTTTAAGCTAAAATCTGACGCTTTTAAAGAAAAAACTTCTCGCTCGCTGAAATATGTTCATTTGCTGAAAATCAACAAAATCACGAAAAGTTCTTGTATTTGAAGATAAAATCTTTTTGCTTTGAAGAAGAAAGATGGAGCTGAATGAAATAAGTTCATCAGATGAAAACCAACAAAAATCGACAAGTACCACGAAAAGTTCTTGTATTTTAAGATAAAATCTTACGCTATTAAAGAAAAAACTTCCAGCTCGCTGAAATATGTTCATTTGCTGAAAATCAACAAAACCACGAAAAGTTCTTGTATTTGAAGATAAAATCTTTTTGCTTTCAAGAAGAAAGATCCAGCTGACTGAAATAAGTTCATTGGATGAAAACCAACAAAAATTGACAAGAACCATGAAACGTTCTTGTATTTTAAGATAAAATCTGACGCTAATAAAGAAAAAACTTCTCGCTCGCTGAAATATGTTCAGTTGCTGAAAATCAACAAAACCACGAAAAGTTCTTGCATTTGAAGATAAAATCTTTTTGCTTTCAAGAAGAAAGATCTTGCTGACTGAAATAAGTTCATTGGATGAAAACCAACAAAAATTGACAAGAACCACGAAAAGTTCTTGTATTTTAAGATAAAATCTGACGCTTTTAAAGAAAAAACTTCTCGCTCGCTGAAATATGTTCATTTGCTGAAAATCAACAAAACCACGAAAAGTTCTTGTATTTGAAGATAAAATCTTTTTGCTTTAAGAAGAAAGATCTGGCTGACTCAAATAAGTTCATAAGATTAAAACCAACAAAAGTGACAAGAACCACGAAAAGTTCTTGTATTTTAAGATAAAATCTGATGCTTTTAAAGAAAAAACTTCTCGCTCGCTGAAATATGTTCATTTGCTGCAAATCAACAAAACCACGAAAAGTTCTTGTATTTGAAGATAAAATCTTTTTGCTTTGAAGAGGAAAGATCTCGCTGACTCAAATAAGTTCATAAGATGAAAACCAACAAAAAGTGACAAGAACCACGAAAAGTTCTTGTATTTTAAGATAAAATATGACGCTTTTAAAGAAAAAACTTCTCGCTCGCTGAAATATGTTCATTTGCTGCAAATCAACAAAACCACGAAAAGTTCTTGTATTTGAAGATAAAATCTTTTTGCTTTGAAGAAGAAAGATCGAGCTGACTGAAATAAGTTCATTGGATGAAAACCAACAAAAATTGACAAGAACCACGAAAAGTTCTTGTATTTTAAGATAAAATCTGACGCTATTAAAGAAAAAACTTCTCGCTCGCTGAAATATGTTCATTTGCTGCAAATCAACAAAACCACGAAAAGTTCTTGTATTTGAAGATAAAATCTTTTTGCTTTGAAGAGGAAAGATCTCGATGACTCAAATAAGTTCATAAAATGAAAACCAACAAAAAGTGACAACAACCACGAAAAGTTCTTGTATTTTAAGATAAAATCTGATGCTTTTAAAGAAAAAACTACTCGCTCGCTGAAATATGTTCATTTGCTGCAAATCAACAAAACCACGAAAATTTCTTGCATTTGAAGATAAAATCTTTTTGCTTTGAAGAGGAAAGATCTAGCTGACTCAAATAAGTTCATAAGATGAAAACCAACAAAAAGTGACAAGAACCACGAAAAGTTCTTGTATTTTAAGATAAAATCTGACGCTTTTAAAGAAAAAACTTCTCGCTCGCTGAAATATGTTCATTTGCTGCAAATCAACAAAACCACGAAAAGTTCTTGTATTTGAAGATAAAATCTTTTTGCTTTGAAGAAGAAAGATCTAGCTGACTGAAATAAGTTCATTGGATGAAAACCAACAAAAATTGACAAGAACCACGAAAAGTTCTTGTATTTTAAGATAAAATCTGACGCTATTAAAGAAAAAACTTGTCCCTCGCTGAAATATGTTCATTTGCTGAAAATCAACAAAACCACGAAAAGTTCTTGTATTTGAAGATAAAATCTTTTTGCTTCAAAGAAGAAAGATCCAGCTGACTGAAATAAGTTCATAAGATGAAAACTAACAAAAATTGACAAGAACCACGAAAAGTTCTTGTAATTGAAGATAAAATCTTACGCTATTGAAGAAAAAACTTCTAGCTCGCTGAAATATGTTCATTTGCTGAAAATCAACAAAACCACGAAAAGTTCTTCTATTTGAAGATAAAATCTTTTTGCTTTGAAGAAGAAAGATCTAGCTGACTGAAATAAGTTCATGGGATGAAATCTTTTTGCTTTGAAGAAGAAAGATCTAGCTGAATGAAATAAGTTCATCAGATGAAAACCAACAAAAATTGACAAGAACCACGAAAAGTTCTTGTATTTTAAGATAAAATCTGACGCGATTAAAGAAAAAACTTCCAGCTCGCTGAAATATGTTCATTTGCTGAAAATCATCAAAACCACGAAAAGTTCTTGTATTTGAAGATAAAATCTTTTTGCTTTGAAGAAGAAAGATCTAGCTGACTGAAATAAGTTTATGGGATGAAAACCAACAAAAATTGACAAGAACCACGAAAAGTTCTTGTATTTTAAGATAAAATCTTACGCTATTAAAGAAAAAACGTCTCCCTCGCTGAAATATGTTCATTTGCTGAAAATCAACAAAACCACGAAAAGTTCTTGTATTTGAAGATAAAATCTTTTTGCTTTGAAGAAGAAAGATCTCGCTGACTGAAATAAGTTTATTGGATGAAAACCAACAAAAATTGACAAGAACCACGAAAAGTTCTTGTATTTTAAGATAAAATCTGACTCTTTCAAAGAAAAAACTTCTCGCTCGCTGAAATATGTTCATTTCCTGAAAATCAACAAAACCACGAAAAGTTCTTGTATTTGAAGATAAAATCTTTTTGCTTTAAAGAAGAAAGATCTAGCTGACTGAAATAAGTTCATTGGATGAAAACCAACAAAAATTGACAAGAACCACGAAAAGTTCTTGTATTTTAAGATAAAATCTAACGCTTTTAAAGAAAAAACATCTCGCTCGCTGAAATATGTTCATTTGCTGAAAATCAACAAAACCACGAAAAGTTCTTGTATTTGAAGATAAAATCTTTTTGCTTTGAAGAGGAAAGATCTCGCTGACTCAAATAAGTTCATAAGATGAAAACCAACAAAAAGTGACAAGAACCACGAAAAGTTCTTGTATTTTAAGATAAAATATGACGCTTTTAAAGAAAAAACTTCTCGCTCGCTGAAATATGTTCATTTGCTGCAAATCAACAAAACCACGAAAAGTTCTTGTATTTGAAGATAAAATCTTTTTGCTTTGAAGAAGAAAGATCGAGCTGACTGAAATAAGTTCATTGGATGAAAACCAACAAAAATTGACAAGAACCACGAAAAGTTCTTGTATTTTAAGATAAAATCTGACGCTATTAAAGAAAAAACTTCTCGCTCGCTGAAATATGTTCATTTGCTGCAAATCAACAAAACCACGAAAAGTTCTTGTATTTGAAGATAAAATCTTTTTGCTTTGAAGAGGAAAGATCTCGATGACTCAAATAAGTTCATAAGATGAAAACCAACAAAAAGTGACAACAACCACGAAAAGTTCTTGTATTTTAAGATAAAATCTGATGCTTTTAAAGAAAAAACTACTCGCTCGCTGAAATATGTTCATTTGCTGCAAATCAACAAAACCACGAAAATTTCTTGCATTTGAAGATAAAATCTTTTTGCTTTGAAGAGGAAAGATCTAGCTGACTCAAATAAGTTCATAAGATGAAAACCAACAAAAAGTGACAAGAACCACGAAAAGTTCTTGTATTTTAAGATAAAATCTGACGCTTTTAAAGAAAAAACTTCTCGCTCGCTGAAATATGTTCATTTGCTGCAAATCAACAAAACCACGAAAAGTTCTTGTATTTGAAGATAAAATCTTTTTGCTTTGAAGAAGAAAGATCTAGCTGACTGAAATAAGTTCATTGGATGAAAACCAACAAAAATTGACAAGAACCACGAAAAGTTCTTGTGTTTTAAGATAAAATCTGACGCTATTAAAGAAAAAACTTGTCCCTCGCTGAAATATGTTCATTTGCTGAAAATCAACAAAACCACGAAAAGTTCTTGTATTTGAAGATAAAATCTTTTTGCTTTAAAGAAGAAAGATCCAGCTGACTGAAATAAGTTCATAAGATGAAAACTAACAAAAATTGACAAGAACCACGAAAAGTTCTTGTAATTTAAGATAAAATCTTACGCTATTGAAGAAAAAACTTCTAGCTCGCTGAAATATGTTCATTTGCTGAAAATCAACAAAACCACGAAAAGTTCTTCTATTTGAAGATAAAATCTTTTTGCTTTGAAGAAGAAAGATCCAGCTGACTGAAATAAGTTTATGGGATGAAAACCAACAAAAATTGACAAGAACCACGAAAAGTTCTTGTATTTTAAGCTAAAATCTGACGCTTTTAAAGAAAAAACTTCTCGCTCGCTGAAATATGTTCATTTGCTGAAAATCAACAAAACCACGAAAAGTTCTTGTATTTGAAGATAAAATCTTTTTGCTTTGAAGAAGAAAGATCTAGCTGACTGAAATAAGTTTATGGGATGAAATCTTTTTGCTTTGAAGAAGAAAGATCTAGCTGAATGAAATAAGTTCATCAGATGAAAACCAACAAAAATTGACAAGAACCACGAAAAGTTCTTGTATTTTAAGCTAAAATCTGACGCTTTTAAAGAAAAAACTTCTCGCTCGCTGAAATATGTTCATTTGCTGAAAATCAACAAAACCACGAAAAGTTCTTGTATTTGAAGATAAAATCTTTTTGCTTTGAAGAAGAAAGATCTAGCTGACTGAAATAAGTTTATGGGATGAAATCTTTTTGCTTTGAAGAAGAAAGATCTAGCTGAATGAAATAAGTTCATCAGATGAAAACCAACAAAAATTGACAAGAACCACGAAAAGTTCTTGTATTTTAAGATAAAATCTGACGCGATTAAAGAAAAAACTTGTCGCTCGCTGAAATATGTTCATTTGCTGAAAATCATCAAAACCACGAAAAGTTCTTGTATTTGAAGATAAAATCTTTTTGCTTTGAAGAAGAAAGATCTAGCTGACTGAAATAAGTTTATGGGATGAAAACCAACAAAAATTGACAAGAACCACGAAAAGTTCTTGTATTTTAAGATAAAATCTTACGCTATTAAAGAAAAAACGTCTCCCTCGCTGAAATATGTTAATTTGCTGAAAATCAACAAAACCACGAAAAGTTCTTCTATTTGAAGATAAAATCTTTTTGCTTTGAAGAAGAAAGATCCAGCTGACTGAAATAAGTTCATTCGATGAAAACCAACAAAAATTGACAAGAACCACGAAAAGTTCTTGTATTTTAAGATAAAATCTGACGCTAATAAAGAAAAAACTTCTCGCTCGCTGAAATATGTTCATTTGCTGAAAATCAACAAAACCACGAAAAGTTCTTGCATTTGAACATAAAATCTTTTTGCTTTGAAGAAGAAAGATCTAGCTGACTGAAATAAGTTTATGGGATGAAAACCAACAAAAATTGACAAGAACCACGAAAAGTTCTTCTATTTTAAGCTAAAATCTGACGCTTTTAAAGAAAAAACTTCTCGCTCGCTGAAATATGTTCATTTGCTGAAAATCAACAAAACCACGAAAAATTCTTGTATTTGAAGATAAAATCTTTTTGCTTTGAAGAAGAAAGATCTAGCTGACTGAAATAAGTTCATAAGATGAAAACTAACAAAAATTGACAAGAACCACGAAAAGTTCTTGTATTTTAAGATAAAATCTTACGCTATTGAAGAAAAAACTTCTAGCTCGCTGAAATATGTTCATTTGCTGAAAATCAACAAAACCACGAAAAGTTCGTGTATTTGAAGATAAAATCTTTTTGCTTTCAAGAAGAAAGATCAAGCTGACTCAAATAAGTTCATAAGATGAAAACCAACAAAAAGTGACAAGAACCACGAAAAGTTCTTGTATTTGAAGATAAAATCTTTTTGCTTTGAAGAAGAAAGATCTAGCTGACTGAAATAAGTTCATTTGATGAAAACTAACAAAAATTGACAAGAACCACGAAAAGTTCTTGTATTTTAAGATAAAATCTTACGCTATTGAAGAAAAAACTTCTCGCTCGCTGAAATATGTTCATTTGCTGAAAATCAACAAAACCACGAAAAGTACTTGTATTTTAAGATAAAATCTTTTTGCTTTCAAGAAGAAAGATCTAGCTGACTGAAATAAGTTCATTGGATGAAAACCAACAAAAATTGACAAGAACCACGAAAAGTTCTTGTATTTTAAGATAAAATCTGACGCGATTAAAGAAAAAACTTCTCGCTCGCTGAAATATGTTCATTTGCTGAAAATCAACAAAATCACGAAAAGTTCTTGTATTTGAAGATAAAATCTTTTTGCTTTGAAGAAGAAAGATGGAGCTGAATGAAATAAGTTCATCAGATGAAAACCAACAAAAATTGACAAGAACCACGAAAAGTTCTTGTATTTTAAGATAAAATCTTACGCTATTAAAGAAAAAATTCCAGCTCGCTGAAATATGTTCATTTGCTGAAAATCAACAAAACCACGAAAAGTTCTTGTATTTGAAGATAAAATCTTTTTGCTTTCAAGAAGAAAGATCCAGCTGACTGAAATAAGTTCATTGGATGAAAACCAACAAAAATTGACAAGAACCATGAAACGTTCTTGTATTTTAAGATAAAATCTGACGCTAATAAAGAAAAAACTTCTCGCTCGCTGAAATATGTTCAGTTGCTGAAAATCAACAAAACCACGAAAAGTTCTTGTATTTGAAGATAAAATCTTTTTGCTTTGAAGAAGAAAGATCTCGCTGACTGAAATAAGTTTATTGGATGAAAACCAACAAAAATTGACAAGAACCACGAAAAGTTCTTGTATTTTAAGATAAAATCTGACTCTTTTAAAGAAAAAACTTCTCGCTCGCTGAAATATGTTCATTTCCTGAAAATCAACAAAACCACGAAAAGTTCTTGTATTTGAAGATAAAATCTTTTTGCTTTAAAGAAGAAAGATCTGGCTGACTGAAATAAGTTCATTGGATGAAAACCAACAAAAATTGACAAGAACCACGAAAAGTTCTTGTATTTTAAGATAAAATCTAACGCTTTTAAAGAAAAAACATCTCGCTCGCTGAAATATGTTCATTTGCTGAAAATCAACAAAACCACGAAAAGTTCTTGTATTTGAAGATAAAATCTTTTTGCTTTAAGAAGAAAGATCTGGCTGACTCAAATAAGTTCATAAGATTAAAACCAACAAAAGTGACAAGAACCACGAAAAGTTCTTGTATTTTAAGATAAAATCTGATGCTTTTAAAGAAAAAACTTCTCGCTCGCTGAAATATGTTCATTTGCTGCAAGTCAACAAAACCACTAAAAGTTCTTGTATTTGAAGAGAAAATCTTTTTGCTTTGAAGAGGAAAGATCTCGCTGACTCAAATAAGTTCATAAGATGAAAACCAACAAAAAGTGACAAGAACCACGAAAAGTTCTTGTATTTTAAGATAAAATATGACGCTTTTAAAGAAAAAACTTCTCGCTCGCTGAAATATGTTCATTTGCTGCAAATCAACAAAACCACGAAAAGTTCTTGTATTTGAAGATAAAATCTTTTTGCTTTGAAGAAGAAAGATCGAGCTGACTGAAATAAGTTCATTGGATGAAAACCAACAAAAATTGACAAGAACCACGAAAAGTTCTTGTATTTTAAGATAAAATCTGACGCTATTAAAGAAAAAACTTCTCGCTCGCTGAAATATGTTCATTTGCTGCAAATCAACAAAACCACGAAAAGTTCTTGTATTTGAAGATAAAATCTTTTTGCTTTGAAGAGGAAAGATCTCGATGACTCAAATAAGTTCATAAGATGAAAACCAACAAAAAGTGACAAGAACCACGAAAAGTTCTTGTATTTTAAGATAAAATCTGATGCTTTTAAAGAAAAAACTACTCGCTCGCTGAAATATGTTCATTTGCTGCAAATCAACAAAACCACGAAAATTTCTTGCATTTGAAGATAAAATCTTTTTGCTTTGAAGAGGAAAGATCTAGCTGACTCAAATAAGTTCATAAGATGAAAACCAACAAAAAGTGACAAGAACCACGAAAAGTTCTTGTATTTTAAGATAAAATCTGACGCGATTAAAGAAAAAACTTCTCGCTCGCTGAAATATGTTCATTTGCTGCAAATCAACAAAACCACGAAAAGTTCTTGTATTTGAAGATAAAATCTTTTTGCTTTGAAGAAGAAAGATCTAGCTGACTGAAATAAGTTCATTGGATGAAAACCAACAAAAATTGACAAGAACCACGAAAAGTTCTTGTATTTTAAGATAAAATCTGACGCTATTAAAGAAAAAACTTGTCCCTCGCTGAAATATGTTCATTTGCTGCAAATCAACAAAACCACGAAAAGTTCTTGTATTTGAAGATAAAATCTTTTTGCTTTGAAGAAGAAAGATCTAGCTGACTGAAATAAGTTCATTGGATGAAAACCAACAAAAATTGACAAGAACCACGAAAAGTTCTTGTAATTTAAGATAAAATCTTACGCTATTGAAGAAAAAACTTAGAGCTCGCTGAAATATGTTCATTTGCTGAAAATCAACAAAACCACGAAAAGTTCTTCTATTTGAAGATAAAATCTTTTTGCTTTGAAGAAGAAAGATCCAGCTGACTGAAATAAGTTTATGGGATGAAAACCAACAAAAATTGACAAGAACCACGAAAAGTTCTTGTATTTTAAGCTAAAATCTGACGCTTTTAAAGAAAAAACTTCTCGCTCGCTGAAATATGTTCATTTGCTGAAAATCAACAAAACCACGAAAAGTTCTTGTATTTGAAGATAAAATCTTTTTGCTTTGAAGAAGAAAGATCTAGCTGACTGAAATAAGTTTATGGGATGAAATCTTTTTGCTTTGAAGAAGAAAGATCTAGCTGAATGAAATAAGTTCATCAGATGAAAACCAACAAAAATTGACAAGAACCACGAAAAGTTCTTGTATTTTCAGATAAAATCTGACGCTATTAAAGAAAAAACTTGTCCCTCGCTGAAATATGTTCATTTGCTGAAAATCAACAAAACCACGAAAAGTTCTTGTATTTGAAGATAAAATCTTTTTGCTTTAAAGAAGAAAGATCCAGCTGACTGAAATAAGTTCATAAGATGAAAACTAACAAAAATTGACAAGAACCACGAAAAGTTCTTGTAATTTAAGATAAAATCTTACGCTATTGAAGAAAAAACTTCTAGCTCGCTGAAATATGTTCATTTGCTGAAAATCAACAAAACCACGAAAAGTTCTTCTATTTGAAGATAAAATCTTTTTGCTTTGAAGAAGAAAGATCTAGCTGACTGAAATAAGTTTATGGGATGAAAACCAACAAAAATTGACAAGAACCACGAAAAGTTCTTGTATTTTAAGCTAAAATCTGACGCTTTTAAAGAAAAAACTTCTCGCTCGCTGAAATATGTTCATTTGCTGAAAATCAACAAAACCACGAAAAGTTCTTGTATTTGAAGATAAAATCTTTTTGCTTTGAAGAAGAAAGATCTAGCTGACTGAAATAAGTTTATGGGATGAAATCTTTTTGCTTTGAAGAAGAAAGATCTAGCTGAATGAAATAAGTTCATCAGATGAAAACCAACAAAAATTGACAAGAACCACGAAAAGTTCTTGTATTTTAAGATAAAATCTGACGCGATTAAAGAAAAAACTTGTCGCTCGCTGAAATATGTTCATTTGCTGAAAATCATCAAAACCACGAAAAGTTCTTGTATTTGAAGATAAAATCTTTTTGCTTTGAAGAAGAAAGATCCAGCTGACTGAAATAAGTTCATTCGATGAAAACCAACAAAAATTGACAAGAACCACGAAAAGTTCTTGTATTTTAAGATAAAATCTGACGCTAATAAAGAAAAAACTTCTCGCTCGCTGAAATATGTTCATTTGCTGAAAATCAACAAAACCACGAAAAGTTCTTGCATTTGAACATAAAATCTTTTTGCTTTGAAGAAGAAAGATCTAGCTGACTGAAATAAGTTTATGGGATGAAAACCAACAAAAATTGACAAGAACCACGAAAAGTTCTTCCATTTTGAGCTAAAATCTGACGCTTTTAAAGAAAAAACTTCTCGCTCGCTGAAATATGTTCATTTGCTGAAAATCAACAAAACCACGAAAAATTCTTGTATTTGAAGATAAAATCTTTTTGCTTTGAAGAAGAAAGATCTAGCTGACTGAAATAAGTTCATAAGATGAAAACTAACAAAAATTGACAAGAACCACGAAAAGTTCTTGTATTTTAAGATAAAATCTTACGCTATTGAAGAAAAAACTTCTAGCTCGCTGAAATATGTTCATTTGCTGAAAATCAACAAAACCACGAAAAGTTCGTGTATTTGAAGATAAAATCTTTTTGCTTTCAAGAAGAAAGATCAAGCTGACTCAAATAAGTTCATAAGATGAAAACCAACAAAAAGTGACAAGAACCACGAAAAGTTCTTGTATTTTAAGATAAAATCTGACGCTTTTAAAGAAAAAACTTCTCGCTCGCTGAAATATGTTCATTTGCTGCAAATCAACAAAACCACGAAAAGTTCTTGTATTTGAAGATAAAATCTTTTTGCTTTGAAGAAGAAAGATCTAGCAGACTGAAATAAGTTCATTGGATGAAAACCAACAAAAATTGACAAGAACCACGAAAAGTTCTTGTATTTTAAGATAAAATCTGACGCTATTAAAGAAAAAACTTGTCCCTCGCTGAAATATGTTCATTTGCTGAAAATCAACAAAACCACGAAAAGTTCTTGTATTTGAAGATAAAATCTTTTTGCTTTAAAGAAGAAAGATCCAGCTGACTGAAATAAGTTCATTTGATGAAAATCAACAAAAATTGACAAGAACCACGAAAAGTTCTTGTGTTTTAAGATAAAATCTGACGCTATTAAAGAAAAAACTTCTCCCTCGCTGAAATATGTTCATTTGCTGAAAATCAACAAAACCACGAAAAGTTTTTTCTTTAATAGCGTCAGATTTTATCTTAAAATACAAGAACTTTTCGTGGTTCTTGTCAATTTTTGTTGGTTTTCATCTTATGAACTTATTTCAGTCAGCTTGATCTTTCTTCTTCAAAGCAAAAAGATTTTATCTTCAAATACAAGAACTTTTCGTGGTTTTGTTGATTTTCATCAAATGAACATATTTCAGCGAGCGACAAGTTTTTTCTTTAATCGCGTCAGATTTTATCTTAAAATACAAGAACTTTTCGTGGTTCTTGTCAATTTTTGTTGGTTTTCATCCAATGAACTTATTTCAGTCAGCTAGATCTTTCTTCTTCAAAGCAAAAAGATTTTATCTTCAAATACAAGAACTTTTCGTGGTTTTGTTGATTTTCAGCAAATGAACATATTTCAGCGAGCGAGAAGTTTTTTCTTTCAAAGCGTCAGATTTTAGCTTAAAATACAAGAACTTTTCGTGGTTCTTGTCAATTTTTGTTGGTTTTCATCCAATGAACTTATTTCAGTCAGCAAGATCTTTCTTCTTGAAAGCAAAAAGATTTTATCTTCAAATGCAAGAACTTTTCGTGGTTTTGTTGATTTTCAGCAAATGAACATATTTCAGCGAGCGAGAAGTTTTTTCTTTATTAGCGTCAGATTTTATCTTAAAATACAAGAACTTTTCGTGGTTCTTGTCAATTTTTGTTGGTTTTCATCCAATGAACTTATTTCAGTCAGCTGGATCTTTCTTCTTGAAAGCAAAAAGATTTTATCTTCAAATACAAGAACTTTTCGTGGTTTTGTTGATTTTCAGCAAATGAACATATTTCAGCGAGCTGGAAGTTTTTTCTTTAATAGCGTAAGATTTTATCTTCAAATACAAGAACTTTTCGTGATTTTGTTGATTTTCAGCAAATGAACATATTTCAGCGAGCGACAAGTTTTTTCTTTAATCGCGTCAGATTTTATCTTAAAATACAAGAACTTTTCATGGTTCTTGTCAATTTTTGTTCGTTTTCATCTGATGAACTTATTTCAGTCAGCTTGATCTTCTTCAAAGCAAAAATATTTTATCTTCAAATACAAGAACTTTTCATGGTTTTGTTGATTTTCAGCAAATGAACATATTTCAGCGAGCGAGAAGTTTTTTCTTTAATAGCGTCAGATTTTATCTTAAAATACAAGAACTTTTCGTGGTTCTTGTCAATTTTTGTTGGTTTTCATCCAATGAACTTATTTCAGTCAGCTGGATCTTTCTTCTTCAAAGCAAAAAGATTTTATCTTCAAACACAAGAACTTTTCGTGGTTTTGTTGATTTTCAGCAAATGAACATATTTCAGCGAGCGAGAAGTTTTTTCTTTAATAGCGTCAGATTTTATCTTAAAATACAAGAACTTTTCGTGGTTCTTGTCAATTTTTGTTGGTTTTCATCTTATGAACTTATTTCAGTCAGCTGCATCTTTCTTCTTCAAAGCAAAAAGATTTTATCTTCAAATACAAGAACTTTTCGTGGTTTTGTTGATTTTCAGCAAATGAACATATTTCAGCGAGCGAGAAGTTTTTTCTTTAAAAGCGTAAGATTTTATCTTAAAATACAAGAACTTTTCGTGGTTCTTGTCAATTTTTGTTGGTTTTCATCTTTTGAACTTATTTCAGTCAGCTAGATTTTCTTCTTCAAAGCAAAAAGATTTTGTCTTCAAATACAAGAACTTTTTGTGGTTTTGTTGATTTTCAGCAAATGAACATATTTCAGCGAGGGAGACGTTTTTTCTTTAATAGCGTAAGATTTTATCTTAAAATACAAGAACTTTTCGTGGTTCTTGTCAATTTTTGTTGGTTTTCATCCCATAAATTTATTTCAGTCACATAGATCTTTCTTCTTCAAAGCAAAAAGATTTTATCTTCAAATACAAGAACTTTTCGTGGTTTTGTTGATTTTCAGCAAATGAACATATTTCAGCGAGGGAGAAGTTTTTTCTTTAATCGCGTCAGATTTTATCTTAAAATAGAAGAACTTTTCGTGGTTCTCGTCAATTTTTGTTGATTTTCATCAAATCAACTTATTTCAGTCAGCTAGATCTTTCTTCTTCAAAGCAAAAAGATTTCATCTTCAAATACAAGAACTTTTCGTGGTTTTGTTGAATTTCAGCAAATGAACATATTTCAGCAAGGGAGACGTTTTTTCTTTAATAGCGTAAGATTTTATCTTAAAATACAAGAACTTTTCGTGGTTCTTGTCAATTTTTGTTGGTTTTCATCCCATAAACTTATTTCAGTCAGCTTGATCTTTCTTCTTAAAAGCAAAAAGATTTTATCTTCAAATACAAGAACTTTTCGTGGTTTTGTTGATTTTCAGCAAATGAACATATTTCAGCGAGCGACAAGTTTTTTCTTTAATCGCGTCAGATTTTGTCTTAAAATACAAGAACTTTTCGTGGTTCTTGTCAATTTTTGTTGGTTTTCATCCAATGAACTTATTTCAGTCAGCAAGATCTTTCTTCTTGAAAGCAAAAAGATTTTATCTTCAAATGCAAGAACTTTTCGTGGTTTTGTTGATTTTCAGCAAATGAACATATTTCAGCGAGCGAGAAGTTTTTTCTTTATTAGCGTCAGATTTTATCTTAAAATACAAGAACTTTTCGTGGTTCTTGTCAATTTTTGTTGGTTTTCATCCAATGAACTTATTTCAGTCAGCTGGATCTTTCTTCTTCAAAGCAAACAGATTTTATCTTCAAATACAAGTACTTTTCGTGGTTTCGTTGATTTTCAGCAAATGAACATATTTCAGCGAGGGAGAAGTTTTTTCTTTAATAGCGTCAGATTTTATCTTAAAATACAAGAACTTTTCGTGGTTCTCGTCAATTTTTGTTGATTTTCATCAAATCAACTTATTTCAGTCAGCTCGATCTTTCTTCTTCAAAGCAAAAAGATTTTATCTTCAAATACAAGAACTTTTCGTGGTTTTGTTGATTTTCAGCAAATGAACATATTTCAGCGAGGGAGACGTTTTTTCTTTAATAGCGTCAGATTTTATCTTAAAATACAAGAACTTTTCGTGGTTCTTGTCAATTTTTGTTGGTTTTCATCCCATAAACTTATTTCAGTCAGCTGGATCTTTCTTCTTAAAAGCAAAAAGATTTTATCTTCAAATACAAGAACTTTTCGTGGTTTTGTTGATTTTCAGCAAATGAACATATTTCAGCGAGCGACAAGTTTTTTCTTTAATCGCGTCAGATTTTATCTTAAAATACAAGAACTTTTCGTGGTTCTTGTCAATTTTTGTTGGTTTTCATCCCATAAATTTATTTCAGTCACATAGATCTTTCTTCTTCAAAGCAAAAAGATTTTATCTTCAAATACAAGAACTTTTCGTGGTTTTGTTGATTTTCAGCAAATGAACATATTTCAGCGAGCGACAAGTTTTTTCTTTAATCGCGTCAGATTTTATCTTAAAATACAAGAACTTTTCGTGGTTCTTGTCAATTTTTGTTGGTTTTCATCCAATGAACGTATTTCAGTCAGCTTGATCTTTCTTCTTGAAAGCAAAAAGATTTTATCTTCAAATACAAGAACTTTTCGTGGTTTTGTTGATTTTCAGCAAATGAACATATTTCAGCGAGCTAGAAGTTTTTTCTTCAATAGCGTAAGATTTTATCTTAAAATACAAGAACTTTTCGTGGTTCTTGTCAATTTTTGTTAGTTTTCATCTTATGAACTTATTTCAGTCAGCTAGATCTTTCTTCTTCAAAGCAAAAAGATTTTATCTTCAAATACAAGAACTTTTCGTGGTTTTGTTGATTTTCAGCAAATGAACATATTTCAGCGAGCGAGAAGTTTTTTCTTTCAAAGCGTCAGATTTCAGCTTAAAATACAAGAACTTTTCGTGGTTCTTGTCAATTTTTGTTGGTTTTCATCCAATGAACTTATTTCCGTCAGCAAGATCTTTCTTCTTGAAAGCAAAAAGATTTTATCTTCGAATGCAAGAACTTTTCGTGGTTTTGTTGATTTTCAGCAAATGAACATATTTCAGCGAGCGACAAGTTTTTTCTTTAATCGCGTCAGATTTTATCTTAAAATACAAGAACTTTTCGTGGTTCTTGTCAATTTTTGTTGGTTTTCATCCAATGAACTTATTTCAGTCAGCAAGATCTTTCTTCTTGAAAGCAAAAAGATTTTATCTTCAAATGCAAGAACTTTTCGTGGTTTTGTTGATTTTCAGCAAATGAACATATTTCAGCGAGCGAGAAGTTTTTTCTTTATTAGCGTCAGATTTTATCTTAAAATACAAGAACTTTTCGTGGTTCTTGTCAATTTTTGTTGGTTTTCATCCAATGAACTTATTTCAGTCAGCTGGATCTTTCTTCTTCAAAGCAAACAGATTTTATCTTCAAATACAAGTACTTTTCGTGGTTTCGTTGATTTTCAGCAAATGAACATATTTCAGCGAGGGAGAAGTTTTTTCTTTAATAGCGTCAGATTTTATCTTAAAATACAAGAACTTTTCGTGGTTCTCGTCAATTTTTGTTGATTTTCATCAAATCAACTTATTTCAGTCAGCTAGATCTTTCTTCTTCAAAGCAAAAAGATTTTATCTTCAAATACAAGAACTTTTCGTGGTTTTGTTGATTTTCAGCAAATGAACATATTTCAGCGAGGGAGACGTTTTTTCTTTAATAGCGTCAGATTTTATCTTAAAATACAAGAACTTTTCGTGGTTCTTGTCAATTTTTGTTGGTTTTCATCCCATAAACTTATTTCAGTCAGCTGGATCTTTCTTCTTAAAAGCAAAAAGATTTTATCTTCAAATACAAGAACTTTTCGTGGTTTTGTTGATTTTCAGCAAATGAACATATTTCAGCGAGCGACAAGTTTTTTCTTTAATCGCGTCAGATTTTATCTTAAAATACAAGAACTTTTCGTGGTTCTTGTCAATTTTTGTTGGTTTTCATCCAATGAACGTATTTCAGTCAGCTTGATCTTTCTTCTTGAAAGCAAAAAGATTTTATCTTCAAATACAAGAACTTTTCGTGGTTTTGTTGATTTTCAGCAAATGAACATATTTCAGCAAGCTAGAAGTTTTTTCTTCAATAGCGTAAGATTTTATCTTAAAATACAAGAACTTTTCGTGGTTCTTGTCAATTTTTGTTAATTTTCATGTTATGAACTTATTTCAGTCAGCTGGATCTTTCTTCTTCAAAGCAAAAAGATTTTATCTTCAAATACAAGAACTTTTCGTGGTTTTGTTGATTTTCAGCAAATGAACATATTTCAGCGAGGGAGAAGTTTTTTCTTCAATAGCGTAAGATTTTAGCTTAAAATACAAGATCTTTTCGTGGTTCTTGTCAATTTTTGTTGGTTTTCATCCAATGAACTTATTTCAGTCAGCTGGATCTTTCTTCTTGAAAGCAAAAAGATTTTATCTTCAAATACAAGAACTTTTCGTGGTTTTGTTGATTTTCAGCAAATGAACATATTTCAGCGAGCGAGAAGTTTTTTCTTTAATAGCGTCAGATTTTATCTTAAAATACAAGAACTTTTCGTGGTTCTTGTCAATTTTTGTTGGTTTTCATCCAATGAACTTATTTCAGTCAGCAAGATCTTTCTTCTTGAAAGCAAAAAGATTTTATCTTCAAATACAAGAACTTTTCGTGGTTTTCTTGATTTTCAGCAAATGAACATATTTCAGCGAGCGAGAAGTTTTTTCTTTATTAGCGTCAGATTTTATCTTAAAATACAAGAACTTTTCGTGGTTCTTGTCAATTTTTGTTGGTTTTCATCCAATGAACTTATTTCAGTCAGCTGGATCTTTCTTCTTCAAAGCAAAAAGATTTTATCTTCAAATAGAAGAACTTTTCGTGGTTTTGTTGATTTTCAGCAAATGAACATATTTCAGCGAGGGAGAAGTTTTTTCTTTAATAGCGTCAGATTTTATCTTAAAATACAAGAACTTTTCGTGGTTCTCGTCAATTTTTGTTGATTTTCATCAAATCAACTTATTTCAGTCAGCTCGATCTTTCTTCTTTAAAGCAAAAAGATTTTATCTTCAAATACAAGAACTTTTCGTGGTTTTGTTGATTTTCAGCAAATGAACATGTTTCAGCGAGGGAGACGTTTTTTCTTTAATAGCGTAAGATTTTATCTTAAAATACAAGAACTTTTCGTGGTTCTTGTCAATTTTTGTTGGTTTTCATCCCATAAACTTATTTCAGTCAGCAAGATCTTTCTTCTTAAAAGCAAAAAGATTTCATCTTAAATACAAGAACTTTTCGTGGTTTTGTTGATTTTCAGCAAATGAACATATTTCAGCGAGCGACAAGTTTTTTCTTTAATCGCGTCAGATTTTATCTTAAAATACAAGAACTTTTCGTGGTTCTTGTCAATTTTTGTTGGTTTTCATCCAATGAACGTATTTCAGTCAGCTTGATCTTTCTTCTTGAAAGCAAAAAGATTTTATCTTCAAATACAAGAACTTTTCGTGGTTTTGTTGATTTTCAGCAAATGAACATATTTCAGCAAGCTAGAAGTTTTTTCTTCAATAGCGTCAGATTTTATCTTCCAGCTCGCTGAAATATGTTCATTTGCTGAAAATCAACAAAACCACGAAAAGTTCTTGTATTTGAAGATAAAATCTTTTTGCTTTCAAGAAGAAAGATCTAGCTCACTGAAATAAGTTCTTTGGATGAAAACCAACAAAAATTGACAAGAACCACGAAAAGTTCTTGTATTTTAAGATAAAATCTGACGCTAATGAAGAAAAAACTTCTCGCTCGTTGAAAGATGTTCATTTGCTGAAAATCAACAAAACCACGAAAAGTTCTTGTATTTGAAGATAAAATCTTTTTGCTTTGAAGAAGAAAGATCTAGCTGACTGAAATAAGTTCATAAGATGAAAACCAACAAAAATTGACAAGAACCACGAAAAGTTCTTGTATTTTAAGATAAAATCTGACGCTATTAAAGAAAAAACGTCTCGCTCGCTGAAATATGTTTATTTGCTGAAAATCAACAAAACCACGAAAAGTTCTTGTATTTGAAGATAAAATCTTTTTGCTTTGAAGAAGTAAGATCTAGCTGACTGAAATAAGTTCATTGGATGTAAACCAACAAAAATTGACAAGAACCACGAAAAGTTCTTGTATTTTAAGATAAAATCTGACGCTATTAAAGAAAAAACTTCTCCCTCGCTGAAATATGTTCATTTGCTGAAAATCAACAAAACCGCGAAAAGTTCTTGTATTTGAAGATAAAATCTTTTTGCTTTCAAGAAGAAAGATCAAGCTGACTGAAATACGTTCATTGGATGAAAACCAACAAAAATTGACAAGAACCACGAAAAGTTCTTGTATTTTAAGATAAAATCTGACGCTATTAAAGAAAAAACTTCTCCCTCGCTGAAATATGTTCATTTGCTGAAAATCAACAAAACCACGAAAAGTTCTTGTATTTGAAGATAAAATCTTTTTGCTTTGAAGAAGAAAGATCTAGCTGTCTGAAATAAGTTGATGGGATGAAAAACAACAAAAATTGACAAGAACCACGAAAAGTTCTTGTATTTTAAGATAAAATCTGACGCTATTAAAGAAAAAACTTCTCGCTCGCTGAAATATGTTGATTTGCTGAAAATCAACAAAATCACGAAAAGTTCTTGTATTTGAAGATAAAATCTTTTTGCTTTGAAGAAGAAAGATCTAGCTGACTGAAATAAGTTCATTGGATGAAGACTAACAAAAATTGACAAGAACCATGAAAAGTTTTGTATTTTAAGATAAAATCTGACGCTATCAAAGAAAAAACTTCCAGCTCGCTGAAATATGTTCATTTGCTGAAAATCAACAAAACCACGAAAAGTTCTTGTATTTGAAGATAAAATCTTTTTGCTTTCAAGAAGAAAGATCTAGCTCACTGAAATAAGTTCTTTGGATGAAAACCAACAAAAATTGACAAGAACCACGAAAAGTTCTTGTATTTTAAGATAAAATCTGACGCTAATGAAGAAAAAACTTCTCGCTCGCTGAAAGATGTTCATTTGCTGAAAATCAACAAAACCACGAAAAGTTCTTGTATTTGAAGATAAAATCTTTTTGCTTTGAAGAAGAAAGATCTAGCTGACTGAAATAAGTTCATAAGATGAAAACCAACAAAAATTGACAAGAACCACGAAAAGTTCTTGTATTTTAAGATAAAATCTGACGCTATTAAAGAAAAAACTTCTCCCTCGCTGAAATACGTTCATTTGCTGAAAATCAACAAAACCGCGAAAAGTTCTTGTATTTGAAGATAAAATCTTTTTGCTTTCAAGAAGAAAGATCAAGCTGACTGAAATACGTTCATTGGATGAAAACCAACAAAAATTGACAAGAACCACGAAAAGTTCTTGTATTTTAAGATAAAATCTGACGCGATTAAAGAAAAAACTTGTCGCTCGCTGAAATATGTTCATTTGCTGAAAATCAACAAAACCACGAAAAGTTCTTGTATTTGAAGATAAAATCTTTTTGCTTTGAAGAAGAAAGATCTAGCTGTCTGAAATAAGTTGATGGGATGAAAACCAACAAAAATTGACAAGAACCACGAAAAGTTCTTGTATTTTAAGATAAAATCTGACGCGATTAAAGAAAAAACTTCTCGCTCGCTGAAATATGTTGATTTGCTGAAAATCAACAAAATCACGAAAAGTTCTTGTATTTGAAGATAAAATCTTTTTGCTTTGAAGAAGAAAGATCTAGCTGACTGAAATAAGTTCATTGGATGAAGACGAACAAAAATTGACAAGAACCATGAAAAGTTTTGTATTTTAAGATAAAATCTGACGCTATTGAAGAAAAAACTTCCAGCTCGCTGAAATATGTTCATTTGCTGAAAATCAACAAAACCACGAAAAGTTCTTGTATTTGAAGATAAAATCTTTTTGCTTTCAAGAAGAAAGATCTAGCTCACTGAAATAAGTTCTTTGGATGAAAACCAACAAAAATTGACAAGAACCACGAAAAGTTCTTGTATTTTAAGATAAAATCTGACGCAAATGAAGAAAAAACTTCTCGCTCGCTGAAAGATGTTCATTTGCTGAAAATCAACAAAACCACGAAAAGTTCTTGTATTTGAAGATAAAATCTTTTTGCTTTGAAGAAGAAAGATCTAGCTGACTGAAATAAGTTCATAAGATGAAAACCAACAAAAATTGACAAGAACCACGAAAAGTTCTTGTATTTTAAGATAAAATCTGACGCTATTAAAGAAAAAACGTCTCGCTCGCTGAAATATGTTCATTTGCTGAAAATCAACAAAACCACGAAAAGTTCTTGTATTTGAAGATAAAATCTTTTTGCTTTGAAGAAGAAAGATCTAGCTGACTGAAATAAGTTCATTGGATGAAAACCAACAAAAATTGAAAAGAAAAACGAAAAGTTCTTGTATTTTAAGATAAAATCTGACGCTATTAAAGAAAAAACTTCTCCCTCGCTGAAATATGTTCATTTGCTGAAAATCAACAAAACCACGAAAAGTTCTTGTATTTGAAGATAAAATCTTTTTGCTTTGAAGAAGAAAGATCTAGCTGACTGAAATAAGTTCATAAGGTGAACACCAACAAATATTGACAAGAACCACGAAAAGTTCTTGTATTTTAAGATAAAATCTGACGCTATTCAAGAAAAAACTTCTCCCTCGCTGAAATATGTTCATTTGCTGAAAATCAACAAAATCACGAAAAGTTCTTGTATTTGAAGATAAAATCTTTTTGCTTTGAAGAAGAAAGATCGAGCTGACTGAAATAAGTTCATAAGATGAAAACCAACAAAAATTGACAAGAACCACGAAAAGCTCTTGTATTTTAAGATAAAATCTTACGCTTTTAAAGAAAAAACTTCTCGTTCGCTGAAATATGTTCATTTGCTGAAAATCAACAAAACCATGAAAAGTTCTTGTATTTGAAGATAAAATCTTTTTGCTTTGAAGAAGAAAGATCTTGCTGACTGAAATAAGTTCATAAAATGAAAACCAACAAAAATTGACAAGAACCACGAAAAGTTCTTGTATTTTAAGATAAAATCTGACGCTATTAAAGAAAAAACTTCTCGCTCGCTGAAATATGTTCATTTGCTGAAAATCAACAAAATCACGAAAAGTTCTTGTATTTGAAGATAAAATCTTTTTGCTTTGAAGAAGAAAGATCGAGCTGAATGAAATAAGTTCATTGGATGAAAACCAACAAAAATTGACAACAACCATGAAAAGATCTTGTATTTTAAGATAAAATCTGACGCTATTAAAGAAAAAACTTCTCCCTCGCTGAAATATGTTGATTTGCTGAAAATCAACAAAACCACGAAAAGTTCTTGTATTTGAAGATAAAATCTTTTTGCTTTAAAGAAGAAAGATCTCGCTGACTGAAATAAGTTCATTTGATGAAAATCAACAAAAATTGACAAGAACCACGAAAAGTTTTTGTATTTTAGGATAAAATCTGACGCTATTAAAGAAACAACTTCTCCCTCGCTGAAATATGTTCATTTGCTGAAAATCAACAAAACCACGAAAAGTTCTTGTATTTGAAGATAAAATCTTTTCGCTTTCAAGAAGAAAGATCCAGCTGACTGAAATAAGTTCATTGGATGAAAACCAACAAAAATTGACAAGAACCACGAAAAGTTCTTGTATTTTAAGATAAAATCTGACGCTAATGAAGAAAAAACTTTTCGCTCGCTGAAATATGTTCATTTGCTGAAAATCAACAAAACCACGAAAAGTTCTTTATTTGAAGATAAAATCTTTTTGCTTTGAAGAAGAAAGATCTTGCTGACTGAAATAAGTTCATTGGATGAAAACCAACAAAAATTGACAAGAACCACGAAAAGTTCTTGTATTTTACGCTAAAATCTGACGCTTTTAAAGAAAAAACTTCTCGCTCGCTGAAATATGTTCATTTGCTGAAAATCAACAAAACCACGAAAAGTTCTTGTATTTGAAGATAAAATCTTTTTGCTTTGAAGAAGAAAGATCTGGCTGACTGAAATAAGTTCATTGGAGGAAAGCCAACAAAAATTGACAAGAACCACGAAAAGTTCTTGTATTTTAAGATAAAATCTGACGCGATTAAAGAAAAAAATTCTCCCTCGCTGAAATATGTTCATTTGCTGAAAATCAACAAAACCACGAAAAGTTCTTGTATTTGAAGATAAAATCTATTTGCTTTGAAGAAGAAAGATCGAGCTGACTGAAATAAGTTCATAAGATGAAAACCAACAAAAATTGACAAGAACCACGAAAAGTTCTTGTATTTTAAGATAAAATCTGACGCTATTAAAGAAAAAACTTCTCGCTCGCTGAAATATGTTCATTTGCTGAAAATCAACAAAACCACGAAAAGTTCTTGTATTTGAAGATATAATCTTATTGCTTTGAAGAAGAAAGATCTTGCTGACTGAAATAAGTTCATCAGATGAAAACCAACAAAAATTGACAAGAACCACGAAAAGTTCTTGTATTTTAAGATAAAATCTGACGCTATTAAAGAAAAAACGTCTCGCTCGCTGAAATATGTTCATTTGCTGAAAATCAACAAAACCACGAAAAGTTCTTGTATTTGAAGATAAAATCTTTTTGCTTTGAAGAAGAAAGATGTAGCTGACTGAAATAAGTTCATTGGATGAAAACCAACAAAAATTGACAAGAACCACGAAAAGTTCTTGTATTTTAAGCTAAAATCTGACGCTTTTAAAGAAAAAACTTCTCGCTCGCTGAAATATGTTCATTTGCTGAAAATCAACAAAACCACAAAAAGTTCTTGTATTTGAAGATAAAATCTTTTTGCTTTGAAGAAGAAAGATCTGGCTGACTGAAATAAGTTCATTGGATGAAAGCCAACAAAAATTGACAAGAACCACGAAAAGTTCTTGTATTTTAAGATAAAATCTGACGCGATTAAAGAAAAAACTTCTCCCTCGCTGAAATATGTTCATTTGCTGAAAATCAACAAAACCACGAAAAGTTCTTGTATTTGAAGATAAAATCTATTTGCTTTGAAGAAGAAAGATCGAGCTGACTGAAATAAGTTCATAAGATGAAAACCAACAAAAATTGACAAGAACCACGAAAAGTTCTTGTATTTTAAGATAAAATCTGACGCTATTAAAGAAAAAACGTCTCGCTCGCTGAAATATGTTCATTTGCTGAAAATCAACAAAACCACGAAAAGTTCTTGTATTTGAAGATAAAATCTTTTTGCTTTGAAGAAGAAAGATCTAGCTGACTGAAATAAGTTCATTGGATGAAAACCAACAAAAATTGACAAGAAAAACGAAAAGTTCTTGTATTTTAAGATAAAATCTGACGCTATTAAAGAAAAAACTTCTCCCTCGCTGAAATATGTTCATTTGCTGAAAATCAACAAAACCACGAAAAGTTCTTGTATTTGAAGATAAAATCTTTTTGCTTTGAAGAAGAAAGATCTAGCTGACTGAAATAAGTTCATAAGGTGAACACCAACAAATATTGACAAGAACCACGAAAAGTTCTTGTATTTTAAGATAAAATCTGACGCTATTAAAGAAAAAACTTCTCCCTCGCTGAAATATGTTCATTTGCTGAAAATCAACAAAATCACGAAAAGTTCTTGTATTTGAAGATAAAATCTTTTTGCTTTGAAGAAGAAAGATCGAGCTGACTGAAATAAGTTCATAAGATGAAAACCAACAAAAATTGACAAGAACCACGAAAAGCTCTTGTATTTTAAGATAAAATCTTACGCTTTTAAAGAAAAAACTTCTCGTTCGCTGAAATATGTTCATTTGCTGAAAATCAACAAAACCACGAAAAGTTCTTGTATTTGAAGATAAAATCTTTTTGCTTTGAAGAAGAAAGATCTAGCTGACTGAAATAAGTTCATAAGATGAAAACCAACAAAAATTGACAAGAACCACGAAAAGTTCTTGTATTTTAAGATAAAATCTGACGCTATTAAAGAAAAAACTTCTCGCTCGCTGAAATATGTTCATTTGCTGAAAATCAACAAAATCACGAAAAGTTCTTGTATTTGAAGATAAAATCTTTTTGCTTTGAAGAAGAAAGATCTAGCTGAATGAAATAAGTTCATTGGATGAAAACCAACAAAAATTGACAACAACCATGAAAAGGTCTTGTATTTTAAGATAAAATCTGACGCTATTAAAGAAAAAACTTCTCCCTCGCTGAAATATGTTGATTTGCTGAAAATCAACAAAACCACGAAAAGTTCTTGTATTTGAAGATAAAATCTTTTTGCTTTAAAGAAGAAAGATCTCGCTGACTGAAATAAGTTCATTTGATGAAAATCAACAAAAATTGACAAGAACCACGAAAAGTTTTTGTATTTTAAGATAAAATCTGACGCTATTAAAGAAAAAACTTCTCCCTCGCTGAAATATGTTCATTTGCTGAAAATCAACAAAACCACGAAAAGTTCTTGTATTTGAAGATAAAATCTTTTCGCTTTCAAGAAGAAAGATCCAGCTGACTGAAATAAGTTCATTGGATGAAAACCAACAAAAATTGACAAGAACCACTAAAAGTTCTTGTATTTTAAGATAAAATCTGACGCTAATGAAGAAAAAACTTTTCGCTCGCTGAAATATGTTCATTTGCTGAAAATCAACAAAACCACGAAAAGTTCTTTATTTGAAGATAAAATCTTTTTGCTTTGAAGAAGAAAGATCTTGCTGACTGAAATAAGTTCATTGGATGAAAACCAACAAAAATTGACAAGAACCACGAAAAGTTCTTGTATTTTAAGCTAAAATCTGACGCTTTTAAAGAAAAAACTTCTCGCTCGCTGAAATATGTTCATTTGCTGAAAATCAACAAAACCACGAAAAGTTCTTGTATTTGAAGATAAAATCTTTTTACTTTGAAGAAGAAAGATCTGGCTGACTGAAATAAGTTCATTGGATGAAAGCCAACAAAAATTGACAAGAACCACGAAAAGTTCTTGTATTTTAAGATAAAATCTGACGCGATTAAAGAAAAAACTTCTCCCTCGCTGAAATATGTTCATTTGCTGAAAATCAACAAAACCACGAAAAGTTCTTGTATTTGAAGATAAAATCTATTTGCTTTGAAGAAGAAAGATCGAGCTGACTGAAATAAGTTCATAAGATGAAAACCAACAAAAATTGACAAGAACCACGGAAAGTTCTTGTATTTTAAGATAAAATCTGACGCTATTAAAGAAAAAACTTCTCGCTCGCTGAAATATGTTCATTTGCTGAAAATCAACAAAACCACGAAAAGTTCTTGTATTTGAAGATATAATCTTATTGCTTTGAAGAAGAAAGATCTTGCTGACTGAAATAAGTTCATCAGATGAAAACCAACAAAAATTGACAAGAACCACGAAAAGTTCTTGTATTTTATGCTAAAATCTGACGCTTTTAAAGAAAAAACTTCTCGCTCGCTGAAATATGTTCATTTGCTGAAAATCAACAAAACCACGAAAAGTTCTTGTATTTGAAGATAAAATCTTTTTGCTTTGAAGAAGAAAGATCTAGCTGACTGAAATAAGTTCATAAGATGAAAACCAACAAAAATTGACAAGAACCACGAAAAGTTCTTGTATTTTAAGATAAAATCTGACGCTATTAAAGAAAAAACTTCTCGCTCGCTGAAATATGTTCATTTGCTGAAAATCAACAAAATCACGAAAAGTTCTTGTATTTGAAGATAAAATCTTTTTGCTTTGAAGAAGAAAGATCTAGCTGAATGAAATAAGTTCATTGGATGAAAACCAACAAAAATTGACAAGAACCATGAAAAGTTCTTGTATTTTAAGATAAAATCTGACGCGATTAAAGAAAAAACTTCTCCCTCGCTGAAATATGTTGATTTGCTGAAAATCAACAAAACCACGAAAAGTTCTTGTATTTGAAGATAAAATCTTTTTGCTTTAAAGAAGAAAGATCTAGCTGACTGAAATAAGGTCATTTGATGAAAACCAACAAAAATTGACAAGAACCACGAAAAGTTCTTGTATTTTAAGATAAAATCTGACGGTAATGAAGAAAAAACTTCTCGCTCGCTGAAATATGTTCATTTGCTGAAAATCAACAAAACCACGAAAAGTTCTTGCATTTGAAGATAAAATCTTTTTGCTTTGAAGAAGAAAGATCTTGCTGACTGAAATAAGTTAATTGGATGAAAACCAACAAAAATTGACAAGAACAACGAAAAGTTCTTGTATTTTAAGATAAAATCTGACCCTATTAAAGAAAAAACTTCTCCCTCGCTGAAATATGTTCATTTGCTGAAAATCAACAAAACCACGAAAAGTTCTTGTATTTGAAGATAAAATCTTTTTGCTTTGAAGAAGAAAGATCTAGCTGACTGAAATAAGTTCATAAGGTGAACACCAACAAATATTGACAAGAACCACGAAAAGTTCTTGTATTTTAAGATAAAATCTGACGCTATTAAAGAAAAAACTTCTCCCTCGCTGAAATATGTTCATTTGCTGAAAATCAACAAAATCACGAAAAGTTCTTGTATTTGAAGATAAAATCTTTTTGCTTTGAAGAAGAAAGATCGAGCTGACTGAAATAAGTTCATAAGATGAAAACCAACAAAAATTGACAAGAACCACGAAAAGCTCTTGTATTTTAAGATAAAATCTTACGCTTTTAAAGAAAAAACTTCTCGTTCGCTGAAATATGTTCATTTGCTGAAAATCAACAAAACCACGAAAAGTTCTTGTATTTGAAGATAAAATCTTTTTGCTTTGAAGAAGAAAGATCTAGCTGACTGAAATAAGTTCATAAGATGAAAACCAACAAAAATTGACAAGAACCACGAAAAGTTCTTGTATTTTAAGATAAAATCTGACGCTATTAAAGAAAAAACTTCTCGCTCGCTGAAATATGTTCATTTGCTGAAAATCAACAAAATCACGAAAAGTTCTTGTATTTGAAGATAAAATCTTTTTGCTTTGAAGAAGAAAGATCTGGCTGAATGAAATAAGTTCATTGGATGAAAACCAACAAAAATTGACAAGAACCATGAAAAGGTCTTGTATTTTAAGATAAAATCTGACGCTATTAAAGAAAAAACTTCTCCCTCGCTGAAATATGTTGATTTGCTGAAAATCAACAAAACCACGAAAAGTTCTTGTATTTGAAGATAAAATCTTTTTGCTTTAAAGAAGAAAGATCTCGCTGACTGAAATAAGTTCATTTGATGAAAATCAACAAAAATTGACAAGAACCACGAAAAGTTTTTGTATTTTAAGATAAAATCTGACGCTATTAAAGAAAAAACTTCTCCCTCGCTGAAATATGTTCATTTGCTGAAAATCAACAAAACCACGAAAAGTTCTTGTATTTGAAGATAAAATCTTTTCGCTTTCAAGAAGAAAGATCCAGCTGACAGAAATAAGTTCATTGGATGAAAACCAACAAAAATTGACAAGAACCACTAAAAGTTCTTGTATTTTAAGATAAAATCTGACGCTAATGAAGAAAAAACTTTTCGCTCGCTGAAATATGTTCATTTGCTGAAAATCAACAAAACCACGAAAAGTTCTTTATTTGAAGATAAAATCTTTTTGCTTTGAAGAAGAAAGATCTTGCTGACTGAAATAAGTTCATTGGATGAAAACCAACAAAAATTGACAAGAACCACGAAAAGTTCTTGTATTTTAAGCTAAAATCTGACGCTTTTAAAGAAAAAACTTCTCGCTCGCTGAAATATGTTCATTTGCTGAAAATCAACAAAACCACGAAAAGTTCTTGTATTTGAAGATAAAATCTTTTTACTTTGAAGAAGAAAGATCTGGCTGACTGAAATAAGTTCATTGGATGAAAGCCAACAAAAATTGACAAGAACCACGAAAAGTTCTTGTATTTTAAGATAAAATCTGACGCGATTAAAGAAAAAACTTCTCCCTCGCTGAAATATGTTCATTTGCTGAAAATCAACAAAACCACGAAAAGTTCTTGTATTTGAAGATAAAATCTATTTGCTTTGAAGAAGAAAGATCGAGCTGACTGAAATAAGTTCATAAGATGAAAACCAACAAAAATTGACAAGAACCACGAAAAGTTCTTGTATTTTAAGATAAAATCTGACGCTATTAAAGAAAAAACTTCTCGCTCGCTGAAATATGTTCATTTGCTGAAAATCAACAAAACCACGAAAAGTTCTTGTATTTGAAGATATAATCTTATTGCTTTGAAGAAGAAAGATCTTGCTGACTGAAATAAGTTCATCAGATGAAAACCAACAAAAATTGACAAGAACCACGAAAAGTTCTTGTATTTTATGCTAAAATCTGACGCTTTTAAAGAAAAAACTTCTCGCTCGCTGAAATATGTTCATTTGCTGAAAATCAACAAAACCACGAAAAGTTCTTGTATTTGAAGATAAAATCTTTTTGCTTTGAAGAAGAAAGATCGAGCTGACTGAAATAAGTTCATAAGATGAAAACCAACAAAAATTGACAAGAACCACGAAAAGTTCTTGTATTTGAAGATAAAATCTTTTTGCTTTGAAGAAGAAAGATCTAGCTGAATGAAATAAGTTCATTGGATGAAAACCAACAAAAATTGACAAGAACCATGAAAAGTTCTTGTATTTTAAGATAAAATCTGACGCGATTAAAGAAAAAACTTCTCCCTCGCTGAAATATGTTGATTTGCTGAAAATCAACAAAACCACGAAAAGTTCTTGTATTTGAAGATAAAATCTTTTTGCTTTAAAGAAGAAAGATCCAGCTGACTGAAATAAGGTCATTTGATGAAAACCAACAAAAATTGACAAGAACCACGAAAAGTTCTTGTATTTTAAGATAAAATCTGACGGTAATGAAGAAAAAACTTCTCGCTCGCTGAAATATGTTCATTTGCTGAAAATCAACAAAACCACGAAAAGTTCTTGCATTTGAAGATAAAATCTTTTTGCTTTGAAGAAGAAAGATCTTGCTGACTGAAATAAGTTAATTGGATGAAAACCAACAAAAATTGACAAGAACAACGAAAAGTTCTTGTATTTTAAGCTAAAATCTGACGCTTTTAAAGAAAAAACTTCTCGCTCGCTGAAATATGTTCATTTGCTGAAAATCAACAAAACCACGAAAAGTTCTTGTATTTGAAGATAAAATCTTTTTGCTTTGAAGAAGAAAGATCTCGCTGACTGAAATAAGTTCATTGGATGAAAACCAACAAAAATTGACAAGAACCACGAAAAGTTCTTGAATTTAAGATAAAATCTGACGCTATTAAAGAAAAAACTTCTCCCTCGCTGAAATATGTTCATTTGCTGAAAATCAACAAAACCACGAAAAGTTCTTGTATTTGAAGATAAAATCTTTTTGCTTTGAAGAAGAAAGATCTCGCTGACTGAAATAAGTTCATTGGATGAAAACCCACAAAAATTGACAAGAACCACGAAAAGTTCTTGTATTTTAAGATAAAATCTGACGCTATTAAAGAAAAAACGTCTCGCTCGCTGAAATATGTTCATTTGCTGAAAATCAACAAAACCACGAAAAGTTCTTGTATTTGAAGATAAAATCTTTTTGCTTTGAAGAAGAAAGATCCAGCTGACTGAAATAAGTTCATTGGATGAAAACCAACAAAAATTGACAAGAACCACGAAAAGTTCTCGAATTTAAGATAAAATCTGACGCTATTAAAGAAAAAACTTCTCCCTCGCTGAAATATGTTCATTTGCTGAAAATCAACAAAACCACGAAAAGTTCTTGTATTTGAAGATACAATCTTTTTGCTTTGAAGAAGAAAGATCTAGCTGACTGAAATAAGTTCATAAGGTGAAAACCAACAAATATTGACAAGAACCACGAAAAGTTCTTGTATTTTAAGATAAAATCTGACGCTATTAAAGAAAAAACTTCTCCCTCGCTGAAATATGTTCATTTGCTGAAAATCAACAAAATCACGAAAAGTTCTTGTATTTGAAGATAAAATCTATTTGCTTTGAAGAAGAAAGATCGAGCTGACTGAAATAAGTTCATAAGATGAAAACCAACAAAAATTGACAAGAACCACGAAAAGTTCTTGTATTTTAAGATAAAATCTGACGCTATTAAAGAAAAAACTTCTCGCTCGCTGAAATATGTTCATTTGCTGAAAATCAACAAAACCACGAAAAGTTCTTGTATTTGAAGATATAATCTTATTGCTTTGAAGAAGAAAGATCTTGCTGACTGAAATAAGTTCATCAGATGAAAACCAACAAAAATTGACAAGAACCACGAAAAGTTCTTGTATTTTATGCTAAAATCTGACGCTTTTAAAGAAAAAACTTCTCGCTCGCTGAAATATGTTCATTTGCTGAAAATCAACAAAATCACGAAAAGTTCTTGTATTTGAAGATAAAATCTTTTTGCTTTGAAGAAGAAAGATCTAGCTGAATGAAATAAGTTCATTGGATGAAAACCAACAAAAATTGACAAGAACCATGAAAAGTTCTTGTATTTTAAGATAAAATCTGACGCGATTAAAGAAAAAACTTCTCCCTCGCTGAAATATGTTGATTTGCTGAAAATCAACAAAACCACGAAAAGTTCTTGTATTTGAAGATAAAATCTTTTTGCTTTAAAGAAGAAAGATCCAGCTGACTGAAATAAGGTCATTTGATGAAAACCAACAAAAATTGACAAGAACCACGAAAAGTTCTTGTATTTTAAGATAAAATCTGACGGTAATGAAGAAAAAACTTCTCGCTCGCTGAAATATGTTCATTTGCTGAAAATCAACAAAACCACGAAAAGTTCTTGCATTTGAAGATAAAATCTTTTTGCTTTGAAGAAGAAAGATCTTGCTGACTGAAATAAGTTAATTGGATGAAAACCAACAAAAATTGACAAGAACAACGAAAAGTTCTTGTATTTTAAGCTAAAATCTGACGCTTTTAAAGAAAAAACTTCTCGCTCGCTGAAATATGTTCATTTGCTGAAAATCAACAAAACCACGAAAAGTTCTTGTATTTGAAGATAAAATCTTTTTGCTTTGAAGAAGAAAGATCTCGCTGACTGAAATAAGTTCATTGGATGAAAACCAACAAAAATTGACAAGAACCACGAAAAGTTCTTGAATTTAAGATAAAATCTGACGCTATTAAAGAAAAAACTTCTCCCTCGCTGAAATATGTTCATTTGCTGAAAATCAACAAAACCACGAAAAGTTCTTGTATTTGAAGATAAAATCTTTTTGCTTTGAAGAAGAAAGATCTCGCTGACTGAAATAAGTTCATTGGATGAAAACCCACAAAAATTGACAAGAACCACGAAAAGTTCTTGTATTTTAAGATAAAATCTGACGCTATTAAAGAAAAAACGTCTCGCTCGCTGAAATATGTTCATTTGCTGAAAATCAACAAAACCACGAAAAGTTCTTGTATTTGAAGATAAAATCTTTTTGCTTTGAAGAAGAAAGATCCAGCTGACTGAAATAAGTTCATTGGATGAAAACCAACAAAAATTGACAAGAACCACGAAAAGTTCTCGAATTTAAGATAAAATCTGACGCTATTAAAGAAAAAACTTCTCCCTCGCTGAAATATGTTCATTTGCTGAAAATCAACAAAACCACGAAAAGTTCTTGTATTTGAAGATACAATCTTTTTGCTTTGAAGAAGAAAGATCTAGCTGACTGAAATAAGTTCATAAGGTGAAAACCAACAAATATTGACAAGAACCACGAAAAGTTCTTGTATTTTAAGATAAAATCTGACGCTATTAAAGAAAAAACTTCTCCCTCGCTGAAATATGTTCATTTGCTGAAAATCAACAAAATCACGAAAAGTTCTTGTATTTGAAGATAAAATCTATTTGCTTTGAAGAAGAAAGATCGAGCTGACTGAAATAAGTTCATAAGATGAAAACCAACAAAAATTGACAAGAACCACGAAAAGTTCTTGTATTTTAAGATAAAATCTGACGCTATTAAAGAAAAAACTTCTCGCTCGCTGAAATATGTTCATTTGCTGAAAATCAACAAAACCACGAAAAGTTCTTGTATTTGAAGATATAATCTTATTGCTTTGAAGAAGAAAGATCTTGCTGACTGAAATAAGTTCATCAGATGAAAACCAACAAAAATTGACAAGAACCACGAAAAGTTCTTGTATTTTATGCTAAAATCTGACGCTTTTAAAGAAAAAACTTCTCGCTCGCTGAAATATGTTCATTTGCTGAAAATCAACAAAATCACGAAAAGTTCTTGTATTTGAAGATAAAATCTTTTTGCTTTGAAGAAGAAAGATCTAGCTGAATGAAATAAGTTCATTGGATGAAAACCAACAAAAATTGACAAGAACCATGAAAAGTTCTTGTATTTTAAGATAAAATCTGACGCGATTAAAGAAAAAACTTCTCCCTCGCTGAAATATGTTGATTTGCTGAAAATCAACAAAACCACGAAAAGTTCTTGTATTTGAAGATAAAATCTTTTTGCTTTAAAGAAGAAAGATCCAGCTGACTGAAATAAGGTCATTTGATGAAAACCAACAAAAATTGACAAGAACCACGAAAAGTTCTTGTATTTTAAGATAAAATCTGACGGTAATGAAGAAAAAACTTCTCGCTCGCTGAAATATGTTCATTTGCTGAAAATCAACAAAACCACGAAAAGTTCTTGCATTTGAAGATAAAATCTTTTTGCTTTGAAGAAGAAAGATCTTGCTGACTGAAATAAGTTAATTGGATGAAAACCAACAAAAATTGACAAGAACAACGAAAAGTTCTTGTATTTTAAGCTAAAATCTGACGCTTTTAAAGAAAAAACTTCTCGCTCGCTGAAATATGTTCATTTGCTGAAAATCAACAAAACCACGAAAAGTTCTTGTATTTGAAGATAAAATCTTTTTGCTTTGAAGAAGAAAGATCTCGCTGACTGAAATAAGTTCATTGGATGAAAACCAACAAAAATTGACAAGAACCACGAAAAGTTCTTGAATTTAAGATAAAATCTGACGCTATTAAAGAAAAAACTTCTCCCTCGCTGAAATATGTTCATTTGCTGAAAATCAACAAAACCACGAAAAGTTCTTGTATTTGAAGATAAAATCTTTTTGCTTTGAAGAAGAAAGATCTCGCTGACTGAAATAAGTTCATTGGATGAAAACCCACAAAAATTGACAAGAACCACGAAAAGTTCTTGTATTTTAAGATAAAATCTGACGCTATTAAAGAAAAAACGTCTCGCTCGCTGAAATATGTTCATTTGCTGAAAATCAACAAAACCACGAAAAGTTCTTGTATTTGAAGATAAAATCTTTTTGCTTTGAAGAAGAAAGATCCAGCTGACTGAAATAAGTTCATTGGATGAAAACCAACAAAAATTGACAAGAACCACGAAAAGTTCTCGAATTTAAGATAAAATCTGACGCTATTAAAGAAAAAACTTCTCCCTCGCTGAAATATGTTCATTTGCTGAAAATCAACAAAACCACGAAAAGTTCTTGTATTTGAAGATACAATCTTTTTGCTTTGAAGAAGAAAGATCTAGCTGACTGAAATAAGTTCATAAGGTGAAAACCAACAAATATTGACAAGAACCACGAAAAGTTCTTGTATTTTAAGATAAAATCTGACGCTATTAAAGAAAAAACTTCTCCCTCGCTGAAATATGTTCATTTGCTGAAAATCAACAAAATCACGAAAAGTTCTTGTATTTGAAGATAAAATCTTTTTGCTTTGAAGAAGAAAGATCGAGCTGACTGAAATAAGTTCATAAGATGAAAACCAACAAAAATTGACAAGAACCACGAAAAGCTCTTGTATTTTAAGATAATATCTTACGCTTTTAAAGAAAAAACTTCTCGTTCGCTGAAATATGTTCATTTGCTGAAAATCAACTAAACCACGAAAAGTTCTTGTATTTGAAGATAAAATCTTTTTGCTTTGAAGAAGAAAGATCTAGCTGACTGAAATAAGTTCATAAGATGAAAACCAACAAAAATTGACAAGAACCACGAAAAGTTCTTGTATTTTAAGATAAAATCTGACGCTATTAAAGAAAAAACTTCTCGCTCGCTGAAATATGTTCATTTGCTGAAAATCAACAAAATCACGAAAAGTTCTTGTATTTGAAGATAAAATCTTTTTGCTTTGAAGAAGAAAGATCCAGCTGACTGAAATAAGTTCATTGGATGAAAACCAACAAAAATTGACAAGAACCACGAAAAGTTCTTGAATTTAAGATAAAATCTGACGCTATTAAAGAAAAAACTTCTCCCTCGCTGAAATATGTTCATTTGCTGAAAATCAACAAAACCACGAAAAGTTCTTGTATTTGAAGATAAAATCTTTTTGCTTTGAAGAAGAAAGATCCAGCTGACTGAAATAAGTTCATAAGGTGAAAACCAACAAATATTGACAAGAACCACGAAAAGTTCTTGTATTTTAAGATAAAATCTGACGCTATTAAAGAAAAAACTTCTCCCTCGCTGAAATATGTTCATTTGCTGAAAATCAACAAAATCACGAAAAGTTCTTGTATTTGAAGATAAAATCTTTTTGCTTTAAAGAAGAAAGATCCAGCTGACTGAAATAAGGTCATTTGATGAAAACCAACAAAAATTGACAAGAACCACGAAAAGTTCTTGTATTTTAAGATAAAATCTGACGGTAATGAAGAAAAAACTTCTCGCTCGCTGAAATATGTTCATTTGCTGAAAATCAACAAAACCACGAAAAGTTCTTGCATTTGAAGATAAAATCTTTTTGCTTTGAAGAAGAAAGATCTTGCTGACTGAAATAAGTTAATTGGATGAAAACCAACAAAAATTGACAAGAACAACGAAAAGTTCTTGTATTTTAAGCTAAAATCTGACGCTTTTAAAGAAAAAACTTCTCGCTCGCTGAAATATGTTCATTTGCTGAAAATCAACAAAACCACGAAAAGTTCTTGTATTTGAAGATAAAATCTTTTTGCTTTGAAGAAGAAAGATCTCGCTGACTGAAATAAGTTCATTGGATGAAAACCAACAAAAATTGACAAGAACCACGAAAAGTTCTTGAATTTAAGATAAAATCTGACGCTATTCAAGAAAATACTTCTCCCTCGCTGAAATATGTTCATTTGCTGAAAATCAACAAAACCACGAAAAGTTCTTGTATTTGAAGATAAAATCTTTTTGCTTTGAAGAAGAAAGATCTCGCTGACTGAAATAAGTTCATTGGATGAAAACCCACAAAAATTGACAAGAACCACGAAAAGTTCTTGTATTTTAAGATAAAATCTGACGCTATTAAAGAAAAAACGTCTCGCTCGCTGAAATATGTTCATTTGCTGAAAATCAACAAAACCACGAAAAGTTCTTGTATTTGAAGATAAAATCTTTTTGCTTTGAAGAAGAAAGATCCAGCTGACTGAAATAAGTTCATTGGATGAAAACCAACAAAAATTGACAAGAACCACGAAAAGTTCTCGAATTTAAGATAAAATCTGACGCTATTAAAGAAAAAACTTCTCCCTCGCTGAAATATGTTCATTTGCTGAAAATCAACAAAACCACGAAAAGTTCTTGTATTTGAAGATACAATCTTTTTGCTTTGAAGAAGAAAGATCTAGCTGACTGAAATAAGTTCATAAGGTGAAAACCAACAAATATTGACAAGAACCACGAAAAGTTCTTGTATTTTAAGATAAAATCTGACGCTATTAAAGAAAAAACTTCTCCCTCGCTGAAATATGTTCATTTGCTGAAAATCAACAAAATCACGAAAAGTTCTTGTATTTGAAGATAAAATCTTTTTGCTTTGAAGAAGAAAGATCGAGCTGACTGAAATAAGTTCATAAGATGAAAACCAACAAAAATTGACAAGAACCACGAAAAGCTCTTGTATTTTAAGATAATATCTTACGCTTTTAAAGAAAAAACTTCTCGTTCGCTGAAATATGTTCATTTGCTGAAAATCAACTAAACCACGAAAAGTTCTTGTATTTGAAGATAAAATCTTTTTGCTTTGAAGAAGAAAGATCTAGCTGACTGAAATAAGTTCATAAGATGAAAACCAACAAAAATTGACAAGAACCACGAAAAGTTCTTGTATTTTAAGATAAAATCTGACGCTATTAAAGAAAAAACTTCTCGCTCGCTGAAATATGTTCATTTGCTGAAAATCAACAAAATCACGAAAAGTTCTTGTATTTGAAGATAAAATCTTTTTGCTTTGAAGAAGAAAGATCCAGCTGACTGAAATAAGTTCATTGGATGAAAACCAACAAAAATTGACAAGAACCACGAAAAGTTCTTGTATTTTAAGATAAAATCTGACGCTATTAAAGAAAAAACTTCTCCCTCGCTGAAATATGTTCATTTGCTGAAAATCAACAAAATCACGAAAAGTTCTTGTATTTGAAGATAAAATCTTTTTGCTTTGAAGAAGAAAGATCGAGCTGACTGAAATAAGTTCATAAGATGAAAACCAACAAAAATTGACAAGAACCACGAAAAGCTCTTGTATTTTAAGATAAAATCTTACGCTTTTAAAGAACAAACTTCTCGTTCGCTGAAATATGTTAATTTGCTGAAAATCAACAAAACCACGAAAAGTTCTTGTATTTGAAGATAAAATCTTTTTGCTTTGAAGAAGAAAGATCTAGCTGACTGAAATAAGTTCATAAGATGAAAACCAACAAAAATTGACAAGAACCACGAAAAGTTCTTGTATTTTAAGATAAAATCTGACGCTATTAAAGAAAAAACTTCTCGCTCGCTGAAATATGTTCATTTGCTGAAAATCAACAAAATCAGGAAAAGTTCTTGGATTTGAAGATAAAATCTTTTCGCTTTCAAGAAGAAAGATCCAGCTGACTGAAATAAGTTCATTGGATGAAAACCAACAAAAATTGACAAGAACCACGAAAAGTTCTTGTATTTTAAGATAAAATCTGACGCTGATGAAGAAAAAACTTTTCGCTCGCTGAAATATGTTCATTTGCTGAAAATCAACAAAACCACGAAAAGTTCTTTATTTGAAGATAAAATCTTTTTGCTTTGAAGAAGAAAGATCTTGCTGACTGAAATAAGTTCATTGGATGAAAACCAACAAAAATTGACAAGAACCACGAAAAGTTCTTGTATTTTAAGCTAAAATCTGACGCTTTTAAAGAAAAAACTTCTCGCTCGCTGAAATATGTTCATTTGCTGAAAATCAACAAAACCACGAAAAGTTCTTGTATTTGAAGATAAAATCTTTTTGCTTTGAAGAAGAAAGATCTCGCTGACTGAAATAAGTTCATTGGATGAAAGCCAACAAAAATTGACAATTACCACGAAAAGTTCTTGTATTTTAAGATAAAATCTGACGCGATTAAAGAAAAAACTTCTCCCTCGCTGAAATATGTTCATTTGCTGAAAATCAACAAAACCACGAAAAGTTCTTGTATTTGAAGATTAAATCTATTTGCTTTGAAGAAGAAAGATCGAGCTGACTGAAATAAGTTCATAAGATGAAAACCAACAAAAATTGACAAGAACCACGAAAAGTTCTTGTATTTTAAGATAAAATCTGACGCTATTAAAGAAAAAACTTCTCGCTCGCTGAAATATGTTCATTTGCTGAAAATCAACAAAACCACGAAAAGTTCTTGTATTTGAAGATAAAATCTTATTGCTTTGAAGAAGAAAGATCTTGCTGACTGAAATAAGTTCATCAGATGAAAACCAACAAAAATTGACAAGAACCACGAAAAGTTCTTGTATTTTATGCTAAAATCTGACGCTTTTAAAGAAAAAACTTCTCGCTCGCTGAAATATGTTCATTTGCTGAAAATCAACAAAACCACGAAAAGTTCTTGTATTTGAAGATAAAATCTTTTTGCTTTGAAGAAGAAAGATCTAGCTGACTGAAATAAGTACAAAACCACGAAAAGTTCTTGTATTTCAAGATAAAATCTTTTTGCTTTGAAGAAGAAAGATCTAGCTGACTGAAATAAGTTTATTGGATGAAAACCAACAAAAATTGATAAGTACCACGAAAAGTTCTTGTATTTTAAGATAAAATCTGACGCTATTAAAGAAAAAACTTCTCCCTCGCTGAAATATGTTCATTTGCTGAAAATCAACAAAACCACGAAAAGTTCTTGTATTTGAAGATAAAATCTTTTTGCTTTGAAGAAGAAAGATCTAGCTGACTGAAATAAGTTCATAAGATGAAAACTAACAAAAATTGACAAGAACCATGAAAAGTTCTTGTATTTTAAGATAAAATCTTACGCTTTTAAAGAAAAAACTTCTCGCTCGCTGAAATATGTTCATTTGCTGAAAATCAACAAAACCACGAAAAGGTCTTGTATTTGAAGATAAAATCTTTTTGCTTTGAAGAAGAAAGATCTCGCTGACTGAAATACGTTCATTGGATGAAAACCAACAAAAATTGATAAGAACCACGAAAAGTTCATGTATTTTAAGATAAAATCTGACGCTATTAAAGAAAAAACTTCTCCCTCGCTGAAATATGTTCATTTGCTGAAAATCAACAAAACCACGAAAAGTTCTTGTATTTGAAGATAAAATCTTTTTGCTTTAAAGAAGAAAGATCTCGGTGACTGAAATAAGTTCATTTGATGAAAATCAACAAAAATTGACAAGAACCACGAAAAGTTTTTGTATTTTAAGATAAAATCTGACGCTATTAAAGAAAAAACTTCTCGCTCGCTGAAATATGTTCATTTGCTGAAAATCAACAAAATCACGAAAAGTTCTTGTATTTGAAGATAAAATCTTTTTGCTTTGAAGAAGAAAGATCTAGCTGAATGAAATAAGTTCATCAGATGAAAACCAACAAAAATTGACAAGAACCACGAAAAGTTCTTGTATTTTAAGATAAAATCTTACGCTATTAAAGAAAAAACTTCTCCCTCGCTGAAATATGTTCATTTGCTGAAAATCAACAAAACCACGAAAAGTTCTTGTATTTGAAGATAAAATCTTTTTGCTTTGAAGAAGAAAGATCTCGCTGACTGAAATAAGTTCATAAGATGAAAACTAACAAAAATTGACAAGAACCACGCAAAGTTCTTGTATTTTAAGATAAAATCTTATGCTATTGAAGAAAAAACTTCTAGCTCGCTGAAATATGTTCATATGCTGAAAATCAACAAAACCACGAAAAGTTCTTGTATTTGAAGATAAAATCTTTTTGCTTTGAAGAAGAAAGATCTCGCTGACTGAAATAAGTTCATTGGATGAAAACCAACAAAAATTGACAAGAACCACGAAAAGTTCTTGTATTTTAAGATAAAATCTGACGCTATTAAAGAAAAAACTTCTCGCTCGCTGAAATATGTTAATTTGCTGAAAATCAACAAAACCACGAAAAGTTCTTGTATTTCAAGATAAAATCTTTTTGCTTTGAAGAAGAAAGATCTAGCTGACTGAAATAAGTTCATTTGATGAAAATCAACAAAAATTGACAAGAACCACGAAACGTTTTTGTATTTTAAGATAAAATCTGACGCTATTAAAGAAAAAACTTCCAGCTCGCTGAAATATGTTCATTTGCTGAAAATCAACAAAATCACGAAAAGTTCTTGTATTTGAAGATAAAATCTTTTTGCTTTGAAGAAGAAAGATCTAGCTGAATGAAATAAGTTCATCAGATGAAAACCAACAAAAATTGACAAGAACCACGAAAAGTTCTTGTATTTTAAGATAAAATCTTACGCTATTAAAGAAAAAACTTCCAGCTCGCTGAAATATGTTCATTTGCTGAAAATCAACAAAACCACGAAAAGTTCTTGTATTTGAAGATAAAATCTTTTTGCTTTGAAGAAGAAAGATCTAGCTGACTGAAATAAGTTCATTGGATGAAAACCAACAAAAATTGACAAGAACCACGAAAAGTTCTTGTATTTTAAGATAAAATCTGACGCTATTAAAGAAAAAACTTCTCCCTCGCTGAAATATGTTCATTTGCTGAAAATCAACAAAACCACGAAAAGTTCTTGTATTTGAAGATAAAATCTTTTTGCTTTGAAGAAGAAGCTGACTGAAATAAGTTCATCAGATGAAAACTAACAAAAATTGAAAAGAACCACGAAAAGTTCTTGTATTTTAAGATAAAATCTGACGCTAATGAAGAAAAAACTTTTCGCTCGCTGAAATATGTTCATTTGCTGAAAATCAACAAAACCACGAAAAGTTCTTTATTTGAAGATAAAATCTTTTTGCTTTGAAGAAGAAAGATATCGCTGACTGAAATAAGTTCATTGGATGAAATCCAACAAAAATTGACAATTACCACGAAAAGTTCTTGTATTTTAAGATAAAATCTGACGCGATTAAAGAAAAAACTTCTCCCTCGCTGAAATATGTTCATTTGCTGAAAATCAACAAAACCACGAAAAGTTCTTGTATTTGAAGATTAAATCTATTTGCTTTGAAGAAGAAAGATCGAGCTGACTGAAATAAGTTCATAAGATGAAAACCAACAAAAATTGACAAGAACCACGAAAAGTTCTTGTATTTTAAGATAAAATCTGACGCTATTAAAGAAAAAACTTCTCGCTCGCTGAAATATGTTCATTTGCTGAAAATCAACAAAACCACGAAAAGTTCTTGTATTTGAAGATAAAATCTTATTGCTTTGAAGAAGAAAGATCTTGCTGACTGAAATAAGTTCATCAGATGAAAACCAACAAAAATTGACAAGAACCACGAAAAGTTCTTGTATTTTATGCGAAAATCTGACGCTTTTAAAGAAAAAACTTCTCGCTCGCTGAAATATGTTCATTTGCTGAAAATCAACAAAACCACGAAAAGTTCTTGTATTTGAAGATAAAATCTTTTTGCTTTGAAGAAGAAAGATCTAGCTGACTGAAATAAGTACAAAACCACGAAAAGTTCTTGTATTTCAAGATAAAATCTTTTTGCTTTGAAGAAGAAAGATCTAGCTGACTGAAATAAGTTTATTGGATGAAAACCAACAAAAATTGATAAGTACCACGAAAAGTTCTTGTATTTTAAGATAAAATCTGACGCTATTAAAGAAAAAACTTCTCCCTCGCTGAAATATGTTCATTTGCTGAAAATCAACAAAACCACGAAAAGTTCTTGTATTTGAAGATAAAATCTTTTTGCTTTGAAGAAGAAAGATCTAGCTGACTGAAATAAGTTCATAAGATGAAAACTAACAAAAATTGACAAGAACCATGAAAAGTTCTTGTATTTTAAGATAAAATCTTACGCTTTTAAAGAAAAAACTTCTCGCTCGCTGAAATATGTTCATTTGCTGAAAATCAACAAAACCACGAAAAGGTCTTGTATTTGAAGATAAAATCTTTTTGCTTTGAAGAAGAAAGATCTCGCTGACTGAAATACGTTCATTGGATGAAAACCAACAAAAATTGATAAGAACCACGAAAAGTTCATGTATTTTAAGATAAAATCTGACGCTATTAAAGAAAAAACTTCTCCCTCGCTGAAATATGTTCATTTGCTGAAAATCAACAAAACCACGAAAAGTTCTTGTATTTGAAGATAAAATCTTTTTGCTTTAAAGAAGAAAGATCTCGGTGACTGAAATAAGTTCATTTGATGAAAATCAACAAAAATTGACAAGAACCACGAAAAGTTTTTGTATTTTAAGATAAAATCTGACGCTATTAAAGAAAAAACTTCTCGCTCGCTGAAATATGTTCATTTGCTGAAAATCAACAAAATCACGAAAAGTTCTTGTATTTGAAGATAAAATCTTTTTGCTTTGAAGAAGAAAGATCTAGCTGAATGAAATAAGTTCATCAGATGAAAACCAACAAAAATTGACAAGAACCACGAAAAGTTCTTGTATTTTAAGATAAAATCTTACGCTATTAAAGAAAAAACTTCTCCCTCGCTGAAATATGTTCATTTGCTGAAAATCAACAAAACCACGAAAAGTTCTTGTATTTGAAGATAAAATCTTTTTGCTTTGAAGAAGAAAGATCTCGCTGACTGAAATAAGTTCATAAGATGAAAACTAACAAAAATTGACAAGAACCACGAAAAGTTCTTGTATTTTAAGATAAAATCTTATGCTATTGAAGAAAAAACTTCTAGCTCGCTGAAATATGTTCATATGCTGAAAATCAACAAAACCACGAAAAGTTCTTGTATTTGAAGATAAAATCTTTTTGCTTTGAAGAAGAAAGATCTAGCTGACTGAAATAAGTACAAAACCACGAAAAGTTCTTGTATTTCAAGATAAAATCTTTTTGCTTTGAAGAAGAAAGATCTCGCTGACTGAAATAAGTTTATTGGATGAAAACCAACAAAAATTGATAAGTACCACGAAAAGTTCTTGTATTTTAAGATAAAATCTGACGCTATTAAAGAAAAAACTTCTCCCTCGCTGAAATATGTTCATTTGCTGAAAATCAACAAAACCACGAAAAGTTCTTGTATTTGAAGATAAAATCTTTTTGCTTTGAAGAAGAAAGATCTAGCTGACTGAAATAAGTTCATAAGATGAAAACTAACAAAAATTGACAAGAACCATGAAAAGTTCTTGTATTTTAAGATAAAATCTTACGCTTTTAAAGAAAAAACTTCTCGCTCGCTGAAATATGTTCATTTGCTGAAAATCAACAAAACCACGAAAAGGTCTTGTATTTGAAGATAAAATCTTTTTGCTTTGAAGAAGAAAGATCTCGCTGACTGAAATACGTTCATTGGATGAAAACCAACAAAAATTGATAAGAACCACGAAAAGTTCATGTATTTTAAGATAAAATCTGACGCTATTAAAGAAAAAACTTCTCCCTCGCTGAAATATGTTCATTTGCTGAAAATCAACAAAACCACGAAAAGTTCTTGTATTTGAAGATAAAATCTTTTTGCTTTAAAGAAGAAAGATCTCGGTGACTGAAATAAGTTCATTTGATGAAAATCAACAAAAATTGACAAGAACCACGAAAAGTTTTTGTATTTTAAGATAAAATCTGACGCTATTAAAGAAAAAACTTCTCGCTCGCTGAAATATGTTCATTTGCTGAAAATCAACAAAATCACGAAAAGTTCTTGTATTTGAAGATAAAATCTTTTTGCTTTGAAGAAGAAAGATCTAGCTGAATGAAATAAGTTCATCAGATGAAAACCAACAAAAATTGACAAGAACCACGAAAAGTTCTTGTATTTTAAGATAAAATCTTAAGCTATTAAAGAAAAAACTTCTCCCTCGCTGAAATATGTTCATTTGCTGAAAATCAACAAAACCACGAAAAGTTCTTGTATTTGAAGATAAAATCTTTTTGCTTTGAAGAAGAAAGATCTCGCTGACTGAAATAAGTTCATAAGATGAAAACTAACAAAAATTGACAAGAACCACGAAAAGTTCTTGTATTTTAAGATAAAATCTTATGCTATTGAAGAAAAAACTTCTAGCTCGCTGAAATATGTTCATATGCTGAAAATCAACAAAACCACGAAAAGTTCTTGTATTTGAAGATAAAATCTTTTTGCTTTGAAGAAGAAAGATCTCGCTGACTGAAATAAGTTCATTGGATGAAAACCAACAAAAATTGACAAGAACCACGAAAAGTTCTTGTATTTTAAGATAAAATCTGACGCTATTAAAGAAAAAACTTCTCGCTCGCTGAAATATGTTAATTTGCTGAAAATCAACAAAACCACGAAAAGTTCTTGTATTTCAAGATAAAATCTTTTTGCTTTGAAGAAGAAAGATCTAGCTGACTGAAATAAGTTCATTTGATGAAAATCAACAAAAATTGACAAGAACCACGAAACGTTTTTGTATTTTAAGATAAAATCTGACGCTATTAAAGAAAAAACTTCCAGCTCGCTGAAATATGTTCATTTGCTGAAAATCAACAAAATCACGAAAAGTTCTTGTATTTGAAGATAAAATCTTTTTGCTTTGAAGAAGAAAGATCTCGCTGAATGAAATAAGTTCATCAGATGAAAACCAACAAAAATTGACAAGAACCACGAAAAGTTCTTGTATTTTAAGATAAAATCTTACGCTATTAAAGAAAAAACTTCCAGCTCGCTGAAATATGTTCATTTGCTGAAAATCAACAAAACCACGAAAAGTTCTTGTATTTGAAGATAAAATCTTTTTGCTTTGAAGAAGAAAGATCTAGCTGACTGAAATAAGTTCATTGGATGAAAACCAACAAAAATTGACAAGAACCACGAAAAGTTCTTGTATTTTAAGATAAAATCTGACGCTATTAAAGAAAAAACTTCTCCCTCGCTGAAATATGTTCATTTGCTGAAAATCAACAAAACCACGAAAAGTTCTTGTATTTGAAGATAAAATCTTTTTGCTTTGAAGAAGAAGCTGACTGAAATAAGTTCATCAGATGAAAACTAACAAAAATTGAAAAGAACCACGAAAAGTTCTTGTATTTTAAGATAAAATCTTACGCTATTGAAGAAAAAACTTCTAGCTCGCTGAAATATGTTAATTTGCTGAAAATCAACAAAACCACGAAAAGTTCTTGTATTTGAAGATAAAATCTTTTTGCTTTGAAGAAGAAAGATCTAGCTGACAGAAATAAGTTCATTTGATGAAAATCAACAAAAATTGACAAGAACGACGAAATGTTTTTGTATTTTAAGATAAAATCTGACGCTATTAAAGAAAAAACTTCCCGCTCGCTGAAATGTATTCATTTGCTGAAACTCAACAAAATCACGAAAAGTTCTTGTATTTGAAGATAAAATCTTTTTGCTTTGAAGAAGAAAGATCTAGCTGACTGAAATAAGATCATCAGATGAAAACCAACAAAAATTGACAAGAACCACGAAAAGTTCTTGTATTTTAAGATAAAATCTGACGCTAATGAAGAAAAAACTTCTCGCTCGTTGAAAGATGTTCATTTGCTGAAAATCAACAAAACCACGAAAAGTTCTTGTATTTGAAGATAAAATCTTTTTGCTTTGAAGAAGAAAGATCTAGCTGACTGAAATAAGTTCATAAGATGAAAACCAACAAAAATTGACAAGAACCACGAAAAGTTCTTGTATTTTAAGATAAAATCTGACGCTATTAAAGAAAAAACGTCTCGCTCGCTGAAATATGTTTATTTGCTGAAAATCAACAAAACCACGAAAAGTTCTTGTATTTGAAGATAAAATCTTTTTGCTTTGAAGAAGTAAGATCTAGCTGACTGAAATAAGTTCATTGGATGTAAACCAACAAAAATTGACAAGAACCACGAAAAGTTCTTGTATTTTAAGATAAAATCTGACGCTATTAAAGAAAAAACTTCTCCCTCGCTGAAATATGTTCATTTGCTGAAAATCAACAAAACCGCGAAAAGTTCTTGTATTTGAAGATAAAATCTTTTTGCTTTCAAGAAGAAAGATCAAGCTGACTGAAATACGTTCATTGGATGAAAACCAACAAAAATTGACAAGAACCACGAAAAGTTCTTGTATTTTAAGATAAAATCTGACGCTATTAAAGAAAAAACTTCTCCCTCGCTGAAATATGTTCATTTGCTGAAAATCAACAAAACCACGAAAAGTTCTTGTATTTGAAGATAAAATCTTTTTGCTTTGAAGAAGAAAGATCTAGCTGTCTGAAATAAGTTGATGGGATGAAAAACAACAAAAATTGACAAGAACCACGAAAAGTTCTTGTATTTTAAGATAAAATCTGACGCTATTAAAGAAAAAACTTCTCGCTCGCTGAAATATGTTGATTTGCTGAAAATCAACAAAATCACGAAAAGTTCTTGTATTTGAAGATAAAATCTTTTTGCTTTGAAGAAGAAAGATCCAGCTGACTGAAATAAGTTCATTGGATGAAGACTAACAAAAATTGACAAGAACCATGAAAAGTTTTGTATTTTAAGATAAAATCTGACGCTATCAAAGAAAAAACTTCCAGCTCGCTGAAATATGTTCATTTGCTGAAAATCAACAAAACCACGAAAAGTTCTTGTATTTGAAGATAAAATCTTTTTGCTTTCAAGAAGAAAGATCTAGCTCACTGAAATAAGTTCTTTGGATGAAAAACAACAAAAATTGACAAGAACCACGAAAAGTTCTTGTATGTTAAGATAAAATCTGACGCTAATGAAGAAAAAACTTCTCGCTCGCTGAAAGATGTTCATTTGCTGAAAATCAACAAAACCACGAAAAGTTCTTGTATTTGAAGATAAAATCTTTTTGCTTTGAAGAAGAAAGATCTAGCTGACTGAAATAAGTTCATAAGATGAAAACCAACAAAAATTGACAAGAACCACGAAAAGTTCTTGTGTTTTAAGAGAAAATCTGACGCTATTAAAGAAAAAACTACTCCCTCGCTGAAATACGTTCATTTGCTGAAAATCAACAAAACCGCGAAAAGTTCTTGTATTTGAAGATAAAATCTTTTTGCTTTCAAGAAGAAAGATCAAGCTGACTGAAATACGTTCATTGGATGAAAACCAACAAAAATTGACAAGAACCACGAAAAGTTCTTGTATTTTAAGATAAAATCTGACGCGATTAAAGAAAAAACTTGTCGCTCGCTGAAATATGTTCATTTGCTGAAAATCAACAAAACCACGAAAAGTTCTTGTATTTGAAGATAAAATCTTTTTGCTTTGAAGAAGAAAGATCTAGCTGTCTGAAATAAGTTGATGGGATGAAAACCAACAAAAATTGACAAGAACCACGAAAAGTTCTTGTATTTTAAGATAAAATCTGACGCTATTGAAGAAAAAACTTCTCGCTCGCTGAAATATGTTGATTTGCTGAAAATCAACAAAATCACGAAAAGTTCTTGTATTTGAAGATAAAATCTTTTTGCTTTGAAGAAGAAAGATCTAGCTGACTGAAATAAGTTCATTGGATGAAGACTAACAAAAATTGACAAGAACCATGAAAAGTTTTGTATTTTAAGATAAAATCTGACGCTATTGAAGAAAAAACTTCCAGCTCGCTGAAATATGTTCATTTGCTGAAAATCAACAAAACCACGAAAAGTTCTTGTATTTGAAGATAAAATCTTTTTGCTTTCAAGAAGAAAGATCTAGCTCACTGAAATAAGTTCTTTGGATGAAAACCAACAAAAATTGACAAGAACCACGAAAAGTTCTTGTATTTTAAGATAAAATCTGACGCAAATGAAGAAAAAACTTCTCGCTCGCTGAAAGATGTTCATTTGCTGAAAATCAACAAAACCACGAAAAGTTCTTGTATTTGAAGATAAAATCTTTTTGCTTTGAAGAAGAAAGATCTAGCTGACTGAAATAAGTTCATAAGATGAAAACCAACAAAAATTGACAAGAACCACGAAAAGTTCTTGTATTTTAAGATAAAATCTGACGCTATTAAAGAAAAAACGTCTCGCTCGCTGAAATATGTTCATTTGCTGAAAATCAACAAAACCACGAAAAGTTCTTGTATTTGAAGATAAAATCTTTTTGCTTTGAAGAAGAAAGATCTAGCTGACTGAAATAAGTTCATTGGATGAAAACCAACAAAAATTGACAAGAAAAACGAAAAGTTCTTGTATTTTAAGATAAAATCTGACGCTATGAAAGAAAAAACTTCTCCCTCGCTGAAATATGTTCATTTGCTGAAAATCAACAAAACCACGAAAAGTTCTTGTATTTGAAGATAAAATCTTTTTGCTTTGAAGAAGAAAGATCTAGCTGACTGAAATAAGTTCATAAGGTGAACACCAACAAATATTGACAAGAACCACGAAAAGTTCTTGTATTTTAAGATAAAATCTGACGCTATTCAAGAAAAAACTTCTCCCTCGCTGAAATATGTTCATTTGCTGAAAATCAACAAAATCACGAAAAGTTCTTGTATTTGAAGATAAAATCTTTTTGCTTTGAAGAAGAAAGATCGAGCTGACTGAAATAAGTTCATAAGATGAAAACCAACAAAAATTGACAAGAACCACGAAAAGCTCTTGTATTTTAAGATAAAATCTTACGCTTTTAAAGAAAAAACTTCTCGTTCGCTGAAATATGTTCATTTGCTGAAAATCAACAAAACCATGAAAAGTTCTTGTATTTGAAGATAAAATCTTTTTGCTTTGAAGAAGAAAGATCTAGCTGACTGAAATAAGTTCATAAAATGAAAACCAACAAAAATTGACAAGAACCACGAAAAGTTCTTGTTTTTTAAGATAAAATCTGACGCTATTAAAGAAAAAACTTCTCGCTCGCTGAAATATGTTCATTTGCTGAAAATCAACAAAATCACGAAAAGTTCTTGTATTTGAAGATAAAATCTTTTTGCTTTGAAGAAGAAAGATCTAGCTGAATGAAATAAGTTCATTGGATGAAAACCAACAAAAATTGACAACAACCATGAAAAGATCTTGTATTTTAAGATAAAATCTGACGCTATTAAAGAAAAAACTTCTCCCTCGCTGAAATATGTTGATTTGCTGAAAATCAACAAAACCACGAAAAGTTCTTGTATTTGAAGATAAAATCTTTTTGCTTTAAAGAAGAAAGATCTCGCTGACTGAAATAAGTTCATTTGATGAAAATCAACAAAAATTGACAAGAACCACGAAAAGTTTTTGTATTTTAAGATAAAATCTGACGCTATTAAAGAAAAAACTTCTCCCTCGCTGAAATATGTTCATTTGCTGAAAATCAACAAAACCACGAAAAGTTCTTGTATTTGAAGATAAAATCTTTTCGCTTTCAAGAAGAAAGATCCAGCTGACTGAAATAAGTTCATTGGATGAAAACCAACAAAAATTGACAAGAACCACGAAAAGTTCTTGTATTTTAAGATAAAATCTGACGCTAATGAAGAAAAAACTTTTCGCTCGCTGAAATATGTTCATTTGCTGAAAATCAACAAAACCACGAAAAGTTCTTTATTTGAAGATAAAATCTTTTTGCTTTGAAGAAGAAAGATCTTGCTGACTGAAATAAGTTCATTGGATGAAAACCAACAAAAATTGACAAGAACCACGAAAAGTTCTTGTATTTTACGCTAAAATCTGACGCTTTTAAAGAAAAAACTTCTCGCTCGCTGAAATATGTTCATTTGCTGAAAATCAACAAAACCACGAAAAGTTCTTGTATTTGAAGATAAAATCTTTTTGCTTTGAAGAAGAAAGATCTGGCTGACTGAAATAAGTTCATTGGAGGAAAGCCAACAAAAATTGACAAGAACCACGAAAAGTTCTTGTATTTTAAGATAAAATCTGACGCGATTAAAGAAAAAAATTCTCCCTCGCTGAAATATGTTCATTTGCTGAAAATCAACAAAACCACGAAAAGTTCTTGTATTTGAAGATAAAATCTATTTGCTTTGAAGAAGAAAGATCGAGCTGACTGAAATAAGTTCATGAGATGAAAACCAACAAAAATTGACAAGAACCACGAAAAGTTCTTGTATTTTAAGATAAAATCTGACGCTATTGAAGAAAAAACTTCTCGCTCGCTGAAATATGTTCATTTGCTGAAAATCAACAAAACCACGAAAAGTTCTTGTATTTGAAGATATAATCTTATTGCTTTGAAGAAGAAAGATCTTGCTGACTGAAATAAGTTCATCAGATGAAAACCAACAAAAATTGACAAGAACCACGAAAAGTTCTTGTATTTTAAGATAAAATCTGACGCTATTAAAGAAAAAACGTCTCGCTCGCTGAAATATGTTCATTTGCTGAAAATCAACAAAACCACGAAAAGTTCTTGTATTTGAAGATAAAATCTTTTTGCTTTGAAGAAGAAAGATGTAGCTGACTGAAATAAGTTCATTGGATGAAAACCAACAAAAATTGACAAGAACCACGAAAAGTTCTTGTATTTTAAGCTAAAATCTGACGCTTTTAAAGAAAAAACTTCTCGCTCGCTGAAATATGTTCATTTGCTGAAAATCAACAAAACCACAAAAAGTTCTTGTATTTGAAGATAAAATCTTTTTGCTTTGAAGAAGAAAGATCTGGCTGACTGAAATAAGTTCATTGGATGAAAGCCAACAAAAATTGACAAGAACCACGAAAAGTTCTTGTATTTTAAGATAAAATCTGACGCGATTAAAGAAAAAACTTCTCCCTCGCTGAAATATGTTCATTTGCTGAAAATCAACAAAACCACGAAAAGTTCTTGTATTTGAAGATAAAATCTATTTGCTTTGAAGAAGAAAGATCGAGCTGACTGAAATAAGTTCATAAGATGAAAACCAACAAAAATTGACAAGAACCACGAAAAGTTATTGTATTTTAAGATAAAATCTGACGCTATTAAAGAAAAAACGTCTCGCTCGCTGAAATATGTTCATTTGCTGAAAATCAACAAAACCACGAAAAGTTCTTGTATTTGAAGATAAAATCTTTTTGCTTTGAAGAAGAAAGATCTAGCTGACTGAATTAAGTTCATTGGATGAAAACCAACAAAAATTGACAAGAAAAACGAAAAGTTCTTGTATTTTAAGATAAAATCTGACGCTATTAAAGAAAAAACTTCTCCCTCGCTGAAATATGTTCATTTGCTGAAAATCAACAAAACCACGAAAAGTTCTTGTATTTGAAGATAAAATCTTTTTGCTTTGAAGAAGAAAGATCTAGCTGACTGAAATAAGTTCATAAGGTGAACACCAACAAATATTGACAAGAACCACGAAAAGTTCTTGTATTTTAAGACAAAATCTGACGCTATTAAAGAAAAAACTTCTCCCTCGCTGAAATATGTTCATTTGCTGAAAATCAACAAAACCACGAAAAGTTCTTGTATTTGAAGATAAAATCTTTTTGCTTTGAAGAAGAAAGATCGAGCTGACTGAAATAAGTTCATAAGATGAAAACCAACAAAAATTGACAAGAACCACGAAAAGTTCTTGTATTTTAAGATAAAATCTGACGCTATTAAAGAAAAAACTTCTCCCTCGCTGAAATATGTTCATTTGCTGAAAATCAACAAAACCACGAAAAGTTCTTGTATTTGAAGATAAAATCTTTTCGCTTTCAAGAAGAAAGATCCAGCTGACTGAAATAAGTTCATTGGATGAAAACCAACAAAAATTGACAAGAACCACGAAAAGTTCTTGTATTTTAAGATAAAATCTGACGCTAATGAAGAAAAAACTTTTCGCTCGCTGAAATATGTTCATTTGCTGAAAATCAACAAAACCACGAAAAGTTCTTTATTTGAAGATAAAATCTTTTTGCTTTGAAGAAGAAAGATCTTGCTGACTGAAATAAGTTCATTGGATGAAAACCAACAAAAATTGACAAGAACCACGAAAAGTTCTTGTATTTTACGCTAAAATCTGACGCTTTTAAAGAAAAAACTTCTCGCTCGCTGAAATATGTTCATTTGCTGAAAATCAACAAAACCACGAAAAGTTCTTGTATTTGAAGATAAAATCTTTTTGCTTTGAAGAAGAAAGATCTGGCTGACTGAAATAAGTTCATTGGAGGAAAGCCAACAAAAATTGACAAGAACCACGAAAAGTTCTTGTATTTTAAGATAAAATCTGACGCGATTAAAGAAAAAAATTCTCCCTCGCTGAAATATGTTCATTTGCTGAAAATCAACAAAACCACGAAAAGTTCTTGTATTTGAAGATAAAATCTATTTGCTTTGAAGAAGAAAGATCGAGCTGACTGAAATAAGTTCATAAGATGAAAACCAACAAAAATTGACAAGAACCACGAAAAGTTCTTGTATTTTAAGATAAAATCTGACGCTATTGAAGAAAAAACTTCTCGCTCGCTGAAATATGTTCATTTGCTGAAAATCAACAAAACCACGAAAAGTTCTTGTATTTGAAGATATAATCTTATTGCTTTGAAGAAGAAAGATCTTGCTGACTGAAATAAGTTCATCAGATGAAAACCAACAAAAATTGACAAGAACCACGAAAAGTTCTTGTATTTTAAGATAAAATCTGACGCTATTAAAGAAAAAACGTCTCGCTCGCTGAAATATGTTCATTTGCTGAAAATCAACAAAACCACGAAAAGTTCTTGTATTTGAAGATAAAATCTTTTTGCTTTGAAGAAGAAAGATGTAGCTGACTGAAATAAGTTCATTGGATGAAAACCAACAAAAATTGACAAGAACCACGAAAAGTTCTTGTATTTTAAGCTAAAATCTGACGCTTTTAAAGAAAAAACTTCTCGCTCGCTGAAATATGTTCATTTGCTGAAAATCAACAAAACCACAAAAAGTTCTTGTATTTGAAGATAAAATCTTTTTGCTTTGAAGAAGAAAGATCTGGCTGACTGAAATAAGTTCATTGGATGAAAGCCAACAAAAATTGACAAGAACCACGAAAAGTTCTTGTATTTTAAGATAAAATCTGACGCGATTAAAGAAAAAACTTCTCCCTCGCTGAAATATGTTCATTTGCTGAAAATCAACAAAACCACGAAAAGTTCTTGTATTTGAAGATAAAATCTATTTGCTTTGAAGAAGAAAGATCGAGCTGACTGAAATAAGTTCATAAGATGAAAACCAACAAAAATTGACAAGAACCACGAAAAGTTATTGTATTTTAAGATAAAATCTGACGCTATTAAAGAAAAAACGTCTCGCTCGCTGAAATATGTTCATTTGCTGAAAATCAACAAAACCACGAAAAGTTCTTGTATTTGAAGATAAAATCTTTTTGCTTTGAAGAAGAAAGATCTAGCTGACTGAAATAAGTTCATTGGATGAAAACCAACAAAAATTGACAAGAAAAACGAAAAGTTCTTGTATTTTAAGATAAAATCTGACGCTATTAAAGAAAAAACTTCTCCCTCGCTGAAATATGTTCATTTGCTGAAAATCAACAAAACCACGAAAAGTTCTTGTATTTGAAGATAAAATCTTTTTGCTTTGAAGAAGAAAGATCTAGCTGACTGAAATAAGTTCATAAGGTGAACACCAACAAATATTGACAAGAACCACGAAAAGTTCTTGTATTTTAAGACAAAATCTGACGCTATTAAAGAAAAAACTTCTCCCTCGCTGAAATATGTTCATTTGCTGAAAATCAACAAAATCACGAAAAGTTCTTGTATTTGAAGATAAAATCTTTTTGCTTTGAAGAAGAAAGATCGAGCTGACTGAAATAAGTTCATAAGATGAAAACCAACAAAAATTGACAAGAACCACGAAAAGCTCTTGTATTTTAAGATAAAATCTTACGCTTTTAAAGAAAAAACTTCTCGTTCGCTGAAATATGTTCATTTGCTGAAAATCAACAAAACCACGAAAAGTTCTTGTATTTGAAGATAAAATCTTTTTGCTTTGAAGAAGAAAGATCTAGCTGACTGAAATAAGTTCATAAGATGAAAACCAACAAAAATTGACAAGAACCACGAAAAGTTCTTGTATTTTAAGATAAAATCTGACGCTATTAAAGAAAAAACTTCTCGCTCGCTGAAATATGTTCATTTGCTGAAAATCAACAAAATCACGAAAAGTTCTTGTATTTGAAGATAAAATCTTTTTGCTTTGAAGAAGAAAGATCTAGCTGAATGAAATAAGTTCATTGGATGAAAACCAACAAAAATTGACAACAACCATGAAAAGGTCTTGTATTTTAAGATAAAATCTGACGCTATTAAAGAAAAAACTTCTCCCTCGCTGAAATATGTTGATTTGCTGAAAATCAACAAAACCACGAAAAGTTCTTGTATTTGAAGATAAAATCTTTTTGCTTTAAAGAAGAAAGATCTCGCTGACTGAAATAAGTTCATTTGATGAAAATCAACAAAAATTGACAAGAACCACGAAAAGTTTTTGTATTTTAAGATAAAATCTGACGCTATTAAAGAAAAAACTTCTCCCTCGCTGAAATATGTTCATTTGCTGAAAATCAACAAAACCACGAAAAGTTCTTGTATTTGAAGATAAAATCTTTTCGCTTTCAAGAAGAAAGATCCAGCTGACTGAAATAAGTTCATTGGATGAAAACCAACAAAAATTGACAAGAACCACTAAAAGTTCTTGTATTTTAAGATAAAATCTGACGCTAATGAAGAAAAAACTTTTCGCTCGCTGAAATATGTTCATTTGCTGAAAATCAACAAAACCACGAAAAGTTCTTTATTTGAAGATAAAATCTTTTTGCTTTGAAGAAGAAAGATCTTGCTGACTGAAATAAGTTCATTGGATGAAAACCAACAAAAATTGACAAGAACCACGAAAAGTTCTTGTATATTAAGCTAAAATCTGACGCGATTAAAGAAAAAACTTCTCCCTCGCTGAAATATGTTCATTTGCTGAAAATCAACAAAACCACGAAAAGTTCTTGTATTTGAAGATAAAATCTATTTGCTTTGAAGAAGAAAGATCGAGCTGACTGAAATAAGTTCATAAGATGAAAACCAACAAAAATTGACAAGAACCACGAAAAGTTCTTGTATTTTAAGATAAAATCTGACGCTATTAAAGAAAAAACTTCTCGCTCGCTGAAATATGTTCATTTGCTGAAAATCAACAAAATCACGAAAAGTTCTTGTATTTGAAGATAAAATCTTTTTGCTTTGAAGAAGAAAGATCTAGCTGAATGAAATAAGTTCATTGGATGAAAACCAACAAAAATTGACAAGAACCATGAAAAGTTCTTGTATTTTAAGATAAAATCTGACGCGATTAAAGAAAAAACTTCTCCCTCGCTGAAATATGTTGATTTGCTGAAAATCAACAAAACCACGAAAAGTTCTTGTATTTGAAGATAAAATCTTTTTGCTTTAAAGAAGAAAGATCCAGCTGACTGAAATAAGGTCATTTGATGAAAACCAACAAAAATTGACAAGAACCACGAAAAGTTCTTGTATTTTAAGATAAAATCTGACGCTAATGAAGAAAAAACTTCTTGCTCGTTGAAAGATGTTCATTTGCTGAAAATCAACAAAACCACGAAAAGTTCTTGTATTTGAAGATAAAATCTTTTTGCTTTGAAGAAGAAAGATCTAGCTGACTGAAATAAGTTCATAAGATGAAAACCAACAAAAATTGACAAGAACCACGAAAAGTTCTTGTATTTTAAGATAAAATCTGACGCTATTAAAGAAAAAACGTCTCGCTCGCTGAAATATGTTTATTTGCTGAAAATCAACAAAACCACGAAAAGTTCTTGTATTTGAAGATAAAATCTTTTTGCTTTGAAGAAGTAAGATCTAGCTGACTGAAATAAGTTCATTGGATGTAAACCAACAAAAATTGACAAGAACCACGAAAAGTTCTTGTATTTTAAGATAAAATCTGACGCTATTAAAGAAAAAACTTCTCCCTCGCTGAAATATGTTCATTTGCTGAAAATCAACAAAACCGCGAAAAGTTCTTGTATTTGAAGATAAAATCTTTTTGCTTTCAAGAAGAAAGATCAAGCTGACTGAAATACGTTCATTGGATGAAAACCAACAAAAATTGACAAGAACCACGAAAAGTTCTTGTATTTTAAGATAAAATCTGACGCTATTAAAGAAAAAACTTCTCCCTCGCTGAAATATGTTCATTTGCTGAAAATCAACAAAACCACGAAAAGTTCTTGTATTTGAAGATAAAATCTTTTTGCTTTGAAGAAGAAAGATCTAGCTGTCTGAAATAAGTTGATGGGATGAAAAACAACAAAAATTGACAAGAACCACGAAAAGTTCTTGTATTTTAAGATAAAATCTGACGCTATTAAAGAAAAAACTTCTCGCTCGCTGAAATATGTTGATTTGCTGAAAATCAACAAAATCACGAAAAGTTCTTGTATTTGAAGATAAAATCTTTTTGCTTTGAAGAAGAAAGATCTAGCTGACTGAAATAAGTTCATTGGATGAAGACTAACAAAAATTGACAAGAACCATGAAAAGTTTTGTATTTTAAGATAAAATCTGACGCTATCAAAGAAAAAACTTCCAGCTCGCTGAAATATGTTCATTTGCTGAAAATCAACAAAACCACGAAAAGTTCTTGTATTTGAAGATAAAATCTTTTTGCTTTCAAGAAGAAAGATCTAGCTCACTGAAATAAGTTCTTTGGATGAAAACCAACAAAAATTGACAAGAACCACGAAAAGTTCTTGTATTTTAAGATAAAATCTGACGCTAATGAAGAAAAAACTTCTCGCTCGCTGAAAGATGTTCATTTGCTGAAAATCAACAAAACCACGAAAAGTTCTTGTATTTGAAGATAAAATCTTTTTGCTTTGAAGAAGAAAGATCTAGCTGACTGAAATAAGTTCATAAGATGAAAACCAACAAAAATTGACAAGAACCACGAAAAGTTCTTGTATTTTAAGATAAAATCTGACGCTATTAAAGAAAAAACTTCTCCCTCGCTGAAATACGTTCATTTGCTGAAAATCAACAAAACCGCGAAAAGTTCTTGTATTTGAAGATAAAATCTTTTTGCTTTCAAGAAGAAAGATCAAGCTGACTGAAATACGTTCATTGGATGAAAACCAACAAAAATTGACAAGAACCACGAAAAGTTCTTGTATTTTAAGATAAAATCTGACGCGATTAAAGAAAAAACTTGTCGCTCGCTGAAATATGTTCATTTGCTGAAAGTCAACAAAACCACGAAAAGTTCTTGTATTTGAAGATAAAATCTTTTTGCTTTGAAGAAGAAAGATCTAGCTGTCTGAAATAAGTTGATGGGATGAAAACCAACAAAAATTGACAAGAACCACGAAAAGTTCTTGTATTTTAAGATAAAATCTGACGCTATTAAAGAAAAAACTTCTCGCTCGCTGAAATATGTTGATTTGCTGAAAATCAACAAAATCACGAAAAGTTCTTGTATTTGAAGATAAAATCTATTTGCTTTGAAGAAGAAAGATCGAGCTGACTGAAATAAGTTCATAAGATGAAAACCAACAAAAATTGACAAGAACCACGAAAAGTTCTTGTATTTTAAGATAAAATCTGACGCTATTGAAGAAAAAACTTCTCGCTCGCTGAAATATGTTCATTTGCTGAAAATCAACAAAACCACGAAAAGTTCTTGTATTTGAAGATATAATCTTATTGCTTTGAAGAAGAAAGATCTTGCTGACTGAAATAAGTTCATCAGATGAAAACCAACAAAAATTGACAAGAACCACGAAAAGTTCTTGTATTTTAAGATAAAATCTGACGCTATTAAAGAAAAAACGTCTCGCTCGCTGAAATATGTTCATTTGCTGAAAATCAACAAAACCACGAAAAGTTCTTGTATTTGAAGATAAAATCTTTTTGCTTTGAAGAAGAAAGATGTAGCTGACTGAAATAAGTTCATTGGATGAAAACCAACAAAAATTGACAAGAACCACGAAAAGTTCTTGTATTTTAAGCTAAAATCTGACGCTTTTAAAGAAAAAACTTCTCGCTCGCTGAAATATGTTCATTTGCTGAAAATCAACAAAACCACAAAAAGTTCTTGTATTTGAAGATAAAATCTTTTTGCTTTGAAGAAGAAAGATCTGGCTGACTGAAATAAGTTCATTGGATGAAAGCCAACAAAAATTGACAAGAACCACGAAAAGTTCTTGTATTTTAAGATAAAATCTGACGCGATTAAAGAAAAAACTTCTCCCTCGCTGAAATATGTTCATTTGCTGAAAATCAACAAAACCACGAAAAGTTCTTGTATTTGAAGATAAAATCTATTTGCTTTGAAGAAGAAAGATCGAGCTGACTGAAATAAGTTCATAAGATGAAAACCAACAAAAATTGACAAGAACCACGAAAAGTTATTGTATTTTAAGATAAAATCTGACGCTATTAAAGAAAAAACGTCTCGCTCGCTGAAATATGTTCATTTGCTGAAAATCAACAAAACCACGAAAAGTTCTTGTATTTGAAGATAAAATCTTTTTGCTTTGAAGAAGAAAGATCTAGCTGACTGAAATAAGTTCATTGGATGAAAACCAACAAAAATTGACAAGAAAAACGAAAAGTTCTTGTATTTTAAGATAAAATCTGACGCTATTAAAGAAAAAACTTCTCCCTCGCTGAAATATGTTCATTTGCTGAAAATCAACAAAACCACGAAAAGTTCTTGTATTTGAAGATAAAATCTTTTTGCTTTGAAGAAGAAAGATCGAGCTGACTGAAATAAGTTCATAAGATGAAAACCAACAAAAATTGACAAGAACCACGAAAAGCTCTTGTATTTTAAGATAAAATCTTACGCTTTTAAAGAAAAAACTTCTCGTTCGCTGAAATATGTTCATTTGCTGAAAATCAACAAAACCACGAAAAGTTCTTGTATTTGAAGATAAAATCTTTTTGCTTTGAAGAAGAAAGATCTAGCTGACTGAAATAAGTTCATAAGATGAAAACCAACAAAAATTGACAAGAACCACGAAAAGTTCTTGTATTTTAAGATAAAATCTGACGCTATTAAAGAAAAAACTTCTCGCTCGCTGAAATATGTTCATTTGCTGAAAATCAACAAAATCACGAAAAGTTCTTGTATTTGAAGATAAAATCTTTTTGCTTTGAAGAAGAAAGATCTAGCTGAATGAAATAAGTTCATTGGATGAAAACCAACAAAAATTGACAACAACCATGAAAAGGTCTTGTATTTTAAGATAAAATCTGACGCTATTAAAGAAAAAACTTCTCCCTCGCTGAAATATGTTGATTTGCTGAAAATCAACAAAACCACGAAAAGTTCTTGTATTTGAAGATAAAATCTTTTTGCTTTAAAGAAGAAAGATCTCGCTGACTGAAATAAGTTCATTTGATGAAAATCAACAAAAATTGACAAGAACCACGAAAAGTTTTTGTATTTTAAGATAAAATCTGACGCTATTAAAGAAAAAACTTCTCCCTCGCTGAAATATGTTCATTTGCTGAAAATCAACAAAACCACGAAAAGTTCTTGTATTTGAAGATAAAATCTTTTCGCTTTCAAGAAGAAAGATCCAGCTGACTGAAATAAGTTCATTGGATGAAAACCAACAAAAATTGACAAGAACCACTAAAAGTTCTTGTATTTTAAGATAAAATCTGACGCTAATGAAGAAAAAACTTTTCGCTCGCTGAAATATGTTCATTTGCTGAAAATCAACAAAACCACGAAAAGTTCTTTATTTGAAGATAAAATCTTTTTGCTTTGAAGAAGAAAGATCTTGCTGACTGAAATAAGTTCATTGGATGAAAACCAACAAAAATTGACAAGAACCACGAAAAGTTCTTGTATTTTAAGCTAAAATCTGACGCGATTAAAGAAAAAACTTCTCCCTCGCTGAAATATGTTCATTTGCTGAAAATCAACAAAACCACGAAAAGTTCTTGTATTTGAAGATAAAATCTATTTGCTTTGAAGAAGAAAGATCGAGCTGACTGAAATAAGTTCATAAGATGAAAACCAACAAAAATTGACAAGAACCACGAAAAGTTCTTGTATTTTAAGATAAAATCTGACGCTATTAAAGAAAAAACTTCTCGCTCGCTGAAATATGTTCATTTGCTGAAAATCAACAAAATCACGAAAAGTTCTTGTATTTGAAGATAAAATCTTTTTGCTTTGAAGAAGAAAGATCTAGCTGAATGAAATAAGTTCATTGGATGAAAACCAACAAAAATTGACAAGAACCATGAAAAGTTCTTGTATTTTAAGATAAAATCTGACGCGATTAAAGAAAAAACTTCTCCCTCGCTGAAATATGTTGATTTGCTGAAAATCAACAAAACCACGAAAAGTTCTTGTATTTGAAGATAAAATCTTTTTGCTTTAAAGAAGAAAGATCCAGCTGACTGAAATAAGGTCATTTGATGAAAACCAACAAAAATTGACAAGAACCACGAAAAGTTCTTGTATTTTAAGATAAAATCTGACGCTAATGAAGAAAAAACTTCTTGCTCGTTGAAAGATGTTCATTTGCTGAAAATCAACAAAACCACGAAAAGTTCTTGTATTTGAAGATAAAATCTTTTTGCTTTGAAGAAGAAAGATCTAGCTGACTGAAATAAGTTCATAAGATGAAAACCAACAAAAATTGACAAGAACCACGAAAAGTTCTTGTATTTTAAGATAAAATCTGACGCTATTAAAGAAAAAACGTCTCGCTCGCTGAAATATGTTTATTTGCTGAAAATCAACAAAACCACGAAAAGTTCTTGTATTTGAAGATAAAATCTTTTTGCTTTGAAGAAGTAAGATCTAGCTGACTGAAATAAGTTCATTGGATGTAAACCAACAAAAATTGACAAGAACCACGAAAAGTTCTTGTATTTTAAGATAAAATCTGACGCTATTAAAGAAAAAACTTCTCCCTCGCTGAAATATGTTCATTTGCTGAAAATCAACAAAACCGCGAAAAGTTCTTGTATTTGAAGATAAAATCTTTTTGCTTTCAAGAAGAAAGATCAAGCTGACTGAAATACGTTCATTGGATGAAAACCAACAAAAATTGACAAGAACCACGAAAAGTTCTTGTATTTTAAGATAAAATCTGACGCTATTAAAGAAAAAACTTCTCCCTCGCTGAAATATGTTCATTTGCTGAAAATCAACAAAACCACGAAAAGTTCTTGTATTTGAAGATAAAATCTTTTTGCTTTGAAGAAGAAAGATCTAGCTGTCTGAAATAAGTTGATGGGATGAAAAACAACAAAAATTGACAAGAACCACGAAAAGTTCTTGTATTTTAAGATAAAATCTGACGCTATTAAAGAAAAAACTTCTCGCTCGCTGAAATATGTTGATTTGCTGAAAATCAACAAAATCACGAAAAGTTCTTGTATTTGAAGATAAAATCTTTTTGCTTTGAAGAAGAAAGATCTAGCTGACTGAAATAAGTTCATTGGATGAAGACTAACAAAAATTGACAAGAACCATGAAAAGTTTTGTATTTTAAGATAAAATCTGACGCTATCAAAGAAAAAACTTCCAGCTCGCTGAAATATGTTCATTTGCTGAAAATCAACAAAACCACGAAAAGTTCTTGTATTTGAAGATAAAATCTTTTTGCTTTCAAGAAGAAAGATCTAGCTCACTGAAATAAGTTCTTTGGATGAAAACCAACAAAAATTGACAAGAACCACGAAAAGTTCTTGTATTTTAAGATAAAATCTGACGCTAATGAAGAAAAAACTTCTCGCTCGCTGAAAGATGTTCATTTGCTGAAAATCAACAAAACCACGAAAAGTTCTTGTATTTGAAGATAAAATCTTTTTGCTTTGAAGAAGAAAGATCTAGCTGACTGAAATAAGTTCATAAGATGAAAACCAACAAAAATTGACAAGAACCACGAAAAGTTCTTGTATTTTAAGATAAAATCTGACGCTATTAAAGAAAAAACTTCTCCCTCGCTGAAATACGTTCATTTGCTGAAAATCAACAAAACCGCGAAAAGTTCTTGTATTTGAAGATAAAATCTTTTTGCTTTCAAGAAGAAAGATCAAGCTGACTGAAATACGTTCATTGGATGAAAACCAACAAAAATTGACAAGAACCACGAAAAGTTCTTGTATTTTAAGATAAAATCTGACGCGATTAAAGAAAAAACTTGTCGCTCGCTGAAATATGTTCATTTGCTGAAAGTCAACAAAACCACGAAAAGTTCTTGTATTTGAAGATAAAATCTTTTTGCTTTGAAGAAGAAAGATCTAGCTGTCTGAAATAAGTTGATGGGATGAAAACCAACAAAAATTGACAAGAACCACGAAAAGTTCTTGTATTTTAAGATAAAATCTGACGCTATTAAAGAAAAAACTTCTCGCTCGCTGAAATATGTTGATTTGCTGAAAATCAACAAAATCACGAAAAGTTCTTGTATTTGAAGATAAAATCTTTTTGCTTTGAAGAAGAAAGATCTAGCTGACTGAAATAAGTTCATTGGATGAAGACTAACAAAAATTGACAAGAACCATGAAAAGTTTTGTATTTTAAGATAAAATCTGACGCTATTGAAGAAAAAACTTCCAGCTCGCTGAAATATGTTCATTTGCTGAAAATCAACAAAACCACGAAAAGTTCTTGTATTTGAAGATAAAATCTTTTTGCTTTCAAGAAGAAAGATCTAGCTCACTGAAATAAGTTCTTTGGATGAAAACCAACAAAAATTGACAAGAACCACGAAAAGTTCTTGTATTTTAAGATAAAATCTGACGCAAATGAAGAAAAAACTTCTCGCTCGCTGAAAGATGTTCATTTGCTGAAAATCAACAAAACCACGAAAAGTTCTTGTATTTGAAGATAAAATCTTTTTGCTTTGAAGAAGAAAGATCTAGCTGACTGAAATAAGTTCATAAGATGAAAACCAACAAAAATTGACAAGAACCACGAAAAGTTCTTGTATTTTAAGATAAAATCTGACGCTATTAAAGAAAAAACGTCTCGCTCGCTGAAATATGTTCATTTGCTGAAAATCAACAAAACCACGAAAAGTTCTTGTATTTGAAGATAAAATCTTTTTGCTTTGAAGAAGAAAGATCTAGCTGACTGAAATAAGTTCATTGGATGAAAACCAACAAAAATTGACAAGAAAAACGAAAAGTTCTTGTATTTTAAGATAAAATCTGACGCTATTAAAGAAAAAACTTCTCCCTCGCTGAAATATGTTCATTTGCTGAAAATCAACAAAACCACGAAAAGTTCTTGTATTTGAAGATAAAATCTTTTTGCTTTGAAGAAGAAAGATCTAGCTGACTGAAATAAGTTCATAAGGTGAACACCAACAAATATTGACAAGAACCACGAAAAGTTCTTGTATTTTAAGATAAAATCTGACGCTATTCAAGAAAAAACTTCTCCCTCGCTGAAATATGTTCATTTGCTGAAAATCAACAAAATCACGAAAAGTTCTTGTATTTGAAGATAAAATCTTTTTGCTTTGAAGAAGAAAGATCGAGCTGACTGAAATAAGTTCATAAGATGAAAACCAACAAAAATTGACAAGAACCACGAAAAGCTCTTGTATTTTAAGATAAAATCTTACGCTTTTAAAGAAAAAACTTCTCGTTCGCTGAAATATGTTCATTTGCTGAAAATCAACAAAACCATGAAAAGTTCTTGTATTTGAAGATAAAATCTTTTTGCTTTGAAGAAGAAAGATCTCGCTGACTGAAATAAGTTCATAAAATGAAAACCAACAAAAATTGACAAGAACCACGAAAAGTTCTTGTATTTTAAGATAAAATCTGACGCATTAAAGAAAAAACTTCTCGCTCGCTGAAATATGTTCATTTGCTGAAAATCAACAAAATCACGAAAAGTTCTTGTATTTGAAGATAAAATCTTTTTGCTTTGAAGAAGAAAGATCTAGCTGAATGAAATAAGTTCATTGGATGAAAACCAACAAAAATTGACAACAACCATGAAAAGATCTTGTATTTTAAGATAAAATCTGACGCTATTAAAGAAAAAACTTCTCCCTCGCTGAAATATGTTGATTTGCTGAAAATCAACAAAACCACGAAAAGTTCTTGTATTTGAAGATAAAATCTTTTTGCTTTAAAGAAGAAAGATCTCGCTGACTGAAATAAGTTCATTTGATGAAAATCAACAAAAATTGACAAGAACCACGAAAAGTTTTTGTATTTTAAGATAAAATCTGACGCTATTAAAGAAAAAACTTCTCCCTCGCTGAAATATGTTCATTTGCTGAAAATCAACAAAACCACGAAAAGTTCTTGTATTTGAAGATAAAATCTTTTCGCTTTCAAGAAGAAAGATCCAGCTGACTGAAATAAGTTCATTGGATGAAAACCAACAAAAATTGACAAGAACCACGAAAAGTTCTTGTATTTTAAGATAAAATCTGACGCTAATGAAGAAAAAACTTTTCGCTCGCTGAAATATGTTCATTTGCTGAAAATCAACAAAACCACGAAAAGTTCTTTATTTGAAGATAAAATCTTTTTGCTTTGAAGAAGAAAGATCTTGCTGACTGAAATAAGTTCATTGGATGAAAACCAACAAAAATTGACAAGAACCACGAAAAGTTCTTGTATTTTACGCTAAAATCTGACGCTTTTAAAGAAAAAACTTCTCGCTCGCTGAAATATGTTCATTTGCTGAAAATCAACAAAACCACGAAAAGTTCTTGTATTTGAAGATAAAATCTTTTTGCTTTGAAGAAGAAAGATCTGGCTGACTGAAATAAGTTCATTGGAGGAAAGCCAACAAAAATTGACAAGAACCACGAAAAGTTCTTGTATTTTAAGATAAAATCTGACGCGATTAAAGAAAAAAATTCTCCCTCGCTGAAATATGTTCATTTGCTGAAAATCAACAAAACCACGAAAAGTTCTTGTATTTGAAGATAAAATCTATTTGCTTTGAAGAAGAAAGATCGAGCTGACTGAAATAAGTTCATAAGATGAAAACCAACAAAAATTGACAAGAACCACGAAAAGTTCTTGTATTTTAAGATAAAATCTGACGCTATTAAAGAAAAAACTTCTCGCTCGCTGAAATATGTTCATTTGCTGAAAATCAACAAAACCACGAAAAGTTCTTGTATTTGAAGATATAATCTTATTGCTTTGAAGAAGAAAGATCTTGCTGACTGAAATAAGTTCATCAGATGAAAACCAACAAAAATTGACAAGAACCACGAAAAGTTCTTGTATTTTAAGATAAAATCTGACGCTATTAAAGAAAAAACGTCTCGCTCGCTGAAATATGTTCATTTGCTGAAAATCAACAAAACCACGAAAAGTTCTTGTATTTGAAGATAAAATCTTTTTGCTTTGAAGAAGAAAGATGTAGCTGACTGAAATAAGTTCATTGGATGAAAACCAACAAAAATTGACAAGAACCACGAAAAGTTCTTGTATTTTAAGCTAAAATCTGACGCTTTAAAAGAAAAAACTTCTCGCTCGCTGAAATATGTTCATTTGCTGAAAATCAACAAAACCACAAAAAGTTCTTGTATTTGAAGATAAAATCTTTTTGCTTTGAAGAAGAAAGATCTGGCTGACTGAAATAAGTTCATTGGATGAAAGCCAACAAAAATTGACAAGAACCACGAAAAGTTCTTGTATTTTAAGATAAAATCTGACGCGATTAAAGAAAAAACTTCTCCCTCGCTGAAATATGTTCATTTGCTGAAAATCAACAAAACCACGAAAAGTTCTTGTATTTGAAGATAAAATCTTTTTGCTTTGAAGAAGAAAGATCTAGCTGACTGAAATAAGTTCATAAGGTGAACACCAACAAATATTGACAAGAACCACGAAAAGTTCTTGTATTTTAAGATAAAATCTGACGCTATTAAAGAAAAAACTTCTCCCTCGCTGAAATATGTTCATTTGCTGAAAATCAACAAAATCACGAAAAGTTCTTGTATTTGAAGATAAAATCTTTTTGCTTTGAAGAAGAAAGATCGAGCTGACTGAAATAAGTTCATAAGATGAAAACCAACAAAAATTGACAAGAACCACGAAAAGCTCTTGTATTTTAAGATAAAATCTTACGCTTTTAAAGAAAAAACTTCTCGTTCGCTGAAATATGTTCATTTGCTGAAAATCAACAAAACCACGAAAAGTTCTTGTATTTGAAGATAAAATCTTTTTGCTTTGAAGAAGAAAGATCTAGCTGACTGAAATAAGTTCATAAGATGAAAACCAACAAAAATTGACAAGAACCACGAAAAGTTCTTGTATTTTAAGATAAAATCTGACGCTATTAAAGAAAAAACTTCTCGCTCGCTGAAATATGTTCATTTGCTGAAAATCAACAAAATCACGAAAAGTTCTTGTATTTGAAGATAAAATCTTTTTGCTTTGAAGAAGAAAGATCTAGCTGAATGAAATAAGTTCATTGGATGAAAACCAACAAAAATTGACAACAACCATGAAAAGGTCTTGTATTTTAAGATAAAATCTGACGCTATTAAAGAAAAAACTTCTCCCTCGCTGAAATATGTTGATTTGCTGAAAATCAACAAAACCACGAAAAGTTCTTGTATTTGAAGATAAAATCTTTTTGCTTTAAAGAAGAAAGATCTCGCTGACTGAAATAAGTTCATTTGATGAAAATCAACAAAAATTGACAAGAACCACGAAAAGTTTTTGTATTTTAAGATAAAATCTGACGCTATTAAAGAAAAAACTTCTCCCTCGCTGAAATATGTTCATTTGCTGAAAATCAACAAAACCACGAAAAGTTCTTGTATTTGAAGATAAAATCTTTTCGCTTTCAAGAAGAAAGATCCAGCTGACTGAAATAAGTTCATTGGATGAAAACCAAAAAAAATTGACAAGAACCACTAAAAGTTCTTGTATTTTAAGATAAAATCTGACGCTAATGAAGAAAAAACTTTTCGCTCGCTGAAATATGTTCATTTGCTGAAAATCAACAAAACCACGAAAAGTTCTTTATTTGAAGATAAAATCTTTTTGCTTTGAAGAAGAAAGATCTTGCTGACTGAAATAAGTTCATTGGATGAAAACCAACAAAAATTGACAAGAACCACGAAAAGTTCTTGTATTTTAAGCTAAAATCTGACGCTTTTAAAGAAAAAACTTCTCGCTCGCTGAAATATGTTCATTTGCTGAAAATCAACAAAACCACGAAAAGTTCTTGTATTTGAAGATAAAATCTTTTTACTTTGAAGAAGAAAGATCTGGCTGACTGAAATAAGTTCATTGGATGAAAGCCAACAAAAATTGACAAGAACCACGAAAAGTTCTTGTATTTTAAGATAAAATCTGACGCGATTAAAGAAAAAACTTCTCCCTCGCTGAAATATGTTCATTTGCTGAAAATCAACAAAACCACGAAAAGTTCTTGTATTTGAAGATAAAATCTATTTGCTTTGAAGAAGAAAGATCGAGCTGACTGAAATAAGTTCATAAGATGAAAACCAACAAAAATTGACAAGAACCACGAAAAGTTCTTGTATTTTAAGATAAAATCTGACGCTATTAAAGAAAAAACTTCTCGCTCGCTGAAATATGTTCATTTGCTGAAAATCAACAAAACCACGAAAAGTTCTTGTATTTGAAGATATAATCTTATTGCTTTGAAGAAGAAAGATCTTGCTGACTGAAATAAGTTCATCAGATGAAAACCAACAAAAATTGACAAGAACCACGAAAAGTTCTTGTATTTTATGCTAAAATCTGACGCTTTTAAAGAAAAAACTTCTCGCTCGCTGAAATATGTTCATTTGCTGAAAATCAACAAAACCACGAAAAGTTCTTGTATTTGAAGATAAAATCTTTTTGCTTTGAAGAAGAAAGATCTAGCTGACTGAAATAAGTTCATAAGATGAAAACCAACAAAAATTGACAAGAACCACGAAAAGTTCTTGTATTTTAAGATAAAATCTGACGCTATTAAAGAAAAAACTTCTCGCTCGCTGAAATATGTTCATTTGCTGAAAATCAACAAAATCACGAAAAGTTCTTGTATTTGAAGATAAAATCTTTTTGCTTTGAAGAAGAAAGATCTAGCTGAATGAAATAAGTTCATTGGATGAAAACCAACAAAAATTGACAAGAACCATGAAAAGTTCTTGCATTTTAAGATAAAATCTGACGCGATTAAAGAAAAAACTTCTCCCTCGCTGAAATATGTTGATTTGCTGAAAATCAACAAAACCACGAAAAGTTCTTGTATTTGAAGATAAAATCTTTTTGCTTTAAAGAAGAAAGATCTAGCTGACTGAAATAAGGTCATTTGATGAAAACCAACAAAAATTGACAAGAACCACGAAAAGTTCTTGTATTTTAAGATAAAATCTGACGGTAATGAAGAAAAAACTTCTCGCTCGCTGAAATATGTTCATTTGCTGAAAATCAACAAAACCACGAAAAGTTCTTGCATTTGAAGATAAAATCTTTTTGCTTTGAAGAAGAAAGATCTTGCTGACTGAAATAAGTTAATTGGATGAAAACCAACAAAAATTGACAAGAACAACGAAAAGTTCTTGTATTTTAAGATAAAATCTGACGCTATTAAAGAAAAAACTTCTCCCTCGCTGAAATATGTTCATTTGCTGAAAATCAACAAAACCACGAAAAGTTCTTGTATTTGAAGATAAAATCTTTTTGCTTTGAAGAAGAAAGATCTAGCTGACTGAAATAAGTTCATAAGGTGAACACCAACAAATATTGACAAGAACCACGAAAAGTTCTTGTATTTTAAGATAAAATCTGACGCTATTAAAGAAAAAACTTCTCCCTCGCTGAAATATGTTCATTTGCTGAAAATCAACAAAATCACGAAAAGTTCTTGTATTTGAAGATAAAATCTTTTTGCTTTGAAGAAGAAAGATCGAGCTGACTGAAATAAGTTCATAAGATGAAAACCAACAAAAATTGACAAGAACCACGAAAAGCTCTTGTATTTTAAGATAAAATCTTACGCTTTTAAAGAAAAAACTTCTCGTTCGCTGAAATATGTTCATTTGCTGAAAATCAACAAAACCACGAAAAGTTCTTGTATTTGAAGATAAAATCTTTTTGCTTTGAAGAAGAAAGATCTAGCTGACTGAAATAAGTTCATAAGATGAAAACCAACAAAAATTGACAAGAACCACGAAAAGTTCTTGTATTTTAAGATAAAATCTGACGCTATTAAAGAAAAAACTTCTCGCTCGCTGAAATATGTTCATTTGCTGAAAATCAACAAAATCACGAAAAGTTCTTGTATTTGAAGATAAAATCTTTTTGCTTTGAAGAAGAAAGATCTGGCTGAATGAAATAAGTTCATTGGATGAAAACCAACAAAAATTGACAACAACCATGAAAAGGTCTTGTATTTTAAGATAAAATCTGACGCTATTAAAGAAAAAACTTCTCCCTCGCTGAAATATGTTGATTTGCTGAAAATCAACAAAACCACGAAAAGTTCTTGTATTTGAAGATAAAATCTTTTTGCTTTAAAGAAGAAAGATCTCGCTGACTGAAATAAGTTCATTTGATGAAAATCAACAAAAATTGACAAGAACCACGAAAAGTTTTTGTATTTTAAGATAAAATCTGACGCTATTAAAGAAAAAACTTCTCCCTCGCTGAAATATGTTCATTTGCTGAAAATCAACAAAACCACGAAAAGTTCTTGTATTTGAAGATAAAATCTTTTCGCTTTCAAGAAGAAAGATCCAGCTGACAGAAATTAGTTCATTGGATGAAAACCAACAAAAATTGACAAGAACCACTAAAAGTTCTTGTATTTTAAGATAAAATCTGACGCTAATGAAGAAAAAACTTTTCGCTCGCTGAAATATGTTCATTTGCTGAAAATCAACAAAACCACGAAAAGTTCTTTATTTGAAGATAAAATCTTTTTGCTTTGAAGAAGAAAGATCTTGCTGACTGAAATAAGTTCATTGGATGAAAACCAACAAAAATTGACAAGAACCACGAAAAGTTCTTGTATTTTAAGCTAAAATCTGACGCTTTTAAAGAAAAAACTTCTCGCTCGCTGAAATATGTTCATTTGCTGAAAATCAACAAAACCACGAAAAGTTCTTGTATTTGAAGATAAAATCTTTTTACTTTGAAGAAGAAAGATCTGGCTGACTGAAATAAGTTCATTGGATGAAAGCCAACAAAAATTGACAAGAACCACGAAAAGTTCTTGTATTTTAAGATAAAATCTGACGCGATTAAAGAAAAAACTTCTCCCTCGCTGAAATATGTTCATTTGCTGAAAATCAACAAAACCACGAAAAGTTCTTGTATTTGAAGATAAAATCTTTTTGCTTTGAAGAAGAAAGATCCAGCTGACTGAAATAAGTTCATTGGATGAAAACCAACAAAAATTGACAAGAACCACGAAAAGTTCTCGAATTTAAGATAAAATCTGACGCTATTAAAGAAAAAACTTCTCCCTCGCTGAAATATGTTCATTTGCTGAAAATCAACAAAATCACGAAAAGTTCTTGTATTTGAAGATAAAATCTTTTTGCTTTGAAGAAGAAAGATCGAGCTGACTGAAATAAGTTCATAAGATGAAAACCAACAAAAATTGACAAGAACCACGAAAAGCTCTTGTATTTTAAGATAATATCTTACGCTTTTAAAGAAAAAACTTCTCGTTCGCTGAAATATGTTCATTTGCTGAAAATCAACTAAACCACGAAAAGTTCTTGTATTTGAAGATAAAATCTTTTTGCTTTGAAGAAGAAAGATCTAGCTGACTGAAATAAGTTCATAAGATGAAAACCAACAAAAATTGACAAGAACCACGAAAAGTTCTTGTATTTTAAGATAAAATCTGACGCTATTAAAGAAAAAACTTCTCGCTCGCTGAAATATGTTCATTTGCTGAAAATCAACAAAATCACGAAAAGTTCTTGTATTTGAAGATAAAATCTTTTTGCTTTGAAGAAGAAAGATCCAGCTGACTGAAATAAGTTCATTGGATGAAAACCAACAAAAATTGACAAGAACCACGAAAAGTTCTTGAATTTAAGATAAAATCTGACGCTATTAAAGAAAAAACTTCTCCCTCGCTGAAATATGTTCATTTGCTGAAAATCAACAAAACCACGAAAAGGTCTTGTATTTGAAGATAAAATCTTTTTGCTTTGAAGAAGAAAGATCCAGCTGACTGAAATAAGTTCATAAGGTGAAAACCAACAAATATTGACAAGAACCACGAAAAGCTCTTGTATTTTAAGATAAAATCTTACGCTTTTAAAGAACAAACTTCTCGTTCGCTGAAATATGTTAATTTGCTGAAAATCAACAAAACCACGAAAAGTTCTTGTATTTGAAGATAAAATCTTTTTGCTTTGAAGAAGAAAGATCTAGCTGACTGAAATAAGTTCATAAGATGAAAACCAACAAAAATTGACAAGAACCACGAAAAGTTCTTGTATTTTAAGATAAAATCTGACGCTGTTAAAGAAAAAACTTCTCGCTCGCTGAAATATGTTCATTTGCTGAAAATCAACAAAATCAGGAAAAGTTCTTGGATTTGAAGATAAAATCTTTTCGCTTTCAAGAAGAAAGATCCAGCTGACTGAAATAAGTTCATTGGATGAAAACCAACAAAAATTGACAAGAACCACGAAAAGTTCTTGTATTTTAAGATAAAATCTGACGCTAATGAAGAAAAAACTTTTCGCTCGCTGAAATATGTTCATTTGCTGAAAATCAACAAAACCACGAAAAGTTCTTTATTTGAAGATAAAATCTTTTTACTTTGAAGAAGAAAGATCTTGCTGACTGAAATAAGTTCATTGGATGAAAACCAACAAAAATTGACAAGAACCACGAAAAGTTCTTGTATTTTAAGCTAAAATCTGACGCTTTTAAAGAAAAAACTTCTCGCTCGCTGAAATATGTTCATTTGCTGAAAATCAACAAAACCACGAAAAGTTCTTGTATTTGAAGATAAAATCTTTTTGCTTTGAAGAAGAAAGATCTCGCTGACTGAAATAAGTTCATTGGATGAAAGCCAACAAAAATTGACAATTACCACGAAAAGTTCTTGTATTTTAAGATAAAATCTGACGCGATTAAAGAAAAAACTTCTCCCTCGCTGAAATATGTTCATTTGCTGAAAATCAACAAAACCACGAAAAGTTCTTGTATTTGAAGATTAAATCTATTTGCTTTGAAGAAGAAAGATCGAGCTGACTGAAATAAGTTCATAAGATGAAAACCAACAAAAATTGACAAGAACCACGAAAAGTTCTTGTATTTTAAGATAAAATCTGACGCTATTAAAGAAAAAACTTCTCGCTCGCTGAAATATGTTCATTTGCTGAAAATCAACAAAACCACGAAAAGTTCTTGTATTTGAAGATAAAATCTTATTGCTTTGAAGAAGAAAGATCTTGCTGACTGAAATAAGTTCATCAGATGAAAACCAACAAAAATTGACAAGAACCACGAAAAGTTCTTGTATTTTATGCTAAAATCTGACGCTTTTAAAGAAAAAACTTCTCGCTCGCTGAAATATGTTCATTTGCTGAAAATCAACAAAACCACGAAAAGTTCTTGTATTTGAAGATAAAATCTTTTTGCTTTGAAGAAGAAAGATCTAGCTGACTGAAATAAGTTCATAAGATGAAAACTAACAAAAATTGACAAGAACCATGAAAAGTTCTTGTATTTTAAGATAAAATCTTACGCTTTTAAAGAAAAAACTTCTCGCTCGCTGAAATATGTTCATTTGCTGAAAATCAACAAAACCACGAAAAGGTCTTGTATTTGAAGATAAAATCTTTTTGCTTTGAAGAAGAAAGATCTCGCTGACTGAAATACGTTCATTGGATGAAAACCAACAAAAATTGATAAGAACCACGAAAAGTTCATGTATTTTAAGATAAAATCTGACGCTATTAAAGAAAAAACTTCTCCCTCGCTGAAATATGTTCATTTGCTGAAAATCAACAAAACCACGAAAAGTTCTTGTATTTGAAGATAAAATCTTTTTGCTTTAAAGAAGAAAGATCTCGGTGACTGAAATAAGTTCATTTGATGAAAATCAACAAAAATTGACAAGAACCACGAAAAGTTTTTGTATTTTAAGATAAAATCTGACGCTATTAAAGAAAAAACTTCTCGCTCGCTGAAATATGTTCATTTGCTGAAAATCAACAAAATCACGAAAAGTTCTTGTATTTGAAGATAAAATCTTTTTGCTTTGAAGAAGAAAGATCTAGCTGAATGAAATAAGTTCATCAGATGAAAACCAACAAAAATTGACAAGAACCACGAAAAGTTCTTGTATTTTAAGATAAAATCTTACGCTATTAAAGAAAAAACTTCTCCCTCGCTGAAATATGTTCATTTGCTGAAAATCAACAAAACCACGAAAAGTTCTTGTATTTGAAGATAAAATCTTTTTGCTTTGAAGAAGAAAGATCTCGCTGACTGAAATAAGTTCATAAGATGAAAACTAACAAAAATTGACAAGAACCACGAAAAGTTCTTGTATTTTAAGATAAAATCTTATGCTATTGAAGAAAAAACTTCTAGCTCGCTGAAATATGTTCATATGCTGAAAATCAACAAAACCACGAAAAGTTCTTGTATTTGAAGATAAAATCTTTTTGCTTTGAAGAAGAAAGATCTCGCTGACTGAAATAAGTTCATTGGATGAAAACCAACAAAAATTGACAAGAACCACGAAAAGTTCTTGTATTTTAAGATAAAATCTGACGCTATTAAAGAAAAAACTTCTCGCTCGCTGAAATATGTTAATTTGCTGAAAATCAACAAAACCACGAAAAGTTCTTGTATTTCAAGATAAAATCTTTTTGCTTTGAAGAAGAAAGATCTAGCTGACTGAAATAAGTTCATTTGATGAAAATCAACAAAAATTGACAAGAACCACGAAACGTTTTTGTATTTTAAGATAAAATCTGACGCTATTAAAGAAAAAACTTCCAGCTCGCTGAAATATGTTCATTTGCTGAAAATCAACAAAATCACGAAAAGTTCTTGTATTTGAAGATAAAATCTTTTTGCTTTGAAGAAGAAAGATCTAGCTGAATGAAATAAGTTCATCAGATGAAAACCAACAAAAATTGACAAGAACCACGAAAAGTTCTTGTATTTTAAGATAAAATCTTACACTATTAAAGAAAAAACTTCCAGCTCGCTGAAATATGTTCATTTGCTGAAAATCAACAAAACCACGAAAAGTTCTTGTATTTGAAGATAAAATCTTTTTGCTTTGAAGAAGAAAGATCTAGCTGACTGAAATAAGTTCATTGGATGAAAACCAACAAAAATTGACAAGAACCACGAAAAGTTCTTGTATTTTAAGATAAAATCTGACGCTATTAAAGAAAAAACTTCTCCCTCGCTGAAATATGTTCATTTGCTGAAAATCAACAAAACCACGAAAAGTTCTTGTATTTGAAGATAAAATCTTTTTGCTTTGAAGAAGAAGCTGACTGAAATAAGTTCATCAGATGAAAACTAACAAAAATTGAAAAGAACCACGAAAAGTTCTTGTATTTTAAGATAAAATCTTACGCTATTGAAGAAAAAACTTCTAGCTCGCTGAAATATGTTAATTTGCTGAAAATCAACAAAACCACGAAAAGTTCTTGTATTTGAAGATAAAATCTTTTTGCTTTGAAGAAGAAAGATCTAGCTGACAGAAATAAGTTCATTTGATGAAAATCAACAAAAATTGACAAGAACGACGAAATGTTTTTGTATTTTAAGATAAAATCTGACGCTATTAAAGAAAAAACTTCCCGCTCGCTGAAATGTATTCATTTGCTGAAACTCAACAAAATCACGAAAAGTTCTTGTATTTGAAGATAAAATCTTTTTGCTTTGAAGAAGAAAGATCTAGCTGACTGAAATAAGATCATCAGATGAAAACCAACAAAAATTGACAAGAACCACGAAAAGTTCTTGTATTTTAAGATAAAATCTGACGCTATTAAAGAAAAAACTTCTCCCTCCCTGAAATATGTTCATTTGCTGAAAATCAACAAAACCACGAAAAGTTCTTGCATTTGAAGATAAAATCTTTTTGCTTTGAAGAAGAAAGATCTAGCTGACTGAAATAAGTTCATTGGTTGAAAACCAACAAAAATTGACAAGAACCACGAAAAGTTCTTGAATTTTAAGATAAAATCTTACGCTATTGAAGAAAAAACTTCCAGCTCGCTGAAATATGTTCATTTGCTGAAAATCAACAAAACCACGAAAAGTTCTTGTATTTGAAGATAAAATCTTTTTGCTTTCAAGAAGAAAGATCTAGCTGACTGAAATAAGTTCATTTGCTGAAAATCAACAAAACCACGAAAAGTTCTTGTATTTGAAGATAAAATCTTTTTGCTTTTAAGAAGAAAGATCCAGCTGACTGAAATAAGTTCATTGGATGAAAACCAACAAAAATTGACAAGAACCACGAAACGTTCTTGTATTTGAAGATAAAATCTTTTTGCTTTGAAGAAGAAAGATCTCGCTGACTGAAATAAGTTCATAAGATGAAAACTAACAAAAATTGACAAGAACCACGAAAAGTTCTTGTATTTTAAGATAAAATCTTATGCTATTGAAGAAAAAACTTCTAGCTCGCTGAAATATGTTCATATGCTGAAAATCAACAAAACCACGAAAAGTTCTTGTATTTGAAGATAAAATCTTTTTGCTTTGAAGAAGAAAGATCTCGCTGACTGAAATAAGTTCATTGGATGAAAACCAACAAAAATTGACAAGAACCACGAAAAGTTCTTGTATTTTAAGATAAAATCTGACGCTATTAAAGAAAAAACTTCTCGCTCGCTGAAATATGTTAATTTGCTGAAAATCAACAAAACCACGAAAAGTTCTTGTATTTCAAGATAAAATCTTTTTGCTTTGAAGAAGAAAGATCTAGCTGACTGAAATAAGTTCATTTGATGAAAATCAACAAAAATTGACAAGAACCACGAAACGTTTTTGTATTTTAAGATAAAATCTGACGCTATTAAAGAAAAAACTTCCAGCTCGCTGAAATATGTTCATTTGCTGAAAATCAACAAAATCACGAAAAGTTCTTGTATTTGAAGATAAAATCTTTTTGCTTTGAAGAAGAAAGATCTAGCTGAATGAAATAAGTTAATCAGATGAAAACCAACAAAAATTGACAAGAACCACGAAAAGTTCTTGTATTTTAAGATAAAATCTTACGCTATTAAAGAAAAAACTTCCAGCTCGCTGAAATATGTTCATTTGCTGAAAATCAACAAAACCACGAAAAGTTCTTGTATTTGAAGATAAAATCTTTTTGCTTTGAAGAAGAAAGATCTAGCTGACTGAAATAAGTTCATTGGATGAAAACCAACAAAAATTGACAAGAACCACGAAAAGTTCTTGTATTTTAAGATAAAATCTGACGCTATTAAAGAAAAAACTTCTCCCTCGCTGAAATATGTTCATTTGCTGAAAATCAACAAAACCACGAAAAGTTCTTGTATTTGAAGATAAAATCTTTTTGCTTTGAAGAAGAAGCTGACTGAAATAAGTTCATCAGATGAAAACTAACAAAAATTGAAAAGAACCACGAAAAGTTCTTGTATTTTAAGATAAAATCTTACGCTATTGAAGAAAAAACTTCTAGCTCGCTGAAATATGTTAATTTGCTGAAAATCAACAAAACCACGAAAAGTTCTTGTATTTGAAGATAAAATCTTTTTGCTTTGAAGAAGAAAGATCTAGCTGACAGAAATAAGTTCATTTGATGAAAATCAACAAAAATTGACAAGAACGACGAAATGTTTTTGTATTTTAAGATAAAATCTGACGCTATTAAAGAAAAAACTTCCCGCTCGCTGAAATGTATTCATTTGCTGAAACTCAACAAAATCACGAAAAGTTCTTGTATTTGAAGATAAAATCTTTTTGCTTTGAAGAAGAAAGATCTAGCTGACTGAAATAAGATCATCAGATGAAAACCAACAAAAATTGACAAGAACCACGAAAAGTTCTTGTATTTTAAGATAAAATCTGACGCTATTAAAGAAAAAACTTCTCCCTCCCTGAAATATGTTCATTTGCTGAAAATCAACAAAACCACGAAAAGTTCTTGCATTTGAAGATAAAATCTTTTTGCTTTGAAGAAGAAAGATCTAGCTGACTGAAATAAGTTCATTGGTTGAAAACCAACAAAAATTGACAAGAACCACGAAAAGTTCTTGAATTTTAAGATAAAATCTTACGCTATTGAAGAAAAAACTTCCAGCTCGCTGAAATATGTTCATTTGCTGAAAATCAACAAAACCACGAAAAGTTCTTGTATTTGAAGATAAAATCTTTTTGCTTTCAAGAAGAAAGATCTAGCTGACTGAAATAAGTTCATTTGCTGAAAACCAACAAAACCACGAAAAGTTCTTGTATTTGAAGATAAAATCTTTTTGCTTTTAAGAAGAAAGATCCAGCTGACTGAAATAAGTTCATTGGATGAAAACCAACAAAAATTGACAAGAACCACGAAACGTTCTTGTATTTTAAGATAAAATCTTTTTGCTTTAAAGAAGAAAGATCAAGCTGAATGAAATAAGTTCATTTGATGAAAATCAACAAAAATTGACAAGAACCACGAAAAGTTTTTGTATTTTAAGATAAAATCTGACGCTATTAAAGAAAAAACTTCTCGCTCGCTGAAATATGTTCATTTGCTGAAAATCAACAAAATCACGAAAAGTTCTTGTATTTGAAGATAAAATATTTTTGCTTTGAAGAAGAAAGATCTAGCTGAATGAAATAAGTTCATCAGATGAAAACCAACAAAAATTGACAAGAACCACGAAAAGTTCTTGTATTTTAAGATAAAATCTTACGCTATTAAAGAAAAAACTTCCAGCTCGCTGAAATATGTTCATTTGCTGAAAATCAACAAAACCACGAAAAGTTCTTGTATTTGAAGATAAAATCTTTTTGCTTTGAAGAAGAAAGATCTAGCTGACTGAAATAAGTTCATAAGATGAACACTAACAAAATTGACAAGAACCACGAAAAGTTCTAGTATTTTAAGATAAAATCTTACGCTATTGAAGAAAAAACTTCTAGCTCGCTGAAATATGTTCATTTGCTGAAAATCAACAAAACCACGAAAAGTTCCTGTATTTGAAGATAAAATCTTTTTGCTTTGAAGAAGAAAGATCTCGCTGACTGAAATAATTTCATTGGATGAAAACCAACAAAAATTGACAAGAACCACGAAAAGTACTTGTATTTTAAGATAAAATCTGACGCGATTAAAGAAAAAACTTCTCGCTCGCTGAAATATGTTAATTTGCTGAAAATCAACAAAACCACGAAAAGTTCTTGTATTTGAAGATAAAATCTTTTTGCTTTGAAGAAGAAAGATCTAGCTGACTGAAATAAGTTTTTTGGAAGAAAACCAACAAAAATTGACAAGAACCACGAAAAGTTCTTGTATTTTAAGATAAAATCTGACGCTATTAAAGAAAAAACTTCTCCCTCGCTGAAATATGTTCATTTGCTGAAAATCAACAAAACCACGAAAAGTTCTTGTATTTGAAGATAAAATCTTTTTGCTTTGAAGAAGAAAGATCTCGCTGACTGAAAAAAGTTCATTTGATGAAAATCAACAAAAATTGACTAGAACCACGAAACGTTTTTGTATTTTAAGATAAAATCTGACGCTATTAAAGAAAAAACGTCTCCCTTGCTGAAATATATTCATTTGCTGAAAATCAACAAAATCATGAAAAGTTCTTGTATTTGAAGATAAAATCTTTTTGCTTTGAAGAAGAAAGATCTAGCTGAATGAAATCAGTTCATCAGATGAAAACCAACAAAAATTGACAAGAACCACGAAAAGTTCTTGTATTTTAAGATAAAATCTGACGCTATTAAAGAAAAAACTTCTCGCTCGCTGAAATATGTTCATTTGCTGAAAATCAACAAAACCACGAAAAGTTCTTGTATTTGAAGATAAAATCTTTTTGCTTTGAAGAAGAAAGATCGAGCTGAATGAAATAAGTTCATCAGATGAAAACCAACAAAAATTGACAAGAACCACGAAAAGTTCTTGTATTTTAAGATAAAATCTTACGCTATTAAAGAAAAAACTTCCAGCTCGCTGAAATATGTTCATTTGCTGAAAATCAACAAAACCACGAAAAGTTCTTGTATTTGAAGATAAAATCTTTTTGCTTTCAAGAAGAAAGATCTAGCTGACTGAAATAAGTTCATTTGATGAAAATCAACAAAATCACGAAAAGTTCTTGTATTTGAAGTTAAAATCTTTTTGCTTTGAAGAAGAAAGATCGAGCTGACTGAAATCAGTTCACAAGATGAAAACTAACAAAAATTGACAAGATCCACGAAAAGTTCTTGTATTTTAAGATAAAATCTTACGCTATTGAAGAAAAAACTTCGAGCTCGCTGAAATATGTTCATTTGCTGAAAATCAACAAAACCACGAAAAGTTCTTGTATTTGAAGATAAAATCTTTTTGCTTTGAAGAAGAAAGATCCAGCTGACTGAAATAAGTTCATTGGATGAAAACCAACAAAAATTGACAAGAACCACGAAAAGTTCTTGTATTTTAAGATAAAATCTGACGCGATTAAAGAAAAAACTTCTCGCTCGCTGAAATATGTTCATTTGCTGAAAATCAACAAAAGCACGAAAAGTTCTTGTATTTGAAGATAAAATCTTTTTGCTTTGAAGAAGAAAGATCTCGCTGACTGAAATAAGTTTATTGGATGAAAACCAACAAAAATTGACAAGAACCACGAAAAGTTCTTGTATTTTAAGATAAAATCTGACGCTATTAAAGAAAAAACTTCTCCCTCGCTGAAATATGTTCATTTGCTGAAAATCAACAAAACCACGAAAAGTTCTTGTATGCGAAGATAAAATCTTTTTGCTTTAAAGAAGAAAGATCTAGCTGACTGAAATAAGTTCATAAGATGAAAATCAACAAAAATTGACAAGAACCACGAAAAGTTTTTGTATTTTAAGATAAAATCTGACGCTATTAAAGAAAAAACTTCTCCCTCGCTGAAATATGTTCATTTGCTGAAAATCAACAAAACCACGAAAAGTTCTTGTATTTGAAGATAAAATCTTTTTGCTATGAAGAAGAAAGATCTAGCTGAATGAACTAAGTTCATCAGATGAAAACCAACAAAAATTGACAAGAACCACGAAAAGTTTTTGTATTTTAAGATAAAATCTGACGCTATTAAAGAAAAAACTTCTCGCTCGCTGAAATATGTTCATTTGCTGAAAATCAACAAAATCACGAAAAGTTCTTGTATTTGAAGATAAAATCTTTTTGCTTTGAAGAAGAAAGATCTAGCTGAATGAAATAAGTTCATCAGATGAAAACCAACAAAAATTGACAAGAACCACGAAAAGTTCTTGTATTTTAAGATAAAATCTTACGCTATTAAAGAAAAATCTTCCAGCTCGCTGAAATATGTTCATTTGCTGAACATCAACAAAACCACGAAAAGTTCTTGTATTTGAAGATAAAATCTTTTTGCTTTGAAGAAGAAAGATCTAGCTGACTGAAATAAGTTCATAAGATGAAAACCAACAAAAATTGACAAGAACCACGAAAAGTTCTTGTATTTTAAGATAAAATCTTACGTTATTGAAGAAAAAACTTCTAGCTCGCTGAAATGTGTTCATTTGCTGAAAATCAACAAAACCACGAAAAGTTCTTGTATTTGAAGATAAAATCTTTTTGCTTTGAAGAAGAAAGATCTAGCTGACTGAAATAAGTTCATTGGTTGAAAACCAACAAAAATTGACAAGAACCACGAAAAGTTCTTGTATTTTAAGATAAAATCTGATGCGATTAAAGAAAAAACTTCTCGCTCGCTGAAATATGTTAATTTGCTGAAAATCAACAAAACCACGAAAAGTTCTTGTATTTGAAGATAAAATCTTTTTGCTTTGAAGAAGAAAGATCTCGCTGACTGAAATAAGTTCATTGGATGAAAACCAACAAAAATTGACAAGAACCACGAAAAGTTTTTGTATTTTGAGATAAAATCTGACGCTATTAAAGAAAAAACTTCTCCCTCGCTGAAATATGTTCATTTGCTGAAAATCAACAAAACCACGAAAAGTTCTTGTATTTGAAGATAAAATCTTTTTGCTTTGAAGAAGAAAGATCTAGCTGAATGAAATAAGTTCATCAGATGAAAACCAACAAAAATTGTCAAGAACCACGAAAAGTTCTTGTATTTTAAGATAAAATCTGACGCTATTCAAGAAAAAACTTCTCGCTCGCTGAAATATGTTCATTTGCTGAAAATCAACAAAACCACGAAAAGTTCTTGTATTTGAAGATAAAATCTTTTTGCTTTCAAGACGAAAGATCTAGCTGACTGAAATAAGTTCATTTGATGAAAATCAACAAAAATTGACAAGAACTACGAAAACTTTTTGTATTTTAAGATAAAATCTGACGCTATTAAAGAAAAAACTTCTCGCTCGCTGAAATATGTTCATTTGCTGAAAATCAACAAAATCACGAAAAGTTCTTGTATTTGAAGATAAAATCTTTTTGCTTTGAAGAAGAAAGATCTAGCTGAATGAAATAAGTTCATCAAATGAAAACCAACAAAAATTGACAAGAACCACGAAAAGTTCTTGTATTTTAAGATAAAATCTTACGCTATTAAAGAAAAATCTTCCAGCTCGCTGAAATATGTTCATTTGCTGAACATCAACAAAACCACGAAAAGTTCTTGTATTTGAAGATAAAATCTTTTTGCTTTGAAGAAGAAAGATCTAGCTGACTGAAATAAGTTCATAAGATGAAAACGAACAAAAATTGACAAGAACCACGAAAAGTTCTTGTATGCGAAGATAAAATCTTACGTTATTGAAGAAAAAACTTCTAGCTCGCTGAAATATGTTCATTTGCTGAAAATCAACAAAACCACGAAAAGTTCTTGTATTTGAAGATAAAATCTTTTTGCTTTGAAGAAGAAAGATCTAGCTGAATGAAATAAGTTCATCAGATGAAAACCAACAAAAATTGACAAGAACCACGAAAAGTTCTTGTATTTTAAGATAAAATCTTACGCTATTAAAGAAAAAACTTCCAGCTCGCTGAAATATGTTCATTTGCTGAAAATCAACAAAACCACGAAAAGTTCTTGTATTTGAAGATAAAATCTTTTTGCTTTCAAGAAGAAAGATCTAGCTGACTGAAATAAGTTCATTTGATGAAAATCAACAAAATCACGAAAAGTTCTTGTATTTGAAGTTAAAATCTTTTTGCTTTGAAGAAGAAAGATCGAGCTGACTGAAATCAGTTCACAAGATGAAAACTAACAAAAATTGACAAGATCCACGAAAAGTTCTTGTATTTTAAGATAAAATCTTACGCTATTGAAGAAAAAACTTCGAGCTCGCTGAAATATGTTCATTTGCTGAAAATCAACAAAACCACGAAAAGTTCTTGTATTTGAAGATAAAATCTTTTTGCTTTGAAGAAGAAAGATCCAGCTGACTGAAATAAGTTCATTGGATGAAAACCAACAAAAATTGACAAGAACCACGAAAAGTTCTTGTATTTTAAGATAAAATCTGACGCGATTAAAGAAAAAACTTCTCGCTCGCTGAAATATGTTCATTTGCTGAAAATCAACAAAAGCACGAAAAGTTCTTGTATTTGAAGATAAAATCTTTTTGCTTTGAAGAAGAAAGATCTCGCTGACTGAAATAAGTTTATTGGATGAAAACCAACAAAAATTGACAAGAACCACGAAAAGTTCTTGTATTTTAAGATAAAATCTGACGCTATTAAAGAAAAAACTTCTCCCTCGCTGAAATATGTTCATTTGCTGAAAATCAACAAAACCACGAAAAGTTCTTGTATGCGAAGATAAAATCTTTTTGCTTTAAAGAAGAAAGATCTAGCTGACTGAAATAAGTTCATAAGATGAAAATCAACAAAAATTGACAAGAACCACGAAATGTTTTTGTATTTTAAGATAAAATCTGACGCTATTAAAGAAAAAACTTCTCCCTCGCTGAAATATGTTCATTTGCTGAAAATCAACAAAACCACGAAAAGTTCTTGTATTTGAAGATAAAATCTTTTTGCTATGAAGAAGAAAGATCTAGCTGAATGAAATAAGTTCATCAGATGAAAACCAACAAAAATTGTCAAGAACCACGAAAAGTTCTTGTATTTTAAGATAAAATCTGACGCTGTTCAAGAAAAAACTTCTCGCTCGCTGAAATATGTTCATTTGCTGAAAATCAACAAAACCACGAAAAGTTCTTGTATTTGAAGATAAAATCTTTTTGCTTTCAAGACGAAAGATCTAGCTGACTGAAATAAGTTCATTTGATGAAAATCAACAAAAATTGACAAGAACCACGAAAAGTTTTTGTATTTTAAGATAAAATCTGACGCTATTAAAGAAAAAACTTCTCGCTCGCTGAAATATGTTCATTTGCTGAAAATCAACAAAATCACGAAAAGTTCTTGTATTTGAAGATAAAATCTTTTTGCTTTGAAGAAGAAAGATCGAGCTGAATGAAATAAGTTCATCAGATGAAAACCAACAAAAATTGACAAGAACCACGAAAAGTTCTTGTATTTTAAGATAAAATCTTACGCTATTAAAGAAAAATCTTCCAGCTCGCTGAAATATGTTCATTTGCTGAACATCAACAAAACCACGAAAAGTTCTTGTATTTGAAGATAAAATCTTTTTGCTTTGAAGAAGAAAGATCTAGCTGACTGAAATAAGTTCATAAGATGAAAACTAACAAAAATTGACAAGAACCACGAAAAGTTCTTGTATTTTAAGATAAAATCTTACGTTATTGAAGAAAAAACTTCTAGCTCGCTGAAATGTGTTCATTTGCTGAAAATCAACAAAACCACGAAAAGTTCTTGTATTTGAAGATAAAATCTTTTTGCTTTGAAGAAGAAAGATCTAGCTGACTGAAATAAGTTCATTGGTTGAAAACCAACAAAAGTTGACAAGAACCACGAAAAGTTCTTGTATTTTAAGATAAAATCTGATGCGATTAAAGAAAAAACTTCTCGCTCGCTGAAATATGTTAATTTGCTGAAAATCAACAAAACCACGAAAAGTTCTTGTATTTGAAGATAAAATCTTTTTGCTTTGAAGAAGAAAGATCTAGCTGAATGAAATAAGTTCATCAGATGAAAACCAACAAAAATTGTCAAGAACCACGAAAAGTTATTGTATTTTAAGATAAAATCTGACGCTATTCAAGAAAAAACTTCTCGCTCGCTGAAATATGTTCATTTGCTGAAAATCAACAAAACCACGAAAAGTTCTTGTATTTGAAGATAAAATCTTTTTGCTTTCAAGACGAAAGATCTAGCTGACTGAAATAAGTTCATTTGATGAAAATCAACAAAAATTGACAAGAACTACGAAAACTTTTTGTATTTTAAGATAAAATCTGACGCTATTAAAGAAAAAACTTCTCGCTCGCTGAAATATGTTCATTTGCTGAAAATCAACAAAATCACGAAAAGTTCTTGTATTTGAAGATAAAATCTTTTTGCTTTGAAGAAGAAAGATCTAGCTGAATGAAATAAGTTCATCAGATGAAAACCAACAAAAATTGACAAGAACCACGAAAAGTTCTTGTATTTTAAGATAAAATCTTACGCTATTAAAGAAAAATCTTCCAGCTCGCTGAAATATGTTCATTTGCTGAACATCAACAAAACCACGAAAAGTTCTTGTATTTGAAGATAAAATCTTTTTGCTTTGAAGAAGAAAGATCTAGCTGACTGAAATAAGTTCATAAGATGAAAACGAACAAAAATTGACAAGAACCACGAAAAGTTCTTGTATGCGAAGATAAAATCTTACGTTATTGAAGAAAAAACTTCTAGCTCGCTGAAATATGTTCATTTGCTGAAAATCAACAAAACCACGAAAAGTTCTTGTATTTGAAGATAAAATCTTTTTGCTTTGAAGAAGAAAGATCTAGCTGAATGAAATAAGTTCATCAGATGAAAACCAACAAAAATTGACAAGAACCACGAAAAGTTCTTGTATTTTAAGATAAAATCTTACGCTATTAAAGAAAAAACTTCCAGCTCGCTGAAATATGTTCATTTGCTGAAAATCAACAAAACCACGAAAAGTTCTTGTATTTGAAGATAAAATCTTTTTGCTTTCAAGAAGAAAGATCTAGCTGACTGAAATAAGTTCATTTGATGAAAATCAACAAAATCACGAAAAGTTCTTGTATTTGAAGTTAAAATCTTTTTGCTTTGAAGAAGAAAGATCGAGCTGACTGAAATCAGTTCACAAGATGAAAACTAACAAAAATTGACAAGATCCACGAAAAGTTCTTGTATTTTAAGATAAAATCTTACGCTATTGAAGAAAAAACTTCGAGCTCGCTGAAATATGTTCATTTGCTGAAAATCAACAAAACCACGAAAAGTTCTTGTATTTGAAGATAAAATCTTTTTGCTTTGAAGAAGAAAGATCCAGCTGACTGAAATAAGTTCATTGGATGAAAACCAACAAAAATTGACAAGAACCACGAAAAGTTCTTGTATTTTAAGATAAAATCTGACGCGATTAAAGAAAAAACTTCTCGCTCGCTGAAATATGTTCATTTGCTGAAAATCAACAAAAGCACGAAAAGTTCTTGTATTTGAAGATAAAATCTTTTTGCTTTGAAGAAGAAAGATCTCGCTGACTGAAATAAGTTTATTGGATGAAAACCAACAAAAATTGACAAGAACCACGAAAAGTTCTTGTATTTTAAGATAAAATCTGACGCTATTAAAGAAAAAACTTCTCGCTCGCTGAAATATGTTCATTTGCTGAAAATCAACAAAATCACGAAAAGTTCTTGTATTTGAAGATAAAATCTTTTTGCTTTGAAGAAGAAAGATCTAGCTGAATGAAATAAGTTCATCAGATGAAAACCAACAAAAATTGACAAGAACCACGAAAAGTTCTTGTATTTTAAGATAAAATCTTACGCTATTAAAGAAAAATCTTCCAGCTCGCTGAAATATGTTCATTTGCTGAACATCAACAAAACCACGAAAAGTTCTTGTATTTGAAGATAAAATCTTTTTGCTTTGAAGAAGAAAGATCTAGCTGACTGAAATAAGTTCATAAGATGAAAACTAACAAAAATTGACAAGAACCACGAAAAGTTCTTGTATTTTAAGATAAAATCTTACGTTATTGAAGAAAAAACTTCTAGCTCGCTGAAATGTGTTCATTTGCTGAAAATCAACAAAACCACGAAAAGTTCTTGTATTTGAAGATAAAATCTTTTTGCTTTGAAGAAGAAAGATCTAGCTGACTGAAATAAGTTCATTGGTTGAAAACCAACAAAAGTTGACAAGAACCACGAAAAGTTCTTGTATTTTAAGATAAAATCTGATGCGATTAAAGAAAAAACTTCTCGCTCGCTGAAATATGTTAATTTGCTGAAAATCAACAAAACCACGAAAAGTTCTTGTATTTGAAGATAAAATCTTTTTGCTTTGAAGAAGAAAGATCTCGCTGACTGAAATAAGTTCATTGGATGAAAACCAACAAAAATTGACAAGAACCACGAAAAGTTTTTGTATTTTGAGATAAAATCTGACGCTATTAAAGAAAAAACTTCTCCCTCGCTGAAATATGTTCATTTGCTGAAAATCAACAAAACCACGAAAAGTTCTTGTATTTGAAGATAAAATCTTTTTGCTTTGAAGAAGAAAGATCTAGCTGAATGAAATAAGTTCATCAGATGAAAACCAACAAAAATTGTCAAGAACCACGAAAAGTTCTTGTATTTTAAGATAAAATCTGACGCTATTCAAGAAAAAACTTCTCGCTCGCTGAAATATGTTCATTTGCTGAAAATCAACAAAACCACGAAAAGTTCTTGTATTTGAAGATAAAATCTTTTTGCTTTCAAGACGAAAGATCTAGCTGACTGAAATAAGTTCATTTGATGAAAATCAACAAAAATTGACAAGAACTACGAAAACTTTTTGTATTTTAAGATAAAATCTGACGCTATTAAAGAAAAAACTTCTCGCTCGCTGAAATATGTTCATTTGCTGAAAATCAACAAAATCACGAAAAGTTCTTGTATTTGAAGATAAAATCTTTTTGCTTTGAAGAAGAAAGATCTAGCTGAATGAAATAAGTTCATCAGATGAAAACCAACAAAAATTGACAAGAACCACGAAAAGTTCTTGTATTTTAAGATAAAATCTTACGCTATTAAAGAAAAATCTTCCAGCTCGCTGAAATATGTTCATTTGCTGAACATCAACAAAACCACGAAAAGTTCTTGTATTTGAAGATAAAATCTTTTTGCTTTGAAGAAGAAAGATCTAGCTGACTGAAATAAGTTCATAAGATGAAAACTAACAAAAATTGACAAGAACCACGAAAAGTTCTTGTATGCGAAGATAAAATCTTACGTTATTGAAGAAAAAACTTCTAGCTCGCTGAAATATGTTCATTTGCTGAAAATCAACAAAACCACGAAAAGTTCTTGTATTTGAAGATAAAATCTTTTTGCTTTGAAGAAGAAAGATCTAGCTGACTGAAATAAGTTCATTGGTTGAAAACCAACAAAAATTGACAAGAACCACGAAAAGTTCTTGTATTTTAAGATAAAATCTGATGCGATTAAAGAAAAAACTTCTCGCTCGCTGAAATATGTTAATTTGCTGAAAATCAACAAAACCACGAAAAGTTCTTGTATTTGAAGATAAAATCTTTTTGCTTTGAAGAGGAAAGATCTCGCTGACTGAAATAAGTTCATTGGATGAAAACCAACAAAAATTGACAAGAACCACGAAAAGTTATTGTATTTTAAGATAAAATCTAACGCTATTAAAGAAAAAACTTCTCGATCGCTGAAATATGTTCATTTGCTGAAAATCAACAAAACCACGAAAAGTTCTTGTATTTCAAGATAAAATCTTTTTGCTTTGAAGAAGAAAGATCGAGCTGACTGAAATAAGTTCATTGGATGAAAACCAACAAAAATTGACAAGAACCACGAAAAGTTCTTGTATTTTAAGATAAAATCTGACGCTATTAAAGAAAAAACTTCTCCCTCGCTGAAATATGTTCAGTTGCTGAAAATCAACAAAATCACGAAAAGTTCTTGCATTTGAAGATAAAATCTTTTTGCTTTGAAGAAGAAAGATCGAGCTGACTGAAATAAGTTCATTGGTTGAAAACTAACAAAAATTGACAAGAACCACGAAAAGTTCTTGTATTTTAAGATAAAATCTTACGCGATTGAAGAAAAAACTTCCAGCTCGCTGAAATATGTTCATTTGCTGAAAATCAACAAAACCACGAAAAGTTCTTGTATTTGAAGATAAAATCTTTTTGCTTTGAAGAAGAAAGATCCAGCTGACTGAAATAAGTTCATTGGATGAAAACCAACAAAAATTGACAAGAACCACGAAAAGTTCTTGTATTTTAAGATAAAATCTGACGCGATTAAAGAAAAAACTTCTCGCCAGCTGAAATATGTTCATTTGCTGAAAATCAACAAAACCACAAAAAGTTCTTGTATTTGAAGATAAAATCTTTTTGCTTTGAAGAAGAAAGATCTCGCTGACTGAAATAAGTTTATTGGATGAAAACCAACAAAAATTGACAAGAACCACGAAAAGTTCTTGTATTTTAAGATAAAATCTGACGCTATTAAAGAAAAAACGTCTCGCTCGCTGAAATATGTTCATTTGCTGAAAATCAACAAAACCACGAAAAGTTCTTGTATTTGAAGATAAAATCTTTTTGCTTTGAAGAAGAAAGATCTCGCTGACTGAAATAAGTTCATTGGATGAAAACCAACAAAAATTGACAAGAACCACGAAAAGTTCTTGTATTTTAAGATAAAATCTGACGCGATTAAAGAAAAAACTTCTCGCTCGCTGAAATATGTTAATTTACTGAAAATCAACAAAACCACGAAAAGTTCTTGTATTTCAAGATAAAATCTTTTTGCTTTGAAGAAGAAAGATCTCGCTGACTGAAATAAGTTCATTGGATGAAAACCAACAAAAATTGACAAGAACCACGAAAAGTTATTGTATTTTAAGATAAAATCTGACGCTATTAAAGAAAAAACTTCTCCCTCGCTGAAATATGTTCATTTGCTGAAAATCAACAAAATCACGAAAAGTTCTTGCATTTGAAGATAAAATCTTTTTGCTTTGAAGAAGAAAGATCTAGCTGAATGAAATAAGTTCATCAGATGAAAACCAACAAAAATTGACAAGAACCATGAAAAGTTCTTGTATTTTAAGATAAAATCTGACGCGATTAAAGAAAAAACTTCTCCCTCGCTGAAATATGTTCATTTGCTAAAATCAACAAAACCACGAAAAGTTCTTGTATTTGAAGATAAAATCTTTTTGCTTTAAAGAAGAAAGATCTAGCTGACTGAAATAAGTTCATTTGATGAAAATCAACAAAAATTGACAAGAACCACGAAAAGTTTTTGTATTTTAAGATAAAATCTGACGCTATTAAAGAAAAAACTTCTCGCTCGCTGAAATATGTTCATTTGCTGAAAATCAACAAAACCACGAAAAGTTCTTGTATTTGAAGATAAAATCTTTTTGCTTTCAAGACGAAAGATCTCGCTGACTGAAATAAGTTCATTTGATGAAAATCAACAAAAATTGACAAGAACTACGAAAACTTTTTGTATTTTAAGATAAAATCTGACGCTATTAAAGAAAAAACTTCTCGCTCGCTGAAATATGTTCATTTGCTGAAAATCAACAAAATCACGAAAAGTTCTTGTATTTGAAGATAAAATCTTTTTGCTTTGAAGAAGAAAGATCTAGCTGAATGAAATAAGTTCATCAGATGAAAACCAACAAAAATTGACAAGAACCACGAAAAGTTCTTGTATTTTAAGATAAAATCTTACGCTATTAAAGAAAAATCTTCCAGCTCGCTGAAATATGTTCATTTGCTGAACATCAACAAAACCACGAAAAGTTCTTGTATTTGAAGATAAAATCTTTTTGCTTTGAAGAAGAAAGATCTAGCTGACTGAAATAAGTTCATAAGATGAAAACTAACAAAAATTGACAAGAACCACGAAAAGTTCTTGCATGCGACGATAAAATCTTACGTTATTGAAGAAAAAACTTCTAGCTCGCTGAAATATGTTCATTTGCTGAAAATCAACAAAACCACGAAAAGTTCTTGTATTTGAAGATAAAATCTTTTTGCTTTGAAGAAGAAAGATCTAGCTGACTGAAATAAGTTCATTGGTTGAAAACCAACAAAAATTGACAAGAACCACGAAAAGTTCTTGTATTTTAAGATAAAATCTGATGCGATTAAAGAAAAAACTTCTCGCTCGCTGAAATATGTTAATTTGCTGAAAATCAACAAAACCACGAAAAGTTCTTGTATTTGAAGATAAAATCTTTTTGCTTTGAAGAAGAAAGATCTCGCTGACTGAAATAAGTTCATTGGATGAAAACCAACAAAAATTGACAAGAACCACGAAAAGTTCTTGTATTTTGAGATAAAATCTGACGCTATTAAAGAAAAAACTTCTCCCTCGCTGAAATATGTTCAGTTGCTGAAAATCAACAAAATCACGAAAAGTTCTTGCATTTGAAGATAAAATCTTTTTGCTTTGAAGAAGAAAGATCGAGCTGACTGAAATAAGTTCATTGGTTGAAAACTCACAAAAATTGACAAGAACCACGAAAAGTTCTTGTATTTTAAGATAAAATCTTACGCGATTGAAGAAAAAACTTCCAGCTCGCTGAAATATGTTCATTTGCTGAAAATCAACAAAACCACGAAAAGTTCTTGTATTTGAAGATAAAATCTTTTTGCTTTGAAGAAGAAAGATCCAGCTGACTGAAATAAGTTCATTGGATGAAAACCAACAAAAATTGACAAGAACCACGAAAAGTTCTTGTATTTTAAGATAAAATCTGACGCGATTAAAGAAAAAACTTCTCGCCAGCTGAAATATGTTCATTTGCTGAAAATCAACAAAACCACAAAAAGTTCTTGTATTTGAAGATAAAATCTTTTTGCTTTGAAGAAGAAAGATCTCGCTGACTGAAATAAGTTTATTGGATGAAAACCAACAAAAATTGACAAGAACCACGAAAAGTTCTTGTATTTTAAGATAAAATCTGACGCGATTAAAGAAAAAACTTCTCGCTCGCTGAAATATGTTAATTTGCTGAAAATCAACAAAACCACGAAAAGTTCTTGTATTTGAAGATAAAATCTTTTTGCTTTGAAGAAGAAAGATCTCGCTGACTGAAATAAGTTCATTGGATGAAAACCAACAAAAATTGACAAGAACCACGAAAAGTTATTGTATTTTAAGATAAAATCTGACGCTATTAAAGAAAAAACTTCTCCCTCGCTGAAATATGTTCATTTGCTGAAAATCAACAAAATCACGAAAAGTTCTTGCATTTGAAGATAAAATCTTTTTGCTTTGAAGAAGAAAGATCTAGCTGAATGAAATAAGTTCATCAGATGAAAACCAACAAAAATTGACAAGAACCACGAAAAGTTCTTGTATTTTAAGATAAAATCTGACGCTATTAAAGAAAAAACTTCCAGCTCGCTGAAATATGTTCATTTGCTGAAAATCAACAAAACCACGAAAAGTTCTTGTATTTGAAGATAAAATCTTTTTGCTTTGAAGAAGAAAGATCCAGCTGACTGAAATAAGTTCATTGGATGAAAACCAACAAAAATTGACAAGAACCACGAAAAGTTATTGTATTTTAAGATAAAATCTGACGCTATTAAAGAAAAAACTTCTCCCTCGCTGAAATATGTTCATTTGCTGAAAATCAACAAAATCACGAAAAGTTCTTGCATTTGAAGATAAAATCTTTTTGCTTTGAAGAAGAAAGATCTAGCTGAATGAAATAAGTTCATCAGATGAAAACCAACAAAAATTGACAAGAACCACGAAAAGTTCTTGTATTTTAAGATAAAATCTGACGCTATTAAAGAAAAAACTTCCAGCTCGCTGAAATATGTTCATTTGCTGAAAATCACCAAAACCACGAAAAGTTCTTGTATTTGAAGATAAAATCTTTTTGCTTTGAAGAAAAAAGATCTAGCTGACTGAAATAAGTTCATTGGATGAAAACCAACAAAAATTGACAAGAACCACGAAAAGTTCTTGTATTTTAAGATAAAATCTGACGCTATTAAAGAAAAAACTTCCAGCTCGCTGAAATATGTTCATTTGCTGAAAATCAACAAAATCACGAAAAGTTCTTGCATTTGAAGATAAAATCTTTTTGCTTTGAAGAAGAAAGATCGAGCTGACTGAAATAAGTTCATTGGTTGAAAACCAACAAAAATTGACAAAAACCACGAAAAGTTCTTGTATTTGAAGATAAAATCTTTTTGCTTTGAAGAAAGATCCAGCTGACTGAAATCAGTTCATAAGATGAAAACTAACAAAAATTGACAAGAACCACGAAAAGTTCTTGTATTTTAAGATAAAATCTGACGCTATTAAAGAAAAAACTTCTCGCTCGCTGTAATATGTTCATTTGCTGAAAATCAACAAAACCACGAAAAGTTCTTGTATTTGAAGATAAAATCTTTTTGCTTTGAAGAAGAAAGATCTAGCTGACTGAAATAAGTTCATAAGATGAAAACCAACAAAAATTGACAAGAACCACGAAAAGTTCTTGTATTTTAAGATAAAATCTGACGCTATTAAAGAAAAAACTTCTCGCTCGCTGAAATATGTTCATTTGCTGAAAATCAACAAAACCACGAAATGTTCTTGTATTTGAAGATAAAATCATTTTGCTTTGAAGAAGAAAGATCTAGCTGACTGAAATAAGTTCATTGGATGAAAACCAACAAAAATTGACAAGAACCACGAAAAGTTCTTGTATTTTAAGATAAAATCTGACGCGATTAAAGAAAAAACTTCCAGCTCGCTGAAATATGTTCATTTGCTGAAAATCAACAAAACCACGAAAAGTTCTTGTATTTGAAGATAAAATCTTTTTGCATTGAAGAAGAAAGATCTCGCTGACTGAAATAAGTTCATTGGATGAAAACCAACAAAAATTGACAAGAACCACGAAAAGCTCTTGTATTTTAAGATAAAATCTGACGCGATTAAAGAAAAAACTTCTCGTTCGCTGAAATATGTTAATTTGCTGAAAATCAACAAAACCACGAAAAGTTCTTGTATTTGAAGATAAAATCTTTTTGCTTTGAAGAAGAAAGATCTCGCTGACTGAAATAAGTTCATTGGATGAAAACCAACAAAAATTGACAAGAACCACGAAAAGTTCTTGTATTTTAAGATAAAATCTGACGCGATTAAAGAAAAAACTTCTCGCTCGATGAAATATGTTAATTTGCTGAAAATCAACAAAACCACGAAAAGTTCTTGTATTTCAAGATAAAATCTTTTTGCTTTGAAGAAGAAAGATCTAGCTGACTGAAATAAGTTCATTGGATGAAAACCAACAAAAATTGACAAGAACCACGAAAAGTTATTGTATTTTAAGATAAAATCTGACGCTATTAAAGAAAAAACTTCTCCCTCGCTGAAATATGTTCATTTGCTGAAAATCAACAAAATCACGAAAAGTTCTTGCATTTGAAGATAAAATCTTTTTGCTTTGAAGAAGAAAGATCTAGCTGAATGAAATAAGTTCATCAGATGAAAACCAACAAAAATTGACAAGAACCACGAAAAGTTCTTGTATTTTAAGATAAAATCTGACGCAATAAAAGAAAAAACTTCCAGCTCGCTGAAATATGTTCATTTGCTGAAAATCAACAAAACCACGAAAAGTTCTTGTATTTGAAGATAAAATCTTTTTGCTTTGAAGAAGAAAGATCTAGCTGACTGAAATAAGTTCATTGGATGAAAACGAACAAAAATTGACAAGAACCACGAAAAGTTCTTGTATTTTAAGATAAAATCTGACGCTATTAAAGAAAAAACTTCCAGCTCGCTGAAATATGTTCATTTGCTGGAAATCAACAAAATCACGAAAAGTTCTTGCATTTGAAGATAAAATCTTTTTGCTTTGAAGAAGAAAGATCGAGCTGACTGAAATAAGTTCATTGGTTGAAAACCAACAAAAATTGACAAAAACCACGAAAAGTTCTTGTATTTGAAGATAAAATATTTTTGCTTTGAAGAAGAAAGATCTAGCTGACTGAAATCAGTTCATAAGATGAAAACTAACAAAAATTGACAAGAACCACGAAAGGTTCTTGTATTTTAAGATAAAATTTGACGCTATTAAAGAAAAAACTTCTCGCTCGCTGAAATATGTTCATTTGCTGAAAATCAACAAAACCACGAAAAGTTCTTGTATTTGAAGATAAAATCTTTTTGCTTTGAAGAAGAAAGATCTAGCTGACTGAAATAAGTTCATAAGATGAAAACCAACAAAAATTGACAAGAACCACGAAAAGTTCTTGTATTTTAAGATAAAATCTGACGCTATTAAAGAAAAAACTTCTCGCTCGCTGAAATATGTTCATTTGCTGAAAATCAACAAAACCACGAAATGTTCTGGTATTTGAAGATAAAATCATTTTGCTTTGAAGAAGAAAGATCGAGCTGACTGAAATAAGTTCATTGGATGAAAACCAACAAAAATTGACAAGAACCACGAAAAGTTCTTGTATTTTAAGATAAAATCTGACGCGATTAAAGAAAAAACTTCTCGCTCGCTGAAATATGTTCATTTGCTGAAAATCAACAAAACCACGAAAAGTTCTTGTATTTGAAGATAAAATCTTTTTGCTTTGAAGAAGAAAGATCTAGCTGACTGAAATAAGTTCATAAGATGAAAACCAACAAAAATTGACAAGAACCACGAAAAGTTCTTGTATTTTAAGATAAAATCTGACGCTATTAAAGAAAAAACTTCTCGCTCGCTGAAATATGTTCATTTGCTGAAAATCAACAAAACCACGAAATGTTCTTGTATTTGAAGATAAAATCATTTTGCTTTGAAGAAGAAAGATCTAGCTGACTGAAATAAGTTCATTGGATGAAAACCAACAAAAATTGACAAGAACCACGAAAAGTTCTTGTATTTTAAGATAAAATCTGACGCGATTAAAGAAAAAACTTCCAGCTCGCTGAAATATGTTCATTTGCTGAAAATTAACAAAACCACGAAAAGTTCTTGTATTTGAAGATAAAATCTTTTTGCTTTGAAGAAGAAAGATCTCGCTGACTGAAATAAGTTCATTGGATGAAAACCAACAAAAATTGACAAGAACCACGAAAAGTTCTTGTATTTTGAGATAAAATCTGACGCTATTAAAGAAAAAACTTCTCCCTCGCTGAAATATGTTCAGTTGCTGAAAATCAACAAAATCACGAAAAGTTCTTGCATTTGAAGATAAAATCTTTTTGCTTTGAAGAAGAAAGATCGAGCTGACTGAAATAAGTTCATTGGTTGAAAACTCACAAAAATTGACAAGAACCACGAAAAGTTCTTGTATTTTAAGATAAAATCTGACGCTATTAAAGAAAAAACGTCTCGCTCGCTGAAATATGTTCATTTGCTGAAAATCAACAAAACCACGAAAAGTTCTTGTATTTGAAGATAAAATCTTTTTGCTTTGAAGAAGAAAGATCTCGCTGACTGAAATAAGTTCATTGGATGAAAACCAACAAAAATTGACAAGAACCACGAAAAGTTCTTGTATTTTAAGATAAAATCTGACGCGATTAAAGAAAAAACTTCTCGCTCGATGAAATATGTTAATTTACTGAAAATCAACAAAACCACGAAAAGTTCTTGTATTTCAAGATAAAATCTTTTTGCTTTGAAGAAGAAAGATCTCGCTGACTGAAATAAGTTCATTGGATGAAAACCAACAAAAATTGACAAGAACCACGAAAAGTTCTTGTATTTTAAGATAAAATCTGACGCTATTAAAGAAAAAACTTCTCCCTCGCTGAAATATGTTCATTTGCTGAAAATCAACAAAATCACGAAAAGTTCTTGCATTTGAAGATAAAATCTTTTTGCTTTGAAGAAGAAAGATCTAGCTGAATGAAATAAGTTCATCAGATGAAAACCAACAAAAATTGACAAGAACCATGAAAAGTTCTTGTATTTTAAGATAAAATCTGACGCGATTAAAGAAAAAACTTCTCCCTCGCTGAAATATGTTCATTTGCTAAAATCAACAAAACCACGAAAAGTTCTTGTATTTGAAGATAAAATCTTTTTGCTTTAAAGAAGAAAGATCTAGCTGACTGAAATAAGTTCATTTGATGAAAATCAACAAAAATTGACAAGAACCACGAAAAGTTTTTGTATTTTAAGATAAAATCTGACGCTATTAAAGAAAAAACTTCTCGCTCGCTGAAATATGTTCATTTGCTGAAAATCAACAAAACCACGAAAAGTTCTTGTATTTGAAGATAAAATCTTTTTGCTTTCAAGACGAAAGATCTCGCTGACTGAAATAAGTTCATTTGATGAAAATCAACAAAAATTGACAAGAACTACGAAAACTTTTTGTATTTTAAGATAAAATCTGACGCTATTAAAGAAAAAACTTCTCGCTCGCTGAAATATGTTCATTTGCTGAAAATCAACAAAATCACGAAAAGTTCTTGTATTTGAAGATAAAATCTTTTTGCTTTGAAGAAGAAAGATCTAGCTGAATGAAATAAGTTCATCAGATGAAAACCAACAAAAATTGACAAGAACCACGAAAAGTTCTTGTATTTTAAGATAAAATCTTACGCTATTAAAGAAAAATCTTCCAGCTCGCTGAAATATGTTCATTTGCTGAACATCAACAAAACCACGAAAAGTTCTTGTATTTGAAGATAAAATCTTTTTGCTTTGAAGAAGAAAGATCTAGCTGACTGAAATAAGTTCATAAGATGAAAACTAACAAAAATTGACAAGAACCACGAAAAGTTCTTGCATGCGACGATAAAATCTTACGTTATTGAAGAAAAAACTTCTAGCTCGCTGAAATATGTTCATTTGCTGAAAATCAACAAAACCACGAAAAGTTCTTGTATTTGAAGATAAAATCTTTTTGCTTTGAAGAAGAAAGATCTAGCTGACTGAAATAAGTTCATTGGTTGAAAACCAACAAAAATTGACAAGAACCACGAAAAGTTCTTGTATTTTAAGATAAAATCTGATGCGATTAAAGAAAAAACTTCTCGCTCGCTGAAATATGTTAATTTGCTGAAAATCAACAAAACCACGAAAAGTTCTTGTATTTGAAGATAAAATCTTTTTGCTTTGAAGAAGAAAGATCTCGCTGACTGAAATAAGTTCATTGGATGAAAACCAACAAAAATTGACAAGAACCACGAAAAGTTCTTGTATTTTGAGATAAAATCTGACGCTATTAAAGAAAAAACTTCTCCCTCGCTGAAATATGTTCAGTTGCTGAAAATCAACAAAATCACGAAAAGTTCTTGCATTTGAAGATAAAATCTTTTTGCTTTGAAGAAGAAAGATCGAGCTGACTGAAATAAGTTCATTGGTTGAAAACTCACAAAAATTGACAAGAACCACGAAAAGTTCTTGTATTTTAAGATAAAATCTGACGCGATTAAAGAAAAAACTTCTCGCTCGCTGAAATATGTTAATTTGCTGAAAATCAACAAAACCACGAAAAGTTCTTGTATTTGAAGATAAAATCTTTTTGCTTTGAAGAAGAAAGATCTCGCTGACTGAAATAAGTTCATTGGATGAAAACCAACAAAAATTGACAAGAACCACGAAAAGTTATTGTATTTTAAGATAAAATCTGACGCTATTAAAGAAAAAACTTCTCCCTCGCTGAAATATGTTCATTTGCTGAAAATCAACAAAATCACGAAAAGTTCTTGCATTTGAAGATAAAATCTTTTTGCTTTGAAGAAGAAAGATCTAGCTGAATGAAATAAGTTCATCAGATGAAAACCAACAAAAATTGACAAGAACCACGAAAAGTTCTTGTATTTTAAGATAAAATCTGACGCTATTAAAGAAAAAACTTCCAGCTCGCTGAAATATGTTCATTTGCTGAAAATCAACAAAACCACGAAAAGTTCTTGTATTTGAAGATAAAATCTTTTTGCTTTGAAGAAGAAAGATCCAGCTGACTGAAATAAGTTCATTGGATGAAAACCAACAAAAATTGACAAGAACCACGAAAAGTTATTGTATTTTAAGATAAAATCTGACGCTATTAAAGAAAAAACTTCTCCCTCGCTGAAATATGTTCATTTGCTGAAAATCAACAAAACCACGAAAAGTTCTTGTATTTGAAGATAAAATCTTTTTGCTTTGAAGAAGAAAGATCTAGCTGACTGAAATAAGTTCATAAGATGAAAACCAACAAAAATTGACAAGAACCACGAAAAGTTCTTGTATTTTAAGATAAAATCTGACGCTATTAAAGAAAAAACTTCTCGCTCGCTGAAATATGTTCATTTGCTGAAAATCAACAAAACCACGAAATGTTCTTGTATTTGAAGATAAAATCATTTTGCTTTGAAGAAGAAAGATCTAGCTGACTGAAATAAGTTCATTGGATGAAAACCAACAAAAATTGACAAGAACCACGAAAAGTTCTTGTATTTTAAGATAAAATCTGACGCGATTAAAGAAAAAACTTCCAGCTCGCTGAAATATGTTCATTTGCTGAAAATCAACAAAACCACGAAAAGTTCTTGTATTTGAAGATAAAATCTTTTTGCATTGAAGAAGAAAGATCTCGCTGACTGAAATAAGTTCATTGGATGAAAACCAACAAAAATTGACAAGAACCACGAAAAGCTCTTGTATTTTAAGATAAAATCTGACGCGATTAAAGAAAAAACTTCTCGTTCGCTGAAATATGTTAATTTGCTGAAAATCAACAAAACCACGAAAAGTTCTTGTATTTGAAGATAAAATCTTTTTGCTTTGAAGAAGAAAGATCTCGCTGACTGAAATAAGTTCATTGGATGAAAACCAACAAAAATTGACAAGAACCACGAAAAGTTCTTGTATTTTAAGATAAAATCTGACGCGATTAAAGAAAAAACTTCTCGCTCGCTGAAATATGTTAATTTGCTGAAAATCAACAAAACCACGAAAAGTTCTTGTATTTCAAGATAAAATCTTTTTGCTTTGAAGAAGAAAGATCTAGCTGACTGAAATAAGTTCATTGGATGAAAACCAACAAAAATTGACAAGAACCACGAAAAGTTATTGTATTTTAAGATAAAATCTGACGCTATTAAAGAAAAAACTTCTCCCTCGCTGAAATATGTTCATTTGCTGAAAATCAACAAAATCACGAAAAGTTCTTGCATTTGAAGATAAAATCTTTTTGCTTTGAAGAAGAAAGATCTAGCTGAATGAAATAAGTTCATCAGATGAAAACCAACAAAAATTGACAAGAACCACGAAAAGTTCTTGTATTTTAAGATAAAATCTGACGCAATAAAAGAAAAAACTTCCAGCTCGCTGAAATATGTTCATTTGCTGAAAATCAACAAAACCACGAAAAGTTCTTGTATTTGAAGATAAAATCTTTTTGCTTTGAAGAAGAAAGATCTAGCTGACTGAAATAAGTTCATTGGATGAAAACGAACAAAAATTGACAAGAACCACGAAAAGTTCTTGTATTTTAAGATAAAATCTGACGCTATTAAAGAAAAAACTTCCAGCTCGCTGAAATATGTTCATTTGCTGGAAATCAACAAAATCACGAAAAGTTCTTGCATTTGAAGATAAAATCTTTTTGCTTTGAAGAAGAAAGATCGAGCTGACTGAAATAAGTTCATTGGTTGAAAACCAACAAAAATTGACAAAAACCACGAAAAGTTCTTGTATTTGAAGATAAAATATTTTTGCTTTGAAGAAGAAAGATCTAGCTGACTGAAATCAGTTCATAAGATGAAAACTAACAAAAATTGACAAGAACCACGAAAGGTTCTTGTATTTTAAGATAAAATTTGACGCTATTAAAGAAAAAACTTCTCGCTCGCTGAAATATGTTCATTTGCTGAAAATCAACAAAACCACGAAAAGTTCTTGTATTTGAAGATAAAATCTTTTTGCTTTGAAGAAGAAAGATCTAGCTGACTGAAATAAGTTCATAAGATGAAAACCAACAAAAATTGACAAGAACCACGAAAAGTTCTTGTATTTTAAGATAAAATCTGACGCTATTAAAGAAAAAACTTCTCGCTCGCTGAAATATGTTCATTTGCTGAAAATCAACAAAACCACGAAATGTTCTGGTATTTGAAGATAAAATCATTTTGCTTTGAAGAAGAAAGATCGAGCTGACTGAAATAAGTTCATTGGATGAAAACCAACAAAAATTGACAAGAACCACGAAAAGTTCTTGTATTTTAAGATAAAATCTGACGCGATTAAAGAAAAAACTTCTCGCTCGCTGAAATATGTTCATTTGCTGAAAATCAACAAAACCACGAAAAGTTCTTGTATTTGAAGATAAAATCTTTTTGCTTTGAAGAAGAAAGATCTAGCTGACTGAAATAAGTTCATAAGATGAAAACCAACAAAAATTGACAAGAACCACGAAAAGTTCTTGTATTTTAAGATAAAATCTGACGCTATTAAAGAAAAAACTTCTCGCTCGCTGAAATATGTTCATTTGCTGAAAATCAACAAAACCACGAAATGTTCTTGTATTTGAAGATAAAATCATTTTGCTTTGAAGAAGAAAGATCTAGCTGACTGAAATAAGTTCATTGGATGAAAACCAACAAAAATTGACAAGAACCACGAAAAGTTCTTGTATTTTAAGATAAAATCTGACGCGATTAAAGAAAAAACTTCCAGCTCGCTGAAATATGTTCATTTGCTGAAAATTAACAAAACCACGAAAAGTTCTTGTATTTGAAGATAAAATCTTTTTGCTTTGAAGAAGAAAGATCTCGCTGACTGAAATAAGTTCATTGGATGAAAACCAACAAAAATTGACAAGAACCACGAAAAGTTCTTGTATTTTGAGATAAAATCTGACGCTATTAAAGAAAAAACTTCTCCCTCGCTGAAATATGTTCAGTTGCTGAAAATCAACAAAATCACGAAAAGTTCTTGCATTTGAAGATAAAATCTTTTTGCTTTGAAGAAGAAAGATCGAGCTGACTGAAATAAGTTCATTGGTTGAAAACTCACAAAAATTGACAAGAACCACGAAAAGTTCTTGTATTTTAAGATAAAATCTGACGCTATTAAAGAAAAAACGTCTCGCTCGCTGAAATATGTTCATTTGCTGAAAATCAACAAAACCACGAAAAGTTCTTGTATTTGAAGATAAAATCTTTTTGCTTTGAAGAAGAAAGATCTCGCTGACTGAAATAAGTTCATTGGATGAAAACCAACAAAAATTGACAAGAACCACGAAAAGTTCTTGTATTTTAAGATAAAATCTGACGCGATTAAAGAAAAAACTTCTCGCTCGATGAAATATGTTAATTTACTGAAAATCAACAAAACCACGAAAAGTTCTTGTATTTCAAGATAAAATCTTTTTGCTTTGAAGAAGAAAGATCTCGCTGACTGAAATAAGTTCATTGGATGAAAACCAACAAAAATTGACAAGAACCACGAAAAGTTCTTGTATTTTAAGATAAAATCTGACGCGATTAAAGAAAAAACTTCTCCCTCGCTGAAATATGTTCATTTGCTAAAATCAACAAAACCACGAAAAGTTCTTGTATTTGAAGATAAAATCTTTTTGCTTTAAAGAAGAAAGATCTAGCTGACTGAAATAAGTTCATTTGATGAAAATCAACAAAAATTGACAAGAACCACGAAAAGTTTTTGTATTTTAAGATAAAATCTGACGCTATTAAAGAAAAAACTTCTCGCTCGCTGAAATATGTTCATTTGCTGAAAATCAACAAAACCACGAAAAGTTCTTGTATTTGAAGATAAAATCTTTTTGCTTTCAAGACGAAAGATCTCGCTGACTGAAATAAGTTCATTTGATGAAAATCAACAAAAATTGACAAGAACTACGAAAATTTTTTGTATTTTAAGATAAAATCTGACGCTATTAAAGAAAAAACTTCTCGCTCGCTGAAATATGTTCATTTGCTGAAAATCAACAAAATCACGAAAAGTTCTTGTATTTGAAGATAAAATCTTTTTGCTTTGAAGAAGAAAGATCTAGCTGAATGAAATAAGTTCATCAGATGAAAACCAACAAAAATTGACAAGAACCACGAAAAGTTCTTGTATTTTAAGATAAAATCTTACGCTATTAAAGAAAAATCTTCCAGCTCGCTGAAATATGTTCATTTGCTGAACATCAACAAAACCACGAAAAGTTCTTGTATTTGAAGATAAAATCTTTTTGCTTTGAAGAAGAAAGATCTAGCTGACTGAAATAAGTTCATAAGATGAAAACTAACAAAAATTGACAAGAACCACGAAAAGTTCTTGCATGCGACGATAAAATCTTACGTTATTGAAGAAAAAACTTCTAGCTCGCTGAAATATGTTCATTTGCTGAAAATCAACAAAACCACGAAAAGTTCTTGTATTTGAAGATAAAATCTTTTTGCTTTGAAGAAGAAAGATCTAGCTGACTGAAATAAGTTCATTGGTTGAAAACCAACAAAAATTGACAAGAACCACGAAAAGTTCTTGTATTTTAAGATAAAATCTGATGCGATTAAAGAAAAAACTTCTCGCTCGCTGAAATATGTTAATTTGCTGAAAATCAACAAAACCACGAAAAGTTCTTGTATTTGAAGATAAAATCTTTTTGCTTTGAAGAAGAAAGATCTCGCTGACTGAAATAAGTTCATTGGATGAAAACCAACAAAAATTGACAAGAACCACGAAAAGTTCTTGTATTTTGAGATAAAATCTGACGCTATTAAAGAAAAAACTTCTCCCTCGCTGAAATATGTTCAGTTGCTGAAAATCAACAAAATCACGAAAAGTTCTTGCATTTGAAGATAAAATCTTTTTGCTTTGAAGAAGAAAGATCGAGCTGACTGAAATAAGTTCATTGGTTGAAAACTCACAAAAATTGACAAGAACCACGAAAAGTTCTTGTATTTTAAGATAAAATCTGACGCGATTAAAGAAAAAACTTCTCGCTCGCTGAAATATGTTAATTTGCTGAAAATCAACAAAACCACGAAAAGTTCTTGTATTTGAAGATAAAATCTTTTTGCTTTGAAGAAGAAAGATCTCGCTGACTGAAATAAGTTCATTGGATGAAAACCAACAAAAATTGACAAGAACCACGAAAAGTTATTGTATTTTAAGATAAAATCTGACGCTATTAAAGAAAAAACTTCTCCCTCGCTGAAATATGTTCATTTGCTGAAAATCAACAAAATCACGAAAAGTTCTTGCATTTGAAGATAAAATCTTTTTGCTTTGAAGAAGAAAGATCTAGCTGAATGAAATAAGTTCATCAGATGAAAACCAACAAAAATTGACAAGAACCACGAAAAGTTCTTGTATTTTAAGATAAAATCTGACGCTATTAAAGAAAAAACTTCCAGCTCGCTGAAATATGTTCATTTGCTGAAAATCAACAAAACCACGAAAAGTTCTTGTATTTGAAGATAAAATCTTTTTGCTTTGAAGAAGAAAGATCCAGCTGACTGAAATAAGTTCATTGGATGAAAACCAACAAAAATTGACAAGAACCACGAAAAGTTATTGTATTTTAAGATAAAATCTGACGCTATTAAAGAAAAAACTTCTCCCTCGCTGAAATATGTTCATTTGCTGAAAATCAACAAAATCACGAAAAGTTCTTGCATTTGAAGATAAAATCTTTTTGCTTTGAAGAAGAAAGATCTAGCTGAATGAAATAAGTTCATCAGATGAAAACCAACAAAAATTGACAAGAACCACGAAAAGTTCTTGTATTTTAAGATAAAATCTGACGCTATTAAAGAAAAAACTTCCAGCTCGCTGAAATATGTTCATTTGCTGAAAATCAACAAAACCACGAAAAGTTCTTGTATTTGAAGATAAAATCTTTTTGCTTTGAAGAAGAAAGATCCAGCTGACTGAAATAAGTTCATTGGATGAAAACCAACAAAAATTGACAAGAACCACGAAAAGTTCTTGTATTTTAAGATAAAATCTGACGCGATTAAAGAAAAAACTTCTCGCCAGCTGAAATATGTTCATTTGCTGAAAATCAACAAAACCACAAAAAGTTCTTGTATTTGAAGATAAAATCTTTTTGCTTTGAAGAAGAAAGATCTCGCTGACTGAAATAAGTTTATTCGATGAAAACCAACAAAAATTGACAAGAACCACGAAAAGTTCTTGTATTTTAAGATAAAATCTGACGCGATGAAAGAAAAAACTTCTCGCTCGCTGAAATATGTTAATTTGCTGAAAATCAACAAAACCACGAAAAGTTCTTGTATTTGAAGATAAAATCTTTTTGCTTTGAAGAAGAAAGATCTCGCTGACTGAAATAAGTTCATTGGATGAAAACCAACAAAAATTGACAAGAACCACGAAAAGTTATTGTATTTTAAGATAAAATCTGACGCTATTAAAGAAAAAACTTCTCCCTCGCTGAAATATGTTCATTTGCTGAAAATCAACAAAATCACGAAAAGTTCTTGCATTTGAAGATAAAATCTTTTTGCTTTGAAGAAGAAAGATCTAGCTGAATGAAATAAGTTCATCAGATGAAAACCAACAAAAATTGACAAGAACCACGAAAAGTTCTTGTATTTTAAGATAAAATCTGACGCTATTAAAGAAAAAACTTCCAGCTCGCTGAAATATGTTCATTTGCTGAAAATCAACAAAACCACGAAAAGTTCTTGTATTTGAAGATAAAATCTTTTTGCTTTGAAGAAGAAAGATCCAGCTGACTGAAATAAGTTCATTGGATGAAAACCAACAAAAATTGACAAGAACCACGAAAAGTTATTGTATTTTAAGATAAAATCTGACGCTATTAAAGAAAAAACTTCTCCCTCGCTGAAATATGTTCATTTGCTGAAAATCAACAAAATCACGAAAAGTTCTTGCATTTGAAGATAAAATCTTTTTGCTTTGAAGAAGAAAGATCTAGCTGAATGAAATAAGTTCATCAGATGAAAACCAACAAAAATTGACAAGAACCACGAAAAGTTCTTGTATTTTAAGATAAAATCTGACGCTATTAAAGAAAAAACTTCCAGCTCGCTGAAATATGTTCATTTGCTGAAAATCAACAAAATCACGAAAAGTTCTTGCATTTGAAGATAAAATCTTTTTGCTTTGAAGAAGAAAGATCGAGCTGACTGAAATAAGTTCATTGGTTGAAAACCAACAAAAATTGACAAAAACCACGAAAAGTTCTTGTATTTGAAGATAAAATCTTTTTGCTTTGAAGAAAGATCCAGCTGACTGAAATCAGTTCATAAGATGAAAACTAACAAAAATTGACAAGAACCACGAAAAGTTCTTGTATTTTAAGATAAAATCTGACGCTATTAAAGAAAAAACTTCTCGCTCGCTGAAATATGTTCATTTGCTGAAAATCAACAAAACCACGAAAAGTTCTTGTATTTGAAGATAAAATCTTTTTGCTTTGAAGAAGAAAGATCTAGCTGACTGAAATAAGTTCATAAGATGAAAACCAACAAAAATTGACAAGAACCACGAAAAGTTCTTGTATTTTAAGATAAAATCTGACGCTATTAAAGAAAAAACTTCTCGCTCGCTGAAATATGTTCATTTGCTGAAAATCAACAAAACCACGAAATGTTCTTGTATTTGAAGATAAAATCATTTTGCTTTGAAGAAGAAAGATCTAGCTGACTGAAATAAGTTCATTGGATGAAAACCAACAAAAATTGACAAGAACCACGAAAAGTTCTTGTATTTTAAGATAAAATCTGACGCGATTAAAGAAAAAACTTCCAGCTCGCTGAAATATGTTCATTTGCTGAAAATCAACAAAACCACGAAAAGTTCTTGTATTTGAAGATAAAATCTTTTTGCATTGAAGAAGAAAGATCTCGCTGACTGAAATAAGTTCATTGGATGAAAACCAACAAAAATTGACAAGAACCACGAAAAGCTCTTGTATTTTAAGATAAAATCTGACGCGATTAAAGAAAAAACTTCTCGTTCGCTGAAATATGTTAATTTGCTGAAAATCAACAAAACCACGAAAAGTTCTTGTATTTGAAGATAAAATCTTTTTGCTTTGAAGAAGAAAGATCAAGCTGACTGAAATAAGTTCATTGGATGAAAACCAACAAAAATTGACAAGAACCACGAAAAGTTATTGTATTTTAAGATAAAATCTGACGCTATTAAAGAAAAAACTTCTCCCTCGCTGAAATATGTTCATTTGCTGAAAATCAACAAAATCACGAAAAGTTCTTGCATTTGAAGATAAAATCTTTTTGCTTTGAAGAAGAAAGATCTAGCTGAATGAAATAAGTTCATCAGATGAAAACCAACAAAAATTGACAAGAACCACGAAAAGTTCTTGTATTTTAAGATAAAATCTGACGCAATAAAAGAAAAAACTTCCAGCTCGCTGAAATATGTTCATTTGCTGAAAATCAACAAAACCACGAAAAGTTCTTGTATTTGAAGTTAAAATCTTTTTGCTTTGAAGAAGAAAGATCTAGCTGACTGAAATAAGTTCATTGGATGAAAACGAACAAAAATTGACAAGAACCACGAAAAGTTCTTGTATTTTAAGATAAAATCTGACGCTATTAAAGAAAAAACTTCCAGCTCGCTGAAATATGTTCATTTGCTGGAAATCAACAAAATCACGAAAAGTTCTTGCATTTGAAGATAAAATCTTTTTGCTTTGAAGAAGAAAGATCGAGCTGACTGAAATAAGTTCATTGGTTGAAAACCAACAAAAATTGACAAAAACCACGAAAAGTTCTTGTATTTGAAGATAAAATATTTTTGCTTTGAAGAAGAAAGATCTAGCTGACTGAAATCAGTTCATAAGATGAAAACTAACAAAAATTGACAAGAACCACGAAAGGTTCTTGTATTTTAAGATAAAATTTGACGCTATTAAAGAAAAAACTTCTCGCTCGCTGAAATATGTTCATTTGCTGAAAATCAACAAAACCACGAAAAGTTCTTGTATTTGAAGATAAAATCTTTTTGCTTTGAAGAAGAAAGATCTAGCTGACTGAAATAAGTTCATAAGATGAAAACCAACAAAAATTGACAAGAACCACGAAAAGTTCTTGTATTTTAAGATAAAATCTGACGCTATTAAAGAAAAAACTTCTCGCTCGCTGAAATATGTTCATTTGCTGAAAATCAACAAAACCACGAAATGTTCTGGTATTTGAAGATAAAATCATTTTGCTTTGAAGAAGAAAGATCGAGCTGACTGAAATAAGTTCATTGGATGAAAACCAACAAAAATTGACAAGAACCACGAAAAGTTCTTGTATTTTAAGATAAAATCTGACGCGATTAAAGAAAAAACTTCTCGCTCGCTGAAATATGTTCATTTGCTGAAAATCAACAAAACCACGAAAAGTTCTTGTATTTGAAGATAAAATCTTTTTGCTTTGAAGAAGAAAGATCTAGCTGACTGAAATAAGTTCATAAGATGAAAACCAACAAAAATTGACAAGAACCACGAAAAGTTCTTGTATTTTAAGATAAAATCTGACGCTATTAAAGAAAAAACTTCTCGCTCGCTGAAATATGTTCATTTGCTGAAAATCAACAAAACCACGAAATGTTCTTGTATTTGAAGATAAAATCATTTTGCTTTGAAGAAGAAAGATCTAGCTGACTGAAATAAGTTCATTGGATGAAAACCAACAAAAATTGACAAGAACCACGAAAAGTTCTTGTATTTTAAGATAAAATCTGACGCGATTAAAGAAAAAACTTCCAGCTCGCTGAAATATGTTCATTTGCTGAAAATCAACAAAACCACGAAAAGTTCTTGTATTTGAAGATAAAATCTTTTTGCTTTGAAGAAGAAAGATCTCGCTGACTGAAATAAGTTCATTGGATGAAAACCAACAAAAATTGACAAGAACCACGAAAAGTTCTTGTATTTTGAGATAAAATCTGACGCTATTAAAGAAAAAACTTCTCCCTCGCTGAAATATGTTCAGTTGCTGAAAATCAACAAAATCACGAAAAGTTCTTGCATTTGAAGATAAAATCTTTTTGCTTTGAAGAAGAAAGATCGAGCTGACTGAAATAAGTTCATTGGTTGAAAACTCACAAAAATTGACAAGAACCACGAAAAGTTCTTGTATTTTAAGATAAAATCTTACGCGATTGAAGAAAAAACTTCCAGCTCGCTGAAATATGTTCATTTGCTGAAAATCAACAAAACCACGAAAAGTTCTTGTATTTGAAGATAAAATCTTTTTGCTTTGAAGAAGAAAGATCCAGCTGACTGAAATAAGTTCATTGGATGAAAACCAACAAAAATTGACAAGAACCACGAAAAGTTCTTGTATTTTAAGATAAAATCTGACGCGATTAAAGAAAAAACTTCTCGCCAGCTGAAATATGTTCATTTGCTGAAAATCAACAAAACCACAAAAAGTTCTTGTATTTGAAGATAAAATCTTTTTGCTTTGAAGAAGAAAGATCTCGCTGACTGAAATAAGTTTATTGGATGAAAACCAACAAAAATTGACAAGAACCACGAAAAGTTCTTGTATTTTAAGATAAAATCTGACGCGATTAAAGAAAAAACTTCTCGCTCGCTGAAATATGTTAATTTGCTGAAAATCAACAAAACCACGAAAAGTTCTTGTATTTGAAGATAAAATCTTTTTGCTTTGAAGAAGAAAGATCTCGCTGACTGAAATAAGTTCATTGGATGAAAACCAACAAAAATTGACAAGAACCACGAAAAGTTATTGTATTTTAAGATAAAATCTGACGCTATTAAAGAAAAAACTTCTCCCTCGCTGAAATATGTTCATTTGCTGAAAATCAACAAAATCACGAAAAGTTCTTGCATTTGAAGATAAAATCTTTTTGCTTTGAAGAAGAAAGATCTAGCTGAATGAAATAAGTTCATCAGATGAAAACCAACAAAAATTGACAAGAACCACGAAAAGTTCTTGTATTTTAAGATAAAATCTGACGCTATTAAAGAAAAAACTTCCAGCTCGCTGAAATATGTTCATTTGCTGAAAATCAACAAAACCACGAAAAGTTCTTGTATTTGAAGATAAAATCTTTTTGCTTTGAAGAAGAAAGATCCAGCTGACTGAAATAAGTTCATTGGATGAAAACCAACAAAAATTGACAAGAACCACGAAAAGTTATTGTATTTTAAGATAAAATCTGACGCGATTAAAGAAAAAACTTCTCCCTCGCTGAAATATGTTCATTTGCTGAAAATCAACAAAATCACGAAAAGTTCTTGCATTTGAAGATAAAATCTTTTTGCTTTGAAGAAGAAAGATCTAGCTGAATGAAATAAGTTCATCAGATGAAAACCAACAAAAATTGACAAGAACCACGAAAAGTTCTTGTATTTTAAGATAAAATCTGACGCTATTAAAGAAAAAACTTCCAGCTCGCTGAAATATGTTCATTTGCTGAAAATCACCAAAACCACGAAAAGTTCTTGTATTTGAAGATAAAATCTTTTTGCTTTGAAGAAAAAAGATCTCGCTGACTGAAATAAGTTCATTGGATGAAAACCAACAAAAATTGACAAGAACCACGAAAAGTTCTTGTATTTTAAGATAAAATCTGACGCTATTAAAGAAAAAACTTCCAGCTCGCTGAAATATGTTCATTTGCTGAAAATCAACAAAATCACGAAAAGTTCTTGCATTTGAAGATAAAATCTTTTTGCTTTGAAGAAGAAAGATCGAGCTGACTGAAATAAGTTCATTGGTTGAAAACCAACAAAAATTGACAAAAACCACGAAAAGTTCTTGTATTTGAAGATAAAATCTTTTTGCTTTGAAGAAAGATCCAGCTGACTGAAATCAGTTCATAAGATGAAAACTAACAAAAATTGACAAGAACCACGAAAAGTTCTTGTATTTTAAGATAAAATCTGACGCTATTAAAGAAAAAACTTCTCGCTCGCTGAAATATGTTCATTTGCTGAAAATCAACAAAACCACGAAAAGTTCTTGTATTTGAAGATAAAATCTTTTTGCTTTGAAGAAGAAAGATCTAGCTGACTGAAATAAGTTCATAAGATGAAAACCAACAAAAATTGACAAGAACCACGAAAAGTTCTTGTATTTTAAGATAAAATCTGACGCTATTAAAGAAAAAACTTCTCGCTCGCTGAAATATGTTCATTTGCTGAAAATCAACAAAACCACGAAATGTTCTTGTATTTGAAGATAAAATCATTTTGCTTTGAAGAAGAAAGATCTAGCTGACTGAAATAAGTTCATTGGATGAAAACCAACAAAAATTGACAAGAACCACGAAAAGTTCTTGTATTTTAAGATAAAATCTGACGCGATTAAAGAAAAAACTTCCAGCTCGCTGAAATATGTTCATTTGCTGAAAATCAACAAAACCACGAAAAGTTCTTGTATTTGAAGATAAAATCTTTTTGCATTGAAGAAGAAAGATCTCGCTGACTGAAATAAGTTCATTGGATGAAAACCAACAAAAATTGACAAGAACCACGAAAAGCTCTTGTATTTTAAGATAAAATCTGACGCGATTAAAGAAAAAACTTCTCGTTCGCTGAAATATGTTAATTTGCTGAAAATCAACAAAACCACGAAAAGTTCTTGTATTTGAAGATAAAATCTTTTTGCTTTGAAGAAGAAAGATCTCGCTGACTGAAATAAGTTCATTGGATGAAAACCAACAAAAATTGACAAGAACCACGAAAAGTTCTTGTATTTTAAGATAAAATCTGACGCGATTAAAGAAAAAACTTCTCGCTCGCTGAAATATGTTAATTTGCTGAAAATCAACAAAACCACGAAAAGTTTTTGTATTTCAAGATAAAATCTTTTTGCTTTGAAGAAGAAAGATCTAGCTGACTGAAATAAGTTCATTGGATGAAAACCAACAAAAATTGACAAGAACCACGAAAAGTTATTGTATTTTAAGATAAAATCTGACGCTATTAAAGAAAAAACTTCTCCCTCGCTGAAATATGTTCATTTGCTGAAAATCAACAAAATCACGAAAAGTTCTTGCATTTGAAGATAAAATCTTTTTGCTTTGAAGAAGAAAGATCTAGCTGAATGAAATAAGTTCATCAGATGAAAACCAACAAAAATTGACAAGAACCACGAAAAGTTCTTGTATTTTAAGATAAAATCTGACGCAATAAAAGAAAAAACTTCCAGCTCGCTGAAATATGTTCATTTGCTGAAAATCAACAAAACCACGAAAAGTTCTTGTATTTGAAGATAAAATCTTTTTGCTTTGAAGAAGAAAGATCTAGCTGACTGAAATAAGTTCATTGGATGAAAACCAACAAAAATTGACAAGAACCACGAAAAGTTCTTGTATTTTAAGATAAAATCTGACGCTATTAAAGAAAAAACTTCCAGCTCGCTGAAATATGTTCATTTGCTGGAAATCAACAAAATCACGAAAAGTTCTTGCATTTGAAGATAAAATCTTTTTGCTTTGAAGAAGAAAGATCGAGCTGACTGAAATAAGTTCATTGGTTGAAAACCAACAAAAATTGACAAAAACCACGAAAAGTTCTTGTATTTGAAGATAAAATATTTTTGCTTTGAAGAAGAAAGATCTAGCTGACTGAAATCAGTTCATAAGATGAAAACTAACAAAAATTGACAAGAACCACGAAAAGTTCTTGTATTTTAAGATAAAATTTGACGCTATTAAAGAAAAAACTTCTCGCTCGCTGAAATATGTTCATTTGCTGAAAATCAACAAAACCACGAAAAGTTCTTGTATTTGAAGATAAAATCTTTTTGCTTTGAAGAAGAAAGATCTAGCTGACTGAAATAAGTTCATAAGATGAAAACCAACAAAAATTGACAAGAACCACGAAAAGTTCTTGTATTTTAAGATAAAATCTGACGCTATTAAAGAAAAAACTTCTCGCTCGCTGAAATATGTTCATTTGCTGAACATCAACAAAACCACGAAATGTTCTGGTATTTGAAGATAAAATCATTTTGCTTTGAAGAAGAAAGATCTAGCTGACTGAAATAAGTTCATTGGATGAAAACCAACAAAAATTGACAAGAACCACGAAAAGTTCTTGTATTTTAAGATAAAATCTGACGCGATTAAAGAAAAAACTTCCAGCTCGCTGAAATATGTTCATTTGCTGAAAATCAACAAAACCACGAAAAGTTCTTGTATTTGAAGATAAAATCTTTTTGCATTGAAGAAGAAAGATCTCGCTGACTGAAATAAGTTCATTGGATGAAAACCAACAAAAATTGACAAGAACCACGAAAAGTTCTTGTATTTTTAGATAAAATCTGACGCGATTAAAGAAAAAACTTCTCGCTCGCTGAAATATGTTCATTTGCTGAAAATCAACAAAACCACGAAAAGTTCTTGTATTTGAAGATAAAATCTTTTTGCTTTGAAGAAGAAAGATCTAGCTGACTGAAATAAGTTCATTGGATGAAAACCAACAAAAATTGACAAGAACCACGAAAAGTTATTGTATTTTAAGATAAAATCTGACGCTATTAAAGAAAAAACTTCTCCCTCGCTGAAATATGTTCATTTGCTGAAAATCAACAAAATCACGAAAAGTTCTTGCATTTGAAGATAAAATCTTTTTGCTTTGAAGAAGAAAGATCTAGCTGACTGAAATAAGTTCATCAGATGAAAACCAACAAAAATTGACAAGAACCACGAAAAGTTCTTGTATTTTAAGATAAAATCTGACGCAATAAAAGAAAAAACTTCCAGCTCGCTGAAATATGTTCATTTGCTGAAAATCAACAAAACCACGAAAAGTTCTTGTATTTGAAGATAAAATCTTTTTGCTTTGAAGAAGAAAGATCGAGCTGACTGAAATAAGTTCATTGGATGAAAACCAACAAAAATTGACAAGAACCACGAAAAGTTCTTGTATTTTAAGATAAAATCTGACGCGATTAAAGAAAAAACTTCTCCCTCGCTGAAATATGTTCATTTGCTGAAAATCAACAAAATAACAAAAAGTTCTTGTATTTGAAGATAAAATCTTTTTGCTTTGAAGAAGAAAGATCTAGCTGACTGAAATAAGTTCATTGGATGAAAACCAACAAAAATTGACAAGAACCACGAAAAGTTCTTGTATTTTAAGATAAAATCTGACGCGATTAAAGAAAAAACTTCTCCCTCGCTGAAATATGTTCATTTGCTGAAAATCAACAAAACCACGAAAAGTTCTTGCATTTGAAGATAAAATCTTTTTGCTTTGAAGAAGAAAGATCTAGCTGAATGAAATAAGTTCATCAGATGAAAACCAACAAAAATTGACAAGAACCACGAAAAGTTCTTGTATTTTAAGATAAAATCTGACGCAATAAAAGAAAAAACTTCCAGCTCGCTGAAATATGTTCATTTGCTGAAAATCAACAAAACCACGAAAAGTTCTTGTATTTGAAGATAAAATCTTTTTGCTTTGAAGAAGAAAGATCCAGCTGACTGAAATAAGTTCATTGGATGAAAACGAACAAAAATTGACAAGAACCACGAAAAGTTCTTGTATTTTAAGATAAAATCTGACGCTATTAAAGAAAAAACTTCCAGCTCGCTGAAATATGTTCATTTGCTGGAAATCAACAAAATCACGAAAAGTTCTTGCATTTGAAGATAAAATCTTTTTGCTTTGAAGAAGAAAGATCGAGCTGACTGAAATAAGTTCATTGGTTGAAAACCAACAAAAATTGACAAAAACCACGAAAAGTTCTTGTATTTGAAGATAAAATATTTTTGCTTTGAAGAAGAAAGATCTAGCTGACTGAAATCAGTTCATAAGATGAAAACTAACAAAAATTGACAAGAACCACGAAAAGTTCTTGTATTTTAAGATAAAATTTGACGCTATTAAAGAAAAAACTTCTCGCTCGCTGAAATATGTTCATTTGCTGAAAATCAACAAAACCACGAAAAGTTCTTGTATTTGAAGATAAAATCTTTTTGCTTTGAAGAAGAAAGATCTAGCTGACTGAAATAAGTTCATAAGATGAAAACCAACAAAAATTGACAAGAACCACGAAAAGTTCTTGTATTTTAAGATAAAATCTGACGCTATTAAAGAAAAAACTTCTCGCTCGCTGAAATATGTTCATTTGCTGAAAATCAACAAAACCATGAAATGTTCTGGTATTTGAAGATAAAATCATTTTGCTTTGAAGAAGAAAGATCGAGCTGACTGAAATAAGTTCATTGGATGAAAACCAACAAAAATTGACAAGAACCACGAAAAGTTCTTGTATTTTAAGATAAAATCTGACGCGATTAAAGAAAAAACTTCTCGCTCGCTGAAATATGTTCATTTGCTGAAAATCAACAAAACCACGAAAAGTTCTTGTATTTGAAGATAAAATCTTTTTGCTTTGAAGAAGAAAGATCTAGCTGACTGAAATAAGTTCATAAGATGAAAACCAACAAAAATTGACAAGAACCACGAAAAGTTCTTGTATTTTAAGATAAAATCTGACGCTATTAAAGAAAAAACTTCTCGCTCGCTGAAATATGTTCATTTGCTGAAAATCAACAAAACCACGAAATGTTCTTGTATTTGAAGATAAAATCATTTTGCTTTGAAGAAGAAAGATCTAGCTGACTGAAATAAGTTCATTGGATGAAAACCAACAAAAATTGACAAGAACCACGAAAAGTTCTTGTATTTTAAGATAAAATCTGACGCGATTAAAGAAAAAACTTCCAGCTCGCTGAAATATGTTCATTTGCTGAAAATCAACAAAACCACGAAAAGTTCTTGTATTTGAAGATAAAATCTTTTTGCATTGAAGAAGAAAGATCTCGCTGACTGAAATAAGTTCATTGGATGAAAACCAACAAAAATTGACAAGAACCACGAAAAGCTCTTGTATTTTAAGATAAAATCTGACGCGATTAAAGAAAAAACTTCTCGCTCGCTGAAATATGTTAATTTGCTGAAAATCAACAAAACCACGAAAAGTTCTTGTATTTGAAGATACAATCTTTTTGCTTTGAAGAAGAAAGATCTCGCTGACTGAAATAAGTTCATTGGATGAAAACCAACAAAAATTGACAAGAACCACGAAAAGTTCTTGTATTTTAAGATAAAATCTGACGCGATTAAAGAAAAAACTTCTCGCTCGCTGAAATATGTTAATTTGCTGAAAATCAACAAAACCACGAAAAGTTCTTGTATTTCAAGATAAAATCTTTTTGCTTTGAAGAAGAAAGATCTAGCTGACTGAAATAAGTTCATTGGATGAAAACCAACAAAAATTGACAAGAACCACGAAAAGTTATTGTATTTTAAGATAAAATCTGACGCTATTAAAGAAAAAACTTCTCCCTCGCTGAAATATGTTCATTTGCTGAAAATCAACAAAATCACGAAAAGTTCTTGCATTTGAAGATAAAATCTTTTTGCTTTGAAGAAGAAAGATCTAGCTGAATGAAATAAGTTCATCAGATGAAAACCAACAAAAATTGACAAGAACCACGAAAAGTTCTTGTATTTTAAGATAAAATCTGACGCAATAAAAGAAAAAACTTCCAGCTCGCTGAAATATGTTCATTTGCTGAAAATCAACAAAACCACGAAAAGTTCTTGTATTTGAAGATAAAATCTTTTTGCTTTGAAGAAGAAAGATCTAGCTGACTGAAATAAGTTCATTGGATGAAAACCAACAAAAATTGACAAGAACCACGAAAAGTTCTTGTATTTTAAGATAAAATCTGACGCTATTAAAGAAAAAACTTCCAGCTCGCTGAAATATGTTCATTTGCTGGAAATCAACAAAATCACGAAAAGTTCTTGCATTTGAAGATAAAATCTTTTTGCTTTGAAGAAGAAAGATCGAGCTGACTGAAATAAGTTCATTGGTTGAAAACCAACAAAAATTGACAAAAACCACGAAAAGTTCTTGTATTTGAAGATAAAATATTTTTGCTTTGAAGAAGAAAGATCTAGCTGACTGAAATCAGTTCATAAGATGAAAACTAACAAAAATTGACAAGAACCACGAAAAGTTCTTGTATTTTAAGATAAAATTTGACGCTATTAAAGAAAAAACTTCTCGCTCGCTGAAATATGTTCATTTGCTGAAAATCAACAAAACCACGAAAAGTTCTTGTATTTGAAGATAAAATCTTTTTGCTTTGAAGAAGAAAGATCTAGCTGACTGAAATAAGTTCATAAGATGAAAACCAACAAAAATTGACAAGGACCACGAAAAGTTCTTGTATTTTAAGATAAAATCTGACGCTATTAAAGAAAAAACTTCTCGCTCGCTGAAATATGTTCATTTGCTGAACATCAACAAAACCACGAAATGTTCTGGTATTTGAAGATAAAATCATTTTGCTTTGAAGAAGAAAGATCTAGCTGACTGAAATAAGTTCATTGGATGAAAACCAACAAAAATTGACAAGAACCACGAAAAGTTCTTGTATTTTAAGATAAAATCTGACGCGATTAAAGAAAAAACTTCCAGCTCGCTGAAATATGTTCATTTGCTGAAAATCAACAAAACCACGAAAAGTTCTTGTATTTGAAGATAAAATCTTTTTGCATTGAAGAAGAAAGATCTCGCTGACTGAAATAAGTTCATTGGATGAAAACCAACAAAAATTGACAAGAACCACGAAAAGTTCTTGTATTTTTAGATAAAATCTGACGCGATTAAAGAAAAAACTTCTCGCTCGCTGAAATATGTTCATTTGCTGAAAATCAACAAAACCACGAAAAGTTCTTGTATTTGAAGATAAAATCTTTTTGCTTTGAAGAAGAAAGATCTAGCTGACTGAAATAAGTTCATTGGATGAAAACCAACAAAAATTGACAAGAACCACGAAAAGTTCTTGTATTTTAAGATAAAATCTGACGCGATTAAAGAAAAAACTTCTCCCTCGCTGAAATATGTTCATTTGCTGAAAATCAACAAAATAACAAAAAGTTCTTGTATTTGAAGATAAAATCTTTTTGCTTTGAAGAAGAAAGATCTAGCTGACTGAAATAAGTTCATTGGATGAAAACCAACAAAAATTGACAAGAACCACGAAAAGTTCTTGTATTTTAAGATAAAATCTGACGCGATTAAAGAAAAAACTTCTCCCTCGCTGAAATATGTTCATTTGCTGAAAATCAACAAAACCACGAAAAGTTCTTGTGTTTGAAGATAAAATCTTTTTGCTTTGAAGAAGAAAGATCGAGCTGACTGAAATAAGTTCATAAGATGAAAACCAACAAAAATTGACAAGAACCACGAAAAGTTCTTGTATTTTAAGATAAAATCTTACGCTTTTAAAGAAAAAACTTCTCGCTCGCTGAAAGATGTTCATTTGCTGAAAATCAACAAAACCACGAAAAGTTCTTGTATTTGAAGATAAAATCATTTTGCTTTGAAGAAGAAAGATCTAGCTGACTGAAATAAGTTCATTGGATGAAAACCAACAAAAATTGACAAGAACCACGAAAAGTTCTTGTATTTTAAGATAAAATCTTTTTGCTTTGAAGAAGAAAGATCTAGCTGACTGAAATCAGTTCATAAGATGAAAACTAACAAAAATTGACAAGAACCACGAAAAGTTCTTGTATTTTAAGATAAAATTTGACGCTATTAAAGAAAAAACTTCTCGCTCGCTGAAATATGTTCATTTGCTGAAAATCAACAAAACCACGAAAAGTTCTTGTATTTGAAGATAAAATCTTTTTGCTTTGAAGAAGAAAGATCTAGCTGACTGAAATAAGTTCATAAGATGAAAACCAACAAAAATTGACAAGAACCACGAAAAGTTCTTGTATTTTAAGATAAAATCTGACGCTATTAAAGAAAAAACTTCTCGCTCGCTGAAATATGTTCATTTGCTGAAAATCAACAAAACCACGAAATGTTCTGGTATTTGAAGATAAAATCATTTTGCTTTGAAGAAGAAAGATCTAGCTGACTGAAATAAGTTCATTGGATGAAAACCAACAAAAATTGACAAGAACCACGAAAAGTTCTTGTATTTTAAGATAAAATCTGACGCGATTAAAGAAAAAACTTCCAGCTCGCTGAAATATGTTCATTTGCTGAAAATCAACAAAACCACGAAAAGTTCTTGTATTTGAAGATAAAATCTTTTTGCATTGAAGAAGAAAGATCTCGCTGACTGAAATAAGTTCATTGGATGAAAACCAACAAAAATTGACAAGAACCACGAAAAGTTCTTGTATTTTTAGATAAAATCTGACGCGATTAAAGAAAAAACTTCTCGCTCACTGAAATATGTTCATTTGCTGAAAATCAACAAAACCACGAAAAGTTCTTGTATTTGAAGATAAAATCTTTTTGCTTTGAAGAAGAAAGATCTAGCTGACTGAAATAAGTTCATTGGATGAAAACCAACAAAAATTGACAAGAACCACGAAAAGTTATTGTATTTTAAGATAAAATCTGACGCTATTAAAGAAAAAACTTCTCCCTCGCTGAAATATGTTCATTTGCTGAAAATCAACAAAATCACGAAAAGTTCTTGCATTTGAAGATAAAATCTTTTTGCTTTGAAGAAGAAAGATCCAGCTGACTGAAATAAGTTCATCAGATGAAAACCAACAAAAATTGACAAGAACCACGAAAAGTTCTTGTATTTTAAGATAAAATCTGACGCAATAAAAGAAAAAACTTCCAGCTCGCTGAAATATGTTCATTTGCTGAAAATCAACAAAACCACGAAAAGTTCTTGTATTTGAAGATAAAATCTTTTTGCTTTGAAGAAGAAAGATCTAGCTGACTGAAATAAGTTCATTGGATGAAAACCAACAAAAATTGACAAGAACCACGAAAAGTTCTTGTATTTTAAGATAAAATCTGACGCGATTAAAGAAAAAACTTCTCCCTCGCTGAAATATGTTCATTTGCTGAAAATCAACAAAACCACGAAAAGTTCTTGTGTTTGAAGATAAAATCTTTTTGCTTTGAAGAAGAAAGATCGAGCTGACTGAAATAAGTTCATAAGATGAAAACCAACAAAAATTGACAAGAACCACGAAAAGTTCTTGTATTTTAAGATAAAATCTTACGCTTTTAAAGAAAAAACTTCTCGCTCGCTGAAAGATGTTCATTTGCTGAAAATCAACAAAACCACGAAAAGTTCTTGTATTTGAAGATAAAATCTTTTTGCTTTGAAGAAGAAAGATCTAGCTGACTGAAATAAGTTCATAAGATGAAAACTAACAAAAATTGACAAGAACCACGAAAAGTTCTTGTATTTTAAGATAAAATCTGACGCGATTAAAGAAAAAACTTCTCCCTCGCTGAAATATGTTCATTTGCTGAAAATCAACAAAATAACAAAAAGTTCTTGTATTTGAAGATAAAATCTTTTTGCTTTGAAGAAGAAAGATCTAGCTGACTGAAATAAGTTCATTGGATGAAAACCAACAAAAATTGACAAGAACCACGAAAAGTTCTTGTATTTTAAGATAAAATCTGACGCGATTAAAGAAAAAACTTCTCCCTCGCTGAAATATGTTCATTTGCTGAAAATCAACAAAACCACGAAAAGTTCTTGTGTTTGAAGATAAAATCTTTTTGCTTTGAAGAAGAAAGATCTAGCTGACTGAAATAAGTTCATAAGATGAAAACCAACAAAAATTGACAGGAACCACGAAAAGTTCTTGTATTTTAAGATAAAATCTGACGCTATTAAAGAAAAAACTTCTCGCTCGCTGAAATATGTTCATTTGCTGAAAATCAACAAAACCACGAATTGTTCTTGTATTTGAAGATAAAATCATTTTGCTTTGAAGAAGAAAGATCTAGCTGACTGAAATAAGTTCATTGGATGAAAACCAACAAAAATTGACAAGAACCACGAAAAGTTCTTGTATTTTAAGATAAAATCTGACGCGATTAAAGAAAAAACTTCCAGCTCGCTGAAATATGTTCATTTGCTAAAAATCAACAAAACCACGAAAAGTTCTTGTATTTGAAGATAAAATCTTTTTGCATTGAAGAAGAAAGATCTCGCTGACTGAAATAAGTTCATTGGATGAAAACCAACAAAAATTGACAAGAACCACGAAAAGTTCTTGTATTTTTAGATAAAATCTGACGCGATTAAAGAAAAAACTTGTCGCTCGCTGAAATATGTTAATTTGCTGAAAATCAACAAAACCACGAAAAGTTCTTGTATTTGAAGATAAAATCTTTTTGCTTTGAAGAAGAAAGATCCAGCTGACTGAAATAAGTTCATTGGATGAAAACCAACAAAAATTGACAAGAACCACGAAAAGTTATTGTATTTTAAGATAAAATCTGACGCTATTAAAGAAAAAACTTCTCCCTCGCTGAAATATGTTCATTTGCTGAAAATCAACAAAATCACGAAAAGTTCTTGCATTTGAAGATAAAATCTTTTTGCTTTGAAGAAGAAAGATCTAGTTGACTGAAATAAGTTCATCAGATGAAAACCAACAAAAATTGACAAGAACCACGAAAAGTTCTTGTATTTTAAGATAAAATCTGACGCGATTAAAGAAAAAACTTCTCCCTCGCTGAAATATGTTCATTTGCTGAAAATCAACAAAAGCACGAAAAGTTCTTGTGTTTGAAGATAAAATCTTTTTGCTTTGAAGAAGAAAGATCGAGCTGACTGAAATAAGTTCATAAGATGAAAACCAACAAAAATTGACAAGAACCACGAAAAGTTCTTGTATTTTAAGATAAAATCTTACGCTTTTAAAGAAAAAACTTCTCGCTCGCTGAAAGATGTTCATTTGCTGAAAATCAACAAAACCACGAAAAGTTCTTGTATTTGAAGATAAAATCTTTTTGCTTTGAAGAAGAAAGATCTAGCTGACTGAAATAAGTTCATAAGATGAAAACTAACAAAAATTGACAAGAACCACGAAAAGTTCTTGTATTTTAAGATAAAATCTGACGCGATTAAAGAAAAAACTTCTCCCTCGCTGAAATATGTTCATTTGCTGAAAATCAACAAAATAACAAAAAGTTCTTGTATTTGAAGATAAAATCTTTTTGCTTTGAAGAAGAAAGATCTAGCTGACTGAAATAAGTTCATTGGATGAAAACCAACAAAAATTGACAAGAACCACGAAAAGTTCTTGTATTTTAAGATAAAATCTGACGCGATTGAAGAAAAAACTTCTCCCTCGCTGAAATATGTTCATTTGCTGAAAATCAACAAAACCACGAAAAGTTCTTGTGTTTGAAGATAAAATCTTTTTGCTTTGAAGAAGAAAGATCGAGCTGACTGAAATAAGTTCATAAGATGAAAACCAACAAAAATTGACAAGAACCACGAAAAGTTCTTGTATTTTAAGATAAAATCTTACGCTTTTAAAGAAAAAACTTCTCGCTCGCTGAAAGATGTTCATTTGCTGAAAATCAACAAAACCACGAAAAGTTCTTGTATTTGAAGATAAAATCTTTTTGCTTTGAAGAAGAAAGATCCAGCTGACTGAAATAAGTTCATTGGATGAAAACCAACAAAAATTGACAAGAACCACGAAAAGTTCTTGTATTTTAAGATAAAATCTGACGCTATTAAAGAAAAAACTTCCAGCTCGCTGAAATATGTTCATTTGCTGAAAATCAACAAAATCACGAAAAGTTCTTGCATTTGAAGATAAAATCTTTTTGCTTTGAAGAAGAAAGATCGAGCTGACTGAAATAAGTTCATTGGTTGAAAACCAACAAAAATTGACAAAAACCACGAAAAGTTCTTGTATTTGAAGATAAAATCTTTTTGCTTTGAAGAAGAAAGATCTAGCTGACTGAAATCAGTTCATAAGATGAAAACTAACAAAAATTGACAAGAACCACGAAAAGTTCTTGTATTTTAAGATAAAATCTGACGCTATTAAAGAAAAAACTTCTCGCTCGCTGAAATATGTTCATTTGCTGAAAATCAACAAAACCACGAAAAGTTCTTGTATTTGAAGATAAAATCTTTTTGCTTTGAAGAAGAAAGATCTAGCTGACTGAAATAAGTTCATAAGATGAAAACCAACAAAAATTGACAAGAACCACGAAAAGTTCTTGTATTTTAAGATAAAATCTGACGCGATTAAAGAAAAAACTTCTCCCTCGCTGAAATATGTTCATTTGCTGAAAATCAACAAAATAACAAAAAGTTCTTGTATTTGAAGATAAAATCTTTTTGCTTTGAAGAAGAAAGATCCAGCTGACTGAAATAAGTTCATTGGATGAAAACCAACAAAAATTGACAAGAACCACGAAAAGTTCTTGTATTTTAAGATAAAATCTGACGCGATTGAAGAAAAAACTTCTCCCTCGCTGAAATATGTTCATTTGCTGAAAATCAACAAAACCACGAAAAGTTCTTGTGTTTGAAGATAAAATCTTTTTGCTTTGAAGAAGAAAGATCGAGCTGACTGAAATAAGTTCATAAGATGAAAACCAACAAAAATTGACAAGAACCACGAAAAGTTCTTGTATTTTAAGATAAAATCTTACGCTTTTAAAGAAAAAACTTCTCGCTCGCTGAAAGATGTTCATTTGCTGAAAATCAACAAAACCACGAAAAGTTCTTGTATTTGAAGATAAAATCTTTTTGCTTTGAAGAAGAAAGATCCAGCTGACTGAAATAAGTTCATTGGATGAAAACCAACAAAAATTGACAAGAACCACGAAAAGTTCTTGTATTTTAAGATAAAATCTGACGCTATTAAAGAAAAAACTTCCAGCTCGCTGAAATATGTTCATTTGCTGAAAATCAACAAAATCACGAAAAGTTCTTGCATTTGAAGATAAAATCTTTTTGCTTTGAAGAAGAAAGATCGAGCTGACTGAAATAAGTTCATTGGTTGAAAACCAACAAAAATTGACAAAAACCACGAAAAGTTCTTGTATTTGAAGATAAAATCTTTTTGCTTTGAAGAAGAAAGATCTAGCTGACTGAAATAAGTTCATAAGATGAAAACCAACAAAAATTGACAAGAACGACGAAAAGTTCTTGTATTTTAAGATAAAATCTGACGCTATTAAAGAAAAAACTTCTCGCTCGCTGAAATATGTTCATTTGCTGAAAATCAACAAAACCACGAAATGTTCTTGTATTTGAAGATAAAATCATTTTGCTTTGAAGAAGAAAGATCTAGCTGACTGAAATAAGTTCATTGGATGAAAACCAACAAAAATTGACAAGAACCACGAAAAGTTCTTGTATTTTAAGATAAAATCTGACGCGATGAAAGAAAAAACTTCCAGCTCGCTGAAATATGTTCATTTGCTGAAAATCAACAAAACCACGAAAAGTTCTTGTATTTGAAGATAAAATCTTTTTGCATTGAAGAAGAAAGATCTCGCTGACTGAAATAAGTTCATTGGATGAAAACCAACAAAAATTGACAAGAACCACGAAAAGTTCTTGTATTTTTAGATAAAATCTGACGCGATGAAAGAAAAAACTTCTCGCTCGCTGAAATATGTTAATTTGCTGAAAATCAACAAAACCACGAAAAGTTCTTGTATTTGAAGATAAAATCTTTTTGCTTTGAAGAAGAAAGATCTAGCTGACTGAAATAAGTTCATTGGATGAAAACCAACAAAAATTGACAAGAACCACGAAAAGTTATTGTATTTTAAGATAAAATCTGACGCTATTAAAGAAAAAACTTCTCCCTCGCTGAAATATGTTAATTTGCTGAAAATCAACAAAACCACGAAAAGTTCTTGTATTTGAAGATAAAATCTTTTTGCTTTGAAGAAGAAAGATCTAGCTGACTGAAATAAGTTCATTGGATGAAAACCAACAAAAATTGACAAGAACCACGAAAAGTTCTTGTATTTTAAGATAAAATCTGACGCTATTAAAGAAAAAACTTCCAGCTCGCTGAAATATGTTCATTTGCTGAAAATCAACAAAATCACGAAAAGTTCTTGCATTTGAAGATAAAATCTTTTTGCTTTGAAGAAGAAAGATCCAGCTGACTGAAATAAGTTCATTGGTTGAAAACCAACAAAAATTGACAAAAACCACGAAAAGTTCTTGTATTTGAAGATAAAATCTTTTTGCTTTGAAGAAGAAAGATCTAGCTGACTGCAATCAGTTCATAAGATGAAAACTAACAAAAATTGACAAGAACCACGAAAAGTTCTTGTATTTTAAGATAAAATCTGACGCTATTAAAGAAAAAACTTCTCGCTCGCTGAAATATGTTCATTTGCTGAAAATCAACAAAACCACGAAAAGTTCTTGTATTTGAAGATAAAATCTTTTTGCTTTGAAGAAGAAAGATCTAGCTGACTGAAATAAGTTCATAAGATGAAAACCAACAAAAATTGACAAGAACCACGAAAAGTTCTTGTATTTTAAGATAAAATCTGACGCTATTAAAGAAAAAACTTCTCGCTCGCTGAAATATGTTCATTTGCTGAAAATCAACAAAACCACGAAATGTTCTTGTATTTGAAGATAAAATCATTTTGCTTTGAAGAAGAAAGATCTAGCTGACTGAAATAAGTTCATTGGATGAAAACCAACAAAAATTGACAAGAACCACGAAAAGTTCTTGTATTTTAAGATAAAATCTGACGCGATTAAAGAAAAAACTTCTCCCTCGCTGAAATATGTTCATTTGCTGAAAATCAACAAAACCACGAAAAGTTCTTGTGTTTGAAGATAAAATCTGTTTGCTTTGAAGAAGAAAGATCTAGCTGAATGAAATAAGTTCATCAGATGAAAACCAACAAAAATTGACAAGAACCACGAAAAGTTCTTGTATTTTAAGATAAAATCTTACGCTATTAAAGAAAAAACTTCCAGCTCGCTGAAATATGTTCATTTGCTGAAAATCAACAAAACCACGAAAAGTTCTTGTATTTGAAGATAAAATCTTTTTGCTTTCAAGAAGAAAGATCTAGCTGACTGAAATAAGTTCATTTGATGAAAATCAACAAAATCACGAAAAGTTCTTGTATTTGAAGATAAAATCTTTTTGCTTTGAAAAAGAAAGATCGAGGTGATTGAAATCAGTTCATAAGATGAAAACTAACAAAAATTGACAAGAACCACGAAAAGTTCTTGTATTTTAAGATAAAATCTTACGCTATTGAAGAAAAAACTTCTCGCTCGCTGAAATATGTTCATTTGCTGAAAATCAACAAAACCACGAAAAGTTCTTGCATTTGAAGATAAAATCTTTTTGCTTTGAAGAAGAAAGATCTCGCTGACTGAAATAAGTTTATTGGATGAAAACCAACAAAAATTGACAAGAACCACGAAAAGTTTTTGTATTTTAAGATAAAATCTGACGCTATTAAAGAAAAAACTTCTCGCTCGCTGAAATATGTTCATTTGCTGAAAATCAACAAAATCACGAAAAGTTCTTGTATTTGAAGATAAAATCTTTTTGCTTTGAAGAAGAAAGATCGAGCTGAATGAAATAAGTTCATCAGATGAAAACCAACAAAAATTGACAAGAACCACGAAAAGTTCTTGCATTTTAAGATAAAATCTGACGCTATTAAAGAAAAAACTTCTCCCTCGCTGAAATATGTTCATTTGCTGAAAATCAACAAAACCACGAAAAGTTCTTGTATTTGAAGATAAAATCTTTTTGCTTTGAAGAAGAAAGATCTCGGTGACTGAAATAAGTTCATAAGATGAAAACCAACAAAAATTGACAAGAACCACGAAAAGTTCTTGTATTTTAAGATAAAATCTTACGCTTTTAAAGAAAAAACTTCTCGCTCGCTGAAAGATGTTCATTTGCTGAAAATCAACAAAACCACGAAAAGTTCTTGTATTTGAAGATAAAATCTTTTTGCTTTGAAGAAGAAAGATCGAGCTGACTGAAATAAGTTCATTGGTTGAAAACCAACAAAAATTGACAAAAACCACGAAAAGTTCTTGTATTTGAAGATAAAATCTTTTTGCTTTGAAGAAGAAAGATCTAGCTGACTGAAATCAGTTCATAAGATGAAAACTAACAAAAATTGACAAGAACCACGAAAAGTTCTTGTATTTTAAGTTAAAATCTGACGCGATTAAAGAAAAAACTTCTCCCTCGCTGAAATATGTTCATTTGCTGAAAATCAACAAAATAACAAAAAGTTCTTGTATTTGAAGATAAAATCTTTTTGCTTTGAAGAAGAAAGATCTAGCTGACTGAAATAAGTTCATTGGATGAAAACCAACAAAAATTGACAAGAACCACGAAAAGTTCTTGTATTTTAAGATAAAATCTGACGCGATTGAAGAAAAAACTTCTCCCTCGCTGAAATATGTTCATTTGCTGAAAATCAACAAAACCACGAAAAGTTCTTGTGTTTGAAGATAAAATCTTTTTGCTTTGAAGAAGAAAGATCGAGCTGACTGAAATAAGTTCATAAGATGAAAACCAACAAAAATTGACAAGAACCACGAAAAGTTCTTGTATTTTAAGATAAAATCTTACGCTTTTAAAGAAAAAACTTCTCGCTCGCTGAAAGATGTTCATTTGCTGAAAATCAACAAAACCACGAAAAGTTCTTGTATTTGAAGATAAAATCTTTTTGCTTTGAAGAAGAAAGATCCAGCTGACTGAAATAAGTTCATTGGATGAAAACCAACAAAAATTGACAAGAACCACGAAAAGTTCTTGTATTTTAAGATAAAATCTGACGCTATTAAAGAAAAAACTTCCAGCTCGCTGAAATATGTTCATTTGCTGAAAATCAACAAAATCACGAAAAGTTCTTGCATTTGAAGATAAAATCTTTTTGCTTTGAAGAAGAAAGATCGAGCTGACTGAAATAAGTTCATTGGTTGAAAACCAACAAAAATTGACAAAAAGCACGAAAAGTTCTTGTATTTGAAGATAAAATCTTTTTGCTTTGAAGAAGAAAGATCTAGCTGACTGAAATCAGTTCATAAGATGAAAACTAACAAAAATTGACAAGAACCACGAAAAGTTCTTGTATTTTAAGATAAAATCTGACGCTATTGAAGAAAAAACTTCTCGCTCGCTGAAATATGTTCATTTGCTGAAAATCAACAAAACCACGAAAAGTTCTTGTATTTGAAGATAAAATCTTTTTGCTTTGAAGAAGAAAGATCTAGCTGACTGAAATAAGTTCATAAGATGAAAACCAACAAAAATTGACAAGAACCACGAAAAGTTCTTGTATTTTAAGATAAAATCTGACGCTATTAAAGAAAAAACTTCTCGCTCGCTGAAATATGTTCATTTGCTGAAAATCAACAAAACCACGAAATGTTCTTGTATTTGAAGATAAAATCATTTTGCTTTGAAGAAGAAAGATCTAGCTGACTGAAATAAGTTCATTGGATGAAAACCAACAAAAATTGACAAGAACCACGAAAAGTTCTTGTATTTTAAGATAAAATCTGACGCGATTAAAGAAAAAACTTCCAGCTCGCTGAAATATGTTCATTTGCTGAAAATCAACAAAACCACGAAAAGTTCTTGTATTTGAAGATAAAATCTTTTTGCATTGAAGAAGAAAGATCTCGCTGACTGAAATAAGTTCATTGGATGAAAACCAACAAAAATTGACAAGAACCACGAAAAGTTCTTGTATTTTTAGATAAAATCTGACGCGATTAAAGAAAAAACTTCTCGCTCGCTGAAATATGTTAATTTGCTGAAAATCAACAAAACCACGAAATGTTCTTGTATTTGAAGATAAAATCTTTTTGCTTTGAAGAAGAAAGATCTAGCTGACTGAAATAAGTTCATTGGATGAAAACCAACAAAAATTGACAAGAACCACGAAAAGTTCTTGTATTTTAAGATAAAATCTGACGCGATTAAAGAAAAAACTTCTCCCTCGCTGAAATATGTTCATTTGCTGAAAATCAACAAAATAACAAAAAGTTCTTGTATTTGAAGATAAAATCTTTTTGCTTTGAAGAAGAAAGATCTAGCTGACTGAAATAAGTTCATTGGATGAAAACCAACAAAAATTGACAAGAACCACGAAAAGTTCTTGTATTTTAAGATAAAATCTGACGCGATTGAAGAAAAAACTTCTCCCTCGCTGAAATATGTTCATTTGCTGAAAATCAACAAAACCACGAAAAGTTCTTGTGTTTGAAGATAAAATCTTTTTGCTTTGAAGAAGAAAGATCGAGCTGACTGAAATAAGTTCATAAGATGAAAACCAACAAAAATTGACAAGAACCACGAAAAGTTCTTGTATTTTAAGATAAAATCTTACGCTTTTAAAGAAAAAACTTCTCGCTCGCTGAAAGATGTTCATTTGCTGAAAATCAACAAAACCACGAAAAGTTCTTGTATTTGAAGATAAAATCTTTTTGCTTTGAAGAAGAAAGATCCAGCTGACTGAAATAAGTTCATTGGATGAAAACCAACAAAAATTGACAAGAACCACGAAAAGTTCTTGTATTTTAAGATAAAATCTGACGCTATTAAAGAAAAAACTTCCAGCTCGCTGAAATATGTTCATTTGCTGAAAATCAACAAAATCACGAAAAGTTCTTGCATTTGAAGATAAAATCTTTTTGCTTTGAAGAAGAAAGATCGAGCTGACTGAAATAAGTTCATTGGTTGAAAACCAACAAAAATTGACAAAAAGCACGAAAAGTTCTTGTATTTGAAGATAAAATCTTTTTGCTTTGAAGAAGAAAGATCTAGCTGACTGAAATCAGTTCATAAGATGAAAACTAACAAAAATTGACAAGAACCACGAAAAGTTCTTGTATTTTAAGATAAAATCTGACGCTATTAAAGAAAAAACTTCTCGCTCGCTGAAATATGTTCATTTGCTGAAAATCAACAAAACCACGAAAAGTTCTTGTATTTGAAGATAAAATCTTTTTGCTTTGAAGAAGAAAGATCTAGCTGACTGAAATAAGTTCATAAGATGAAAACCAACAAAAATTGACAAGAACGACGAAAAGTTCTTGTATTTTAAGATAAAATCTGACGCTATTAAAGAAAAAACTTCTCGCTCGCTGAAATATGTTCATTTGCTGAAAATCAACAAAACCACGAAATGTTCTTGTATTTGAAGATAAAATCATTTTGCTTTGAAGAAGAAAGATCTAGCTGACTGAAATAAGTTCATTGGATGAAAACCAACAAAAATTGACAAGAACCACGAAAAGTTCTTGTATTTTAAGATAAAATCTGACGCGATTAAAGAAAAAACTTCCAGCTCGCTGAAATATGTTCATTTGCTGAAAATCAACAAAACCACGAAAAGTTCTTGTATTTGAAGATAAAATCTTTTTGCATTGAAGAAGAAAGATCTCGCTGACTGAAATAAGTTCATTGGATGAAAACCAACAAAAATTGACAAGAACCACGAAAAGTTCTTGTATTTTTAGATAAAATCTGACGCGATTAAAGAAAAAACTTCTCGCTCGCTGAAATATGTTAATTTGCTGAAAATCAACAAAACCACGAAATGTTCTTGTATTTGAAGATAAAATCTTTTTGCTTTGAAGAAGAAAGATCTAGCTGACTGAAATAAGTTCATTGGATGAAAACCAACAAAAATTGACAAGAACCACGAAAAGTTCTTGTATTTTAAGATAAAATCTGACGCGATTAAAGAAAAAACTTCTCCCTCGCTGAAATATGTTCATTTGCTGAAAATCAACAAAATAACAAAAAGTTCTTGTATTTGAAGATAAAATCTTTTTGCTTTGAAGAAGAAAGATCTAGCTGACTGAAATAAGTTCATTGGATGAAAACCAACAAAAATTGACAAGAACCACGAAAAGTTCTTGTATTTTAAGATAAAATCTGACGCGATTGAAGAAAAAACTTCTCCCTCGCTGAAATATGTTCATTTGCTGAAAATCAACAAAACCACGAAAAGTTCTTGTGTTTGAAGATAAAATCTTTTTGCTTTGAAGAAGAAAGATCGAGCTGACTGAAATAAGTTCATAAGATGAAAACCAACAAAAATTGACAAGAACCACGAAAAGTTCTTGTATTTTAAGATAAAATCTTACGCTTTTAAAGAAAAAACTTCTCGCTCGCTGAAAGATGTTCATTTGCTGAAAATCAACAAATCCACGAAAAGTTCTTGTATTTGAAGATAAAATCTTTTTGCTTTGAAGAAGAAAGATCCAGCTGACTGAAATAAGTTCATTGGATGAAAACCAACAAAAATTGACAAGAACCACGAAAAGTTCTTGTATTTTAAGATAAAATCTGACGCTATTAAAGAAAAAACTTCCAGCTCGCTGAAATATGTTCATTTGCTGAAAATCAACAAAATCACGAAAAGTTCTTGCATTTGAAGATAAAATCTTTTTGCTTTGAAGAAGAAAGATCGAGCTGACTGAAATAAGTTCATTGGTTGAAAACCAACAAAAATTGACAAAAAGCACGAAAAGTTCTTGTATTTGAAGATAAAATCTTTTTGCTTTGAAGAAGAAAGATCTAGCTGACTGAAATCAGTTCATAAGATGAAAACTAACAAAAATTGACAAGAACCACGAAAAGTTCTTGTATTTTAAGATAAAATCTGACGCTATTAAAGAAAAAACTTCTCGCTCGCTGAAATATGTTCATTTGCTGAAAATCAACAAAACCACGAAAAGTTCTTGTATTTGAAGATAAAATCTTTTTGCTTTGAAGAAGAAAGATCTAGCTGACTGAAATAAGTTCATAAGATGAAAACCAACAAAAATTGACAAGAACCACGAAAAGTTCTTGTATTTTAAGATAAAATCTGACGCTATTAAAGAAAAAACTTCTCGCTCGCTGAAATATGTTCATTTGCTGAAAATCAACAAAACCACGAAATGTTCTTGTATTTGAAGATAAAATCATTTTGCTTTGAAGAAGAAAGATCTAGCTGACTGAAATAAGTTCATTGGATGAAAACCAACAAAAATTGACAAGAACCACGAAAAGTTCTTGTATTTTAAGATAAAATCTGACGCGATTAAAGAAAAAACTTCCAGCTCGCTGAAATATGTTCATTTGCTGAAAATCAACAAAACCACGAAAAGTTCTTGTATTTGAAGATAAAATCTTTTTGCATTGAAGAAGAAAGATCTCGCTGACTGAAATAAGTTCATTGGATGAAAACCAACAAAAATTGACAAGAACCACGAAAAGTTCTTGTATTTTTAGATAAAATCTGACGCGATTAAAGAAAAAACTTCTCGCTCGCTGAAATATGTTAATTTGCTGAAAATCAACAAAACCACGAAATGTTCTTGTATTTGAAGATAAAATCTTTTTGCTTTGAAGAAGAAAGATCTAGCTGACTGAAATAAGTTCATTGGATGAAAACCAACAAAAATTGACAAGAACCACGAAAAGTTATTGTATTTTAAGATAAAATCTGACGCTATTAAAGAAAAAACTTCTCCCTCGCTGAAATATGTTCATTTGCTGAAAATCAACAAAATCACGAAAAGTTCTTGCATTTGAAGATAAAATCTTTTTGCTTTGAAGAAGAAAGATCTAGCTGAATGAAATAAGTTCATCAGATGAAAACCAACAAAAATTGACAAGAACCACGAAAAGTTCTTGTATTTTAAGATAAAATCTGACGCAATAAAAGAAAAAACTTCCAGCTCGCTGAAATATGTTCATTTGCTGAAAATCAACAAAACCACGAAAAGTTCTTGTATTTGAAGATAAAATCTTTTTGCTTTGAAGAAGAAAGATCTAGCTGAATGAAATAAGTTCATTGGATGAAAACCAACAAAAATTGACAAGAACCACGAAAAGTTCTTGTATTTTAAGATAAAATCTGACGCTATTAAAGAAAAAACTTCCAGCTCGCTGAAATATGTTCATTTGCTGAAAATCAACAAAATCACGAAAAGTTCTTGCATTTGAAGATAAAATCTTTTTGCTTTGAAGAAGAAAGATCCAGCTGACTGAAATAAGTTCATTGGTTGAAAACCAACAAAAATTGACAAAAACCACGAAAAGTTCTTGTATTTGAAGATAAAATCTTTTTGCTTTGAAGAAGAAAGATCTAGCTGACTGCAATCAGTTCATAAGATGAAAACTAACAAAAATTGACAAGAACCACGAAAAGTTCTTGTATTTTAAGATAAAATCTGACGCTATTAAAGAAAAAACTTCTCGCTCGCTGAAATATGTTCATTTGCTGAAAATCAACAAAACCACGAAAAGTTCTTGTATTTGAAGATAAAATCTTTTTGCTTTGAAGAAGAAAGATCTAGCTGACTGAAATAAGTTCATAAGATGAAAACCAACAAAAATTGACAAGAACCACGAAAAGTTCTTGTATTTTAAGATAAAATCTGACGCTATTCAAGAAAAAACTTCTCGCTCGCTGAAATATGTTCATTTGCTGAAAATCAACAAAACCACGAAATGTTCTTGTATTTGAAGATAAAATCATTTTGCTTTGAAGAAGAAAGATCTAGCTGACTGAAATAAGTTCATTGGATGAAAACCAACAAAAATTGACAAGAACCACGAAAAGTTCTTGTATTTTAAGATAAAATCTGACGCGATTAAAGAAAAAACTTCTCCCTCGCTGAAATATGTTCATTTGCTGAAAATCAACAAAACCACGAAAAGTTCTTGTATTTGAAGATAAAATCTTTTTGCTTTGAAGAAGAAAGATCTAGCTGAATGAAATAAGTTCATCAGATGAAAACCAACAAAAATTGACAAGAACCACGAAAAGTTCTTGTATTTTAAGATAAAATCTTACGCTATTAAAGAAAAAACTTCCAGCTCGCTGAAATATGTTCATTTGCTGAAAATCAACAAAACCACGAAAAGTTCTTGTATTTGAAGATAAAATCTTTTTGCTTTGAAGAAGAAAGATCCAGCTGACTGAAATAAGTTCATTGGATGAAAACCAACAAAAATTGACAAGAACCACGAAAAGTTCTTGTATTTTAAGATAAAATCTGATGCTATTAAAGAAAAAACTTCCAGCTCGCTGAAATATGTTCATTTGCTGAAAATCAACAAAATCACGAAAAGTTCTTGCATTTGAAGATAAAATCTTTTTGCTTTGAAGAAGAAAGATCGAGCTGACTGAAATAAGTTCATTGGTTGAAAACCAACAAAAATTGACAAAAAGCACGAAAAGTTCTTGTATTTGAAGATAAAATCTTTTTGCTTTGAAGAAGAAAGATCTAGCTGACTGAAATCAGTTCATAAGATGAAAACTAACAAAAATTGACAAGAACCACGAAAAATTCTTGTATTTTAAGATAAAATCTGACGCTATTAAAGAAAAAACTTCTCGCTCGCTGAAATATGTTCATTTGCTGAAAATCAACAAAACCACGAAAAGTTCTTGTATTTGAAGATAAAATCTTTTTGCTTTGAAGAAGAAAGATCTAGCTGACTGAAATAAGTTCATAAGATGAAAACCAACAAAAATTGACAAGAACGACGAAAAGTTCTTGTATTTTAAGATAAAATCTGACGCTATTAAAGAAAAAACTTCTCGCTCGCTGAAATATGTTCATTTGCTGAAAATCAACAAAACCACGAAATGTTCTTGTATTTGAAGATAAAATCATTTTGCTTTGAAGAAGAAAGATCTAGCTGACTGAAATAAGTTCATTGGATGAAAACCAACAAAAATTGACAAGAACCACGAAAAGTTCTTGTATTTTAAGATAAAATCTGACGCGATTAAAGAAAAAACTTCCAGCTCGCTGAAATATGTTCATTTGCTGAAAATCAACAAAACCACGAAAAGTTCTTGTATTTGAAGATAAAATCTTTTTGCATTGAAGAAGAAAGATCTCGCTGACTGAAATAAGTTCATTGGATGAAAACCAACAAAAATTGACAAGAACCACGAAAAGTTCTTGTATTTTTAGATAAAATCTGACGCGATTAAAGAAAAAACTTCTCGCTCGCTGAAATATGTTAATTTGCTGAAAATCAACAAAACCACGAAATGTTCTTGTATTTGAAGATAAAATCTTTTTGCTTTGAAGAAGAAAGATCTTGCTGACTGAAATAAGTTCATTGGATGAAAACCAACAAAAATTGACAAGAACCACGAAAAGTTCTTGTATTTTAAGATAAAATCTGACGCGATTAAAGAAAAAACTTCTCCCTCGCTGAAATATGTTCATTTGCTGAAAATCAACAAAATAACAAAAAGTTCTTGTATTTGAAGATAAAATCTTTTTGCTTTGAAGAAGAAAGATCTAGCTGACTGAAATAAGTTCATTGGATGAAAACCAACAAAAATTGACAAGAACCACGAAAAGTTCTTGTATTTTAAGATAAAATCTGACGCGATTGAAGAAAAAACTTCTCCCTCGCTGAAATATGTTCATTTGCTGAAAATCAACAAAACCACGAAAAGTTCTTGTGTTTGAAGATAAAATCTTTTTGCTTTGAAGAAGAAAGATCGAGCTGACTGAAATAAGTTCATAAGATGAAAACCAACAAAAATTGACAAGAACCACGAAAAGTTCTTGTATTTTAAGATAAAATCTTACGCTTTTAAAGAAAAAACTTCTCGCTCGCTGAAAGATGTTCATTTGCTGAAAATCAACAAATCCACGAAAAGTTCTTGTATTTGAAGATAAAATCTTTTTGCTTTGAAGAAGAAAGATCCAGCTGACTGAAATAAGTTCATTGGATGAAAACCAACAAAAATTGACAAGAACCACGAAAAGTTCTTGTATTTTAAGATAAAATCTGACGCTATTAAAGAAAAAACTTCCAGCTCGCTGAAATATGTTCATTTGCTGAAAATCAACAAAATCACGAAAAGTTCTTGCATTTGAAGATAAAATCTTTTTGCTTTGAAGAAGAAAGATCGAGCTGACTGAAATAAGTTCATTGGTTGAAAACCAACAAAAATTGACAAAAAGCACGAAAAGTTCTTGTCTTTGAAGATAAAATCTTTTTGCTTTGAAGAAGAAAGATCTAGCTGACTGAAATCAGTTCATAAGATGAAAACTAACAAAAATTGACAAGAACCACGAAAAGTTCTTGTATTTTAAGATAAAATCTGACGCTATTAAAGAAAAAACTTCTCGCTCGCTGAAATATGTTCATTTGCTGAAAATCAACAAAACCACGAAAAGTTCTTGTATTTGAAGATAAAATCTTTTTGCTTTGAAGAAGAAAGATCTAGCTGACTGAAATAAGTTCATAAGATGAAAACCAACAAAAATTGACAAGAACCACGAAAAGTTCTTGTATTTTAAGATAAAATCTGACGCTATTAAAGAAAAAACTTCTCGCTCGCTGAAATATGTTCATTTGCTGAAAATCAACAAAACCACGAAATGTTCTTGTATTTGAAGATAAAATCATTTTGCTTTGAAGAAGAAAGATCTAGCTGACTGAAATAAGTTCATTGGATGAAAACCAACAAAAATTGACAAGAACCACGAAAAGTTCTTGTATTTTAAGATAAAATCTGACGCGATTAAAGAAAAAACTTCCAGCTCGCTGAAATATGTTCATTTGCTGAAAATCAACAAAACCACGAAAAGTTCTTGTATTTGAAGATGAAATCTTTTTGCATTGAAGAAGAAAGATCTCGCTGACTGAAATAAGTTCATTGGATGAAAACCAACAAAAATTGACAAGAACCACGAAAAGTTCTTGTATTTTTAGATAAAATCTGACGCGATTAAAGAAAAAACTTCTCGCTCGCTGAAATATGTTAATTTGCTGAAAATCAACAAAACCACGAAATGTTCTTGTATTTGAAGATAAAATCTTTTTGCTTTGAAGAAGAAAGATCTAGCTGACTGAAATAAGTTCATTGGATGAAAACCAACAAAAATTGACAAGAACCACGAAAAGTTATTGTATTTTAAGATAAAATCTGACGCTATTAAAGAAAAAACTTCTCCCTCGCTGAAATATGTTCATTTGCTGAAAATCAACAAAATCACGAAAAGTTCTTGCATTTGAAGATAAAATCTTTTTGCTTTGAAGAAGAAAGATCTAGCTGAATGAAATAAGTTCATCAGATGAAAACCAACAAAAATTGACAAGAACCACGAAAAGTTCTTGTATTTTAAGATAAAATCTGACGCAATAAAAGAAAAAACTTCCAGCTCGCTGAAATATGTTCATTTGCTGAAAATCAACAAAACCACGAAAAGTTCTTGTATTTGAAGATAAAATCTTTTTGCTTTGAAGAAGAAAGATCTAGCTGAATGAAATAAGTTCATTGGATGAAAACCAACAAAAATTGACAAGAACCACGAAAAGTTCTTGTATTTTAAGATAAAATCTGACGCTATTAAAGAAAAAACTTCCAGCTCGCTGAAATATGTTCATTTGCTGAAAATCAACAAAATCACGAAAAGTTCTTGCATTTGAAGATAAAATCTTTTTGCTTTGAAGAAGAAAGATCCAGCTGACTGAAATAAGTTCATTGGTTGAAAACCAACAAAAATTGACAAAAACCACGAAAAGTTCTTGTATTTGAAGATAAAATCTTTTTGCTTTGAAGAAGAAAGATCTAGCTGACTGCAATCAGTTCATAAGATGAAAACTAACAAAAATTGACAAGAACCACGAAAAGTTCTTGTATTTTAAGATAAAATCTGACGCTATTAAAGAAAAAACTTCTCGCTCGCTGAAATATGTTCATTTGCTGAAAATCAACAAAACCACGAAAAGTTCTTGTATTTGAAGATAAAATCTTTTTGCTTTGAAGAAGAAAGATCTAGCTGACTGAAATAAGTTCATAAGATGAAAACCAACAAAAATTGACAAGAACCACGAAAAGTTCTTGTATTTTAAGATAAAATCTGACGCTATTCAAGAAAAAACTTCTCGCTCGCTGAAATATGTTAATTTGCTGAAAATCAACAAAACCACGAAATGTTCTTGTATTTGAAGATAAAATCATTTTGCTTTGAAGAAGAAAGATCTAGCTGACTGAAATAAGTTCATTGGATGAAAACCAACAAAAATTGACAAGAACCACGAAAAGTTCTTGTATTTTAAGATAAAATCTGACGCGATTAAAGAAAAAACTTCTCCCTCGCTGAAATATGTTCATTTGCTGAAAATCAACAAAACCACGAAAAGTTCTTGTATTTGAAGATAAAATCTTTTTGCTTTGAAGAAGAAAGATCTAGCTGAATGAAATAAGTTCATCAGATGAAAACCAACAAAAATTGACAAGAACCACGAAAAGTTCTTGTATTTTAAGATAAAATCTTACGCTATTAAAGAAAAAACTTCCAGCTCGCTGAAATATGTTCATTTGCTGAAAATCAACAAAACCACGAAAAGTTCTTGTATTTGAAGATAAAATCTTTTTGCTTTCAAGAAGAAAGATCTCGCTGACTGAAATAAGTTTATTGGATGAAAACCAACAAAAATTGACAAGAACCACGAAAAGTTTTTGTATTTTAAGATAAAATCTGACGCTATTGAAGAAAAAACTTCTCGCTCGCTGAAATATGTTCATTTGCTGAAAATCAACAAAATCACGAAAAGTTCTTGTATTTGAAGATAAAATCTTTTTGCTTTGAAGAAGAAAGATCGAGCTGAATGAAATAAGTTCATCAGATGAAAACCAACAAAAATTGACAAGAACCACGAAAAGTTCTTGTATTTTAAGATAAAATCTGACGCTATTCAAGAAAAAACTTCTCCCTCGCTGAAATATGTTCATTTGCTGAAAATCAACAAAACCACGAAAAGTTCTTGTATTTGAAGATAAAATCTTTTTGCTTTGAAGAAGAAAGATCTAGGTGACTGAAATAAGTTCATAAGATGAAAACTAACAAAAATTGACAAGAACCACGAAAAGTTCTTGTATTTTAAGATAAAATCTTACGCTATTGAAGAAAAAACTTCTAGCTCGCTGAAATATGTTCATTTGCTGAAAATCAACAAAACCACGAAAAGTTCTTGTATTTGAAGATAAAATCTTTTTGCTTTGAAGAAGAAAGATCTCGCTGACTGAAATAAGTTCATTGGTTGAAAACCATCAAAAATTGACAAGAACCACGAAAAGTTCTTGTATTTTAAGATAAAATCTGACGCGATTAAAGAAAAAACTTCTCGCTCGCTGAAATATGTTAATTTGCTGAAAATCAACAAAACCACGAAAAGTTCTTGTATTTGAAGATAAAATCTTTTTGCTTTGAAGAAGATCTCGCTGACTGAAATAAGTTCATTGGATGAAAACCAACAAAAATTGACAAGAACCACGAAAAGTTCTTGTATTTTAAGATAAAATCTGACGCGATTAAAGAAAAAACTTCTCGCTCGCTGAAATATGTTAATTTGCTGAAAATCAACAAAACCACGAAAAGTTCTTGTATTTGAAGATAAAATCTTTTTGCTTTGAAGAAGAAAGATCTAGCTGACTGAAATAAGTTCATTGGATGAAAACCAACAAAAATTGACAAGAACCACGAAAAGTTATTGTATTTTAAGATAAAATCTGACGCGATTAAAGAAAAAACTTCTCCCTCGCTGAAATATGTTCATTTGCTGAAAATCAACAAAACCACGAAAAGTTCTTGTATTTGAAGATAAAATCTTTTTGCTTTGAAGAAGAAAGATCCAGCTGACTGAAATAAGTTCATTGGATGAAAACCAACAAAAATTGACAAGAACCACGAAAAGTTATTGTATTTTAAGATAAAATCTGACGCTATTAAAGAAAAAACTTCTCCCTCGCTGAAATATGTTCATTTGCTGAAAATCAACAAAATCACGAAAAGTTCTTGCATTTGAAGATAAAATCTTTTTGCTTTGAAGAAGAATGATCTAGCTGAATGAAATAAGTTCATCAGATGAAAACCAACAAAAATTGACAAGAACCACGAAAAGTTCTTGTATTTTAAGATAAAATCTGACGCTATTAAAGAAAAAACTTCCAGCTCGCTGAAATATGTTCATTCGCTGAAAATCAACAAAACCACGAAAAGTTCTTGTATTTGAAGATAAAATCTTTTTGCTTTGAAGAAAAAAGATCTAGCTGACTGAAATAAGTTCATTGGATGAAAACCAACAAAAATTGACAAGAACCACGAAAAGTTCTTGTATTTTAAGATAAAATCTGACGCTATTAAAGAAAAAACTTCCAGCTCGCTGAAATATGTTCATTTGCTGAAAATCAACAAAATCACGAAAAGTTCTTGCATTTGAAGATAAAATCTTTTTGCTTTGAAGAAGAAAGATCGAGCTGACTGAAATAAGTTCATTGGTTGAAAACCAACAAAAATTGACAAAAACCACGAAAAGTTCTTGTATTTGAAGATAAAATCTTTTTGCTTTGAAGAAGAAAGATCTGGCTGACTGAAATCAGTTCATCAGATGAAAACTAACAAAAATTGACAAGAACCACGAAAAGTTCTTGTATTTTAAGATAAAATCTGACGCTATTAAAGAAAAAACTTCTCGCTCGCTGAAATATGTTCATTTGCTGAAAATCAACAAAACCACGAAAAGTTCTTGTATTTGAAGATAAAATCTTTTTGCTTTGAAGAAGAAAGATCTAGCTGACTGAAATAAGTTCATAAGATAAAAACCAACAAAAATTGACAAGAACCACGAAAAGTTCTTGTATTTTAAGATAAAATCTGACGCTATTAAAGAAAAAACTTCTCGCTCGCTGAAATATGTTCATTTGCTGAAAATCAACAAAACCACGAAATGTTCTTGTATTTGAAGATAAAATCATTTTGCTTTGAAGAAGAAAGATCTAGCTGACTGAAATAAGTTCATTGGATGAAAGCCAACAAAAATTGACAAGAACCACGAAAAGTTCTTGTATTTTAAGATAAAATCTGACGCGATTGAAGAAAAAACTTCTCCCTCGCTGAAATATGTTCATTTGCTGAAAATCAACAAAACCACGAAAAGTTCTTGTGTTTGAAGATAAAATCTTTTTGCTTTGAAGAAGAAAGATCGAGCTGACTGAAATAAGTTCATAAGATGAAAACCAACAAAAATTGACAAGAACCACGAAAAGTTCTTGTATTTTAAGATAAAATCTGACGCGATTAAAGAAAAAACTTCTCCCTCGCTGAAATATGTTCATTTGCTGAAAATCAACAAAATAACAAAAAGTTCTTGTATTTGAAGATAAAATCTTTTTGCTTTGAAGAAGAAAGATCTAGCTGACTGAAATAAGTTCATTGGATGAAAACCAACAAAAATTGACAAGAACCACGAAAAGTTCTTGTATTTTAAGATAAAATCTGACGCGATTAAAGAAAAAACTTCTCCCTCGCTGAAATATGTTCATTTGCTGAAAATCAACAAAACCACGAAAAGTTCTTGTGTTTGAAGATAAAATCTTTTTGCTTTGAAGAAGAAAGATCGAGCTGACTGAAATAAGTTCATGAGATGAAAACCAACAAAAATTGACAAGAACCACGAAAAATTCTTGTATTTTAAGATAAAATCTTACGCTTTTAAAGAAAAAACTTCTCGCTCGCTGAAAGATGTTCATTTGCTGAAAATCAACAAAACCACGAAAAGTTCTTGTGTTTGAAGATAAAATCTTTTTGCTTTGAAGAAGAAAGATCTAGCTGACTGAAATAAGTTCATTGGATGAAAACCAACAAAAATTGACAAGAACCACGAAAAGTTCTTGTATTTGAAGATAAAATCTTTTTGCTTTGAAGAAGAAAGATCTCGCTGACTGAAATCAGTTCATAAGATGAAAACTAACAAAAATTGACAAGAACCACGAAAAGTTCTTGTATTTTAAGATAAAATCTGACGCTATTAAAGAAAAAACTTCTCGCTCGCTGAAATATGTTCATTTGCTGAAAATCAACAAAACCACGAAAAGTTCTTGTATTTGAAGATAAAATCTTTTTGCTTTGAAGAAGAAAGATCGAGCTGACTGAAATAAGTTCATAAGATGAAAACCAACAAAAATTGACAAGAACCACGAAAAGTTCTTGTATTTTAAGATAAAATCTGACGCTATTAAAGAAAAAACTTCTCGCTCGCTGAAATATGTTCATTTGCTGAAAATCAACAAAACCACGAAATGTTCTTGTATTTGAAGATAAAATCATTTTGCTTTGAAGAAGAAAGATCTAGCTGAATGAAATAAGTTCATTGGATGAAAACCAACAAAAATTGACAAGAACCACGAAAAGTTCTTGTATTTTAAGATAAAATCTGACGCGATTAAAGAAAAAACTTCTCCCTCGCTGAAATATGTTCATTTGCTGAAAATCAACAAAACCACGAAAAGTTCTTGTGTTTGAAGATAAAATCTTTTTGCTTTGAAGAAGAAAGATCGAGCTGACTGAAATAAGTTCATAAGATGAACACCAACAAAAATTGACAAGAACCACGAAAAGTTCTTGTATTTTAAGATAAAATCTGACGCGATTAAAGAAAAAACTTCTCGCTCGCTGAAAGATGTTCATTTGCTGAAAATCAACAAAACCACGAAAAGTTCTTGTATTTGAAGATAAAATCTTTTTGCTTTGAAGAAGAAAGATCTAGGTGACTGAAATAAGTTCATAAGATGAAAACTAACAAAAATTGACAAGAACCACGAAAAGTTCTTGTATTTTAAGATAAAATCTTACGCTATTGAAGAAAAAACTTCTCGCTCGCTGAAATATGTTCATTTGCTGAAAATCAACAAAACCACGAAAAGTTCTTGTATTTGAAGATAAAATCTTTTTGCTTTGAAGAAGAAAGATCTCGCTGACTGAAATGAGTTCATTGGTTGAAAACCAACAAAAATTGACAAGAACCACGAAAAGTTCTTGTATTTTAAGATAAAATCTGACGCGATTAAAGAAAAAACTTCTCGCTCGCTGAAATATGTTAATTTGCTGAAAATCAACAAAACCACGAAAAGTTCTTGTATTTGAAGATAAAATCTTTTTGCTTTGAAGAAGAAAGATCTCGCTGACTGAAATAAGTTCATTGGATGAAAACCAACAAAAATTGACAAGAACCACGAAAAGTTCTTGTATTTTAAGATGAAATCTGACGCGATTAAAGAAAAAACTTCTCGCTCGCTGAAATATGTTAATTTGCTGAAAATCAACAAAACCACGAAAAGTTCTTGTATTTCAAGATAAAATCTTTTTGCTTTGAAGAAGAAAGATCTAGCTGACTGAAATAAGTTCATTGGATGAAAACCAACAAAAATTGACAAGAACCACGAAAAGTTATTGTATTTTAAGATAAAATCTGACGCTATTAAAGAAAAAACTTCTCCCTCGCTGAAATATGTTCATTTGCTGAAAATCAACAAAATCACGAAAAGTTCTTGCATTTGAAGATAAAATCTTTTTGCTTTGAAGAAGAAAGATCTAGCTGAATGAAATAAGTTCATCAGATGAAAACCAACAAAAATTGACAAGAACCACGAAAAGTTCTTGTATTTTAAGATAAAATCTCACGCTATTAAAGAAAAAACTTCCAGCTCGCTGAAATATGTTCATTTGCTGAAAATCAACAAAACCACGAAAAGTTCTTGTATTTGAAGATAAAATCTTTTTGCTTTGAAGAAGAAAGATCCAGCTGACTGAAATAAGTTCATTGGATGAAAACCAACAAAAATTGACAAGAACCACGAAAAGTTATTGTATTTTAAGATAAAATCTGACGCTATTAAAGAAAAAACTTCTCCCTCGCTGAAATATGTTCATTTGCTGAAAATCAACAAAATCACGAAAAGTTCTTGCATTTGAAGATAAAATCTTTTTGCTTTGAAGAAGAAAGATCTAGCTGAATGAAATAAGTTCATCAGATGAAAACCAACAAAAATTGACAAGAACCACGAAAAGTTCTTGTATTTTAAGATAAAATCTGACGCTATTAAAGAAAAAACTTCCAGCTCGCTGAAATATGTTCATTTGCTGAAAATCACCAAAACCACGAAAAGTTCTTGTATTTGAAGATAAAATCTTTTTGCTTTGAAGAAAAAAGATCTAGCTGACTGAAATAAGTTCATTGGATGAAAACCAACAAAAATTGACAAGAACCACGAAAAGTTCTTGTATTTTAAGATAAAATCTGACGCTATTAAAGAAAAAACTTCCAGCTCGCTGAAATATGTTCATTTGCTGAAAATCAACAAAATCACGAAAAGTTCTTGCATTTGAAGATAAAATCTTTTTGATTTGAAGAAGAAAGATCGAGCTGACTGAAATAAGTTCATTGGTTGAAAACCAACAAAAATTGACAAAAACCACGAAAAGTTCTTGTATTTGAAGATAAAATCTTTTTGCTTTGAAGAAGAAAGATCTAGCTGACTGAAATCAGTTCATAAGATGAAAACTAACAAAAATTGTCAAGAACCACGAAAAGTTCTTGTATTTTAAGATAAAATCTGACGCTATTAAAGAAAAAACTTCTCGCTCGCTGAAATATGTTCATTTGCTGAAAATCAACAAAACCACGAAAAGTTCTTGTATTTGAAGATAAAATCTTTTTGCTTTGAAGAAGAAAGATCTAGCTGACTGAAATAAGTTCATAAGATGAAAACCAACAAAAATTGACAAGAACCACGAAAAGTTCTTGTATTTTAAGATAAAATCTGACGCTATTAAAGAAAAAACTTCTCGCTCGCTGAAATATGTTCATTTGCTGAAAATCAACAAAACCACGAAATGTTCTTGTATTTGAAGATAAAATCATTTTGCTTTGAAGAAGAAAGATCTAGCTGACTGAAATAAGTTCATTGGATGAAAACCAACAAAAATTGACAAGAACCACGAAAAGTTCTTGTATTTTAAGATAAAATCTGACGCGATTAAAGAAAAAACTTCTCGCTCGCTGAAATATGTTCATTTGCTGAAAATCAACAAAACCACGAAAAGTTCTTGTATTTGAAGATAAAATCTTTTTGCTTTGAAGAAGAAAGATCTAGCTGACTGAAATAAGTTCATAAGATGAAAACCAACAAAAATTGACAAGAACCACGAAAAGTTCTTGTATTTTAAGATAAAATCTGACGCGATTAAAGAAAAAACTTCTCGCTCGCTGAAATATGTTAATTTGCTGAAAATCAACAAAACCACGAAAAGTTCTTGTATTTGAAGATAAAATCTTTTTGCTTTGAAGAAGAAAGATCTCGCTGACTGAAATAAGTTCATTGGATGAAAACCAACAAAAATTGACAAGAACCACGAAAAGTTCTTGTATTTTAAGATAAAATCTGACGCGATTAAAGAAAAAACTTCTCGCTCGCTGAAATATGTTAATTTGCTGAAAATCAACAAAACCACGAAAAGTTCTTGTATTTCAAGATAAAATCTTTTTGCTTTGAAGAAGAAAGATCTAGCTGACTGAAATAACTTCATAAGATGAAAACCAAGAAAAATTGACAAGAACCACGAAAAGTTATTGTATTTTAAGATAAAATCTGACGCTATTCAAGAAAAAACTTCTCCCTCGCTGAAATATGTTCATTTGCTGAAAATCAACAAAATCACGAAAAGTTCTTGCATTTGAAGATAAAATCTTTTTGCTTTGAAGAAGAAAGATCCAGCTGAATGAAATAAGTTCATCAGATGAAAACCAACAAAAATTGACAAGAACCACGAAAAGTTCTTGTATTTTAAGATAAAATCTGACGCAATAAAAGAAAAAACTTCCAGCTCGCTGAAATATGTTCATTTGCTGAAAATCAACAAAACCACGAAAAGTTCTTGTATTTGAAGATAAAATCTTTTTGCTTTGAAGAAGAAAGATCTAGCTGACTGAAATAAGTTCATTGGATGAAAACCAACAAAAATTGACAAGAACCACAAAAAGTTCTTGTATTTTAAGATAAAATCTGACGCTATTAAAGAAAAAACTTCCAGCTCGCTGAAATATGTTCATTTGCTGAAAATCAACAAAATCACGAAAAGTTCTGGCATTTGAAGATAAAATCTTTTTGCTTTGAAGAAGAAAGATCTAGCTGACTGAAATAAGTTCATGGGTTGAAAACCAACAAAAATTGACAAAAACCACGAAAAGTTCTTGTATTTGAAGATAAAATCTTTTTGCTTTGAAGAAGAAAGATCTAGCTGACTGAAATCAGTTCATAAGATGAAAACTAACAAAAATTGACAAGAACCACGAAAAGTTCTTGTATTTTAAGATAAAATCTGACGCTATTAAAGAAAAAACTTCTCGCTCGCTGAAATATGTTCATTTGCTGAAAATCAACAAAAGCACGAAAAGTTCTTGCATTTGAAGATAAAATCTTTTTGCTTTGAAGAAGAAAGATCTCGCTGACTGAAATAAGTTCATAAGATGAAAACCAACAAAAATTGACAAGAACCACGAAAAGTTCTTGTATTTTAAGATAAAATCTGACGCTATTAAAGAAAAAACTTCTCGCTCGCTGAAATATGTTCATTTGCTGAAAATCAACAAAACCACGAAATGTTCTTGTATTTGAAGATAAAATCATTTTGCTTTGAAGAAGAAAGATCTAGCTGACTGAAATAAGTTCATTGGATGAAAACCAACAAAAATTGACAAGAACCACGAAAAGTTCTTGTATTTTAAGATAAAATCTGACGCGATTAAAGAAAAAACTTCTCCCTCGCTGAAATATGTTCATTTGCTGAAAATCAACAAAACCACGAAAAGTTCTTGTGTTTGAAGATAAAATCTTTTTGCTTTGAAGAAGAAAGATCGAGCTGACTGAAATAAGTTCATAAGATGAAAACCAACAAAAATTGACAAGAACCACGAAAAGTTCTTGTATTTTAAGATAAAATCTTACGCTTTTAAAGAAAAAACTTCTCGCTCGCTGAAAGATGTTCATTTGCTGAAAATCAACAAAACCACGAAAAGTTCTTGTATTTGAAGATAAAATCTTTTTGCTTTGAAGAAGAAAGATCTAGCTGACTGAAATAAGTTCATAAGATGAAAACTAACAAAAATTGACAAGAACCACGAAAAGTTCTTGTATTTTAAGATAAAATCTGACGCGATTAAAGAAAAAACTTCTCCCTCGCTGAAATATGTTCATTTGCTGAAAATCAACAAAATAACAAAAAGTTCTTGTATTTGAAGATAAAATCTTTTTGCTTTGAAGAAGAAAGATCTAGCTGACTGAAATAAGTTCATTGGATGAAAACCAACAAAAATTGACAAGAACCACGAAAAGTTCTTGTATTTTAAGATAAAATCTGACGCGATTAAAGAAAAAACTTCTCCCTCGCTGAAATATGTTCATTTGCTGAAAATCAACAAAACCACGAAAAGTTCTTGTGTTTGAAGATAAAATCTTTTTGCTTTGAAGAAGAAAGAACGAGCTGACTGAAATAAGTTCATGAGATGAAAACCAACAAAAATTGACAAGAACCACGAAAAGTTCTTGTATTTTAAGATAAAATCTTACGCTTTTAAAGAAAAAACTTCTCGCTCGCTGAAAGATGTTCATTTGCTGAAAATCAACAAAACCACGAAAAGTTCTTGTATTTGAAGATAAAATCTTTTTGCTTTGAAGAAGAAAGATCTAGCTGACTGAAATAAGTTCATTGGATGAAAACCAACAAAAATTGACAAGAACCACGAAAAGTTCTTGTATTTTAAGATAAAATCTGACGCTATTAAAGAAAAAACTTCCAGCTCGCTGAAATATGTTCATTTGCTGAAAATCAACAAAATCACGAAAAGTTCTTGCATTTGAAGATAAAATCTTTTTGCTTTGAAGAAGAAAGATCGAGCTGACTGAAATAAGTTCATTGGTTGAAAACCAACAAAAATTGACAAGAACCACGAAAAGTTCTTGTATTTTAAGATAAAATCTTACGCTTTTAAAGAAAAAACTTCTCGCTCGCTGAAAGATGTTCATTTGCTGAAAATCAACAAAACCACGAAAAGTTCTTGTATTTGAAGATAAAATCTTTTTGCTTTGAAGAAGAAAGATCTAGCTGACTGAAATAAGTTCATAAGATGAAAACTAACAAAAATTGACAAGAACCACGAAAAGTTCTTGTATTTTAAGATAAAATCTGACGCGATTAAAGAAAAAACTTCTCCCTCGCTGAAATATGTTCATTTGCTGAAAATCAACAAAATAACAAAAAGTTCTTGTATTTGAAGATAAAATCTTTTTGCTTTGAAGAAGAAAGATCTAGCTGACTGAAATAAGTTCATTGGATGAAAACCAACAAAAATTGACAAGAACCACGAAAAGTTCTTGTATTTTAAGATAAAATCTGACGCGATTAAAGAAAAAACTTCTCCCTCGCTGAAATATGTTCATTTGCTGAAAATCAACAAAACCACGAAAAGTTCTTGTGTTTGAAGATAAAATCTTTTTGCTTTGAAGAAGAAAGAACGAGCTGACTGAAATAAGTTCATGAGATGAAAACCAACAAAAATTGACAAGAACCACGAAAAGTTCTTGTATTTTAAGATAAAATCTTACGCTTTTAAAGAAAAAACTTCTCGCTCGCTGAAAGATGTTCATTTGCTGAAAATCAACAAAACCACGAAAAGTTCTTGTATTTGAAGATAAAATCTTTTTGCTTTGAAGAAGAAAGATCTAGCTGACTGAAATAAGTTCATTGGATGAAAACCAACAAAAATTGACAAGAACCACGAAAAGTTCTTGTATTTTAAGATAAAATCTGACGCTATTAAAGAAAAAACTTCCAGCTCGCTGAAATATGTTCATTTGCTGAAAATCAACAAAATCACGAAAAGTTCTTGCATTTGAAGATAAAATCTTTTTGCTTTGAAGAAGAAAGATCGAGCTGACTGAAATAAGTTCATTGGTTGAAAACCAACAAAAATTGACAAACCCACGAAAAGTTCTTGTATTTGAAGATAAAATCTTTTTGCTTTGAAGAAGAAAGATCTGGCTGACTGAAATAAGTTCATTGGATGTAAGCCAACAAAAATTGACAAGAACCACGAAAAGTTCTTGTATTTTAAGATAAAATCTGACGCGATTAAAGAAAAAACTTCTCCCTCGCTGAAATATGTTCATTTGCTGAAAATCAACAAAACCACGAAATGTTCTTGTATTTGAAGATAAAATCATTTTGCTTTGAAGAAGAAAGATCTAGCTGACTGAAATAAGTTCATTGGATGAAAACCAACAAAAATTGACAAGAACCACGAAAAGTTCTTGTATTTTAAGATAAAATCTGACGCGATTAAAGAAAAAACTTCCAGCTCGCTGAAATATGTTCATTTGCTGAAAATCAACAAAACCACGAAAAGTTCTTGTATTTGAAGATAAAATCTTTTTGCATTGAAGAAGAAAGATCTCGCTGACTGAAATAAGTTCATTGGATGAAAACCAACAAAAATTGACAAGAACCACGAAAAGTTCTTGAATTTTTAGATAAAATCTGACGCGATGAAAGAAAAAACTTCTCGCTCGCTGAAATATGTTCATTTGCTGAAAATCAACAAAACCACGAAAAGTTCTTGTATTTGAAGATAAAATCTTTTTGCTTTGAAGAAGAAAGATCTAGCTGACTGAAATAAGTTCATTGGATGAAAACCAACAAAAATTGACAAGAACCACGAAAAGTTATTGTATTTTAAGATAAGATCTGACGCTATTAAAGAAAAAACTTCTCCCTCGCTGAAATATGTTCATTTGCTGAAAATCAACAAAACCACGAAAAGTTCTTGTGTTTGAAGATAAAATCTTTTTGCTTTGAAGAAGAAAGATCTAGCTGACTGAAATAAGTTCATAAGATGAAAACTAACAAAAATTGACAAGAACCACGAAAAGTTCTTGTATTTTAAGATAAAATCTGACGCGATTAAAGAAAAAACTTCTCCCTCGCTGAAATATGTTCATTTGCTGAAAATCAACAAAACCACGAAAAGTTCTTGTGTTTGAAGATAAAATCTTTTTGCTTTGAAGAAGAAAGATCGAGCTGACTGAAATAAGTTCATAAGATGAAAACCAACAAAAATTGACAAGAACCACGAAAAGTTCTTGTATTTTAAGATAAAATCTTACGCTTTTAAAGAAAAAACTTCTCGCTCGCTGAAAGATGTTCATTTGCTGAAAATCAACAAAACCACGAAAAGTTCTTGTATTTGAAGATAAAATCTTTTTGCTTTGAAGAAGAAAGATCTAGCTGACTGAAATAAGTTCATTGGATGAAAACCAACAAAAATTGACAAGAACCACGAAAAGTTCTTGTATTTTAAGATAAAATCTGACGCTATTAAAGAAAAAACTTCCAGCTCGCTGAAATATGTTCATTTGCTGAAAATCAACAAAATCACGAAAAGTACTTGCATTTGAAGATAAAATCTTTTTGCTTTGAAGAAGAAAGATCGAGCTGACTGAAATAAGTTCATTGGTTGAAAACCAACAAAAATTGACAAAAACCACGAAAAGTTCTTGTATTTGAAGATAAAATCTTTTTGCTTTGATGAAGAAAGATCGAGCTGACTGAAATCAGTTCATAAGATGAAAACTAACAAAAATTGACAAGAACCACGAAAAGTTCTTGTATTTTAAGATAAAATCTGACGCTATTAAAGAAAAAACTTCTCGCTCGCTGAAATATGTTCATTTGCTGAAAATCAACAAAACCACGAAAAGTTCTTGTATTTGAAGATAAAATCTTTTTGCTTTGAAGAAGAAAGATCTAGCTGACTGAAATAAGTTCATAAGATGAAAACCAACAAAAATTGACAAGAACCACGAAAAGTTCTTGTATTTTAAGATAAAATCTGACGCTATTAAAGAAAAAACTTCTCCCTCGCTGAAATATGTTCATTTGCTGAAAATCAACAAAACCACGAAATGTTCTTGTATTTGAAGATAAAATCTTTTTGCTTTGAAGAAGAAAGATCTAGCTGACTGAAATAAGTTCATAAGATGAAAACCAACAAAAATTGACAAGAACCACGAAAAGTTCTTGTATTTTAAGATAAAATCTGACGCTATTAAAGAAAAAACTTCTCGCTCGCTGAAATATGTTCATTTGCTGAAAATCAACAAAACCACGAAATGTTCTTGTATTTGAAGATAAAATCATTTTGCTTTGAAGAAGAAAGATCTAGCTGACTGAACTAAGTTCATTGGATGAAAACCAACAAAAATTGACAAGAACCACGAAAAGTTCTTGTATTTTAAGATAAAATCTGACGCGATTAAAGAAAAAACTTCCAGCTCGCTGAAATATGTTCATTTGCTGAAAATCAACAAAACCACAAAAAGTTCTTGTATTTGAAGATAAAATCTTTTTGCATTGAAGAAGAAAGATCTCGCTGACTGAAATAAGTTCATTGGATGAAAACCAACAAAAATTGACAAGAACCACGAAAAGTTCTTGTATTTTAAGATAAAATCTGACGCAATAAAAGAAAAAACTTCCAGCTCGCTGAAATATGTTCATTTGCTGAAAATCAACAAAACCACGAAAAGTTCTTGTATTTGAAGATAAAATCTTTTTGCTTTGAAGAAGAAAGATCTAGCTGACTGAAATAAGTTCATTGGATGAAAACCAACAAAAATTGACAAGAACCACGAAAAGTTCTTGTATTTTAAGATAAAATCTGACGCTATCAAAGAAAAAACTTCCAGCTCGCTGAAATATGTTCATTTGCTGAAAATCAACAAAATCACGAAAAGTTCTTGCATTTGAAGATAAAATCTTTTTGCTTTGAAGAAGAAAGATCCAGCTGACTGAAATAAGTTCATTGGTTGAAAACCAACAAAAATTGACAAAAACCACGAAAAGTTCTTGTATTTGAAGATAAAATCTTTTTGCTTTGAAGAAGAAAGATCTCGCTGACTGAAATCAGTTCATAAGATGAAAACTAACAAAAATTGACAAGAACCACGAAAAGTTCTTGTATTTTCAGATAAAATCTGACGCTATTAAAGAAAAAATTTCTCGCTCGCTGAAATATGTTCATTTGCTGAAAATCAACAAAACCACGAAAAGTTCTTGTGTTTGAAGATAAAATCTTTTTGCTTTGAAGAAGAAAGATCGAGCTGACTGAAATAAGTTCATAAGATGAAAACCAACAAAAATTGACAAGAACCACGAAAAGTTCTTGTATTTTAAGATAAAATCTGACGCGATTAAAGAAAAAACTTCTCGCTCGCTGAAAGATGTTCATTTGCTGAAAATCAACAAAACCATGAAAAGTTCTTGTATTTGAAGACACAATCTTTTTGCTTTGGAGAAGAAAGATCTAGCTGACTGAAATAAGTTCATAAGATGAAAACTAACAAAAATTGACAAGAACCACGAAAAGTTCTTGTATTTTAAGATAAAATCTGACGCGATTAAAGAAAAAACTTCTCCCTCGCTGAAATATGTTCATTTGCTGAAAATCAACAAAATAACAAAAAGTTCTTGTATTTGAAGATAAAATCTTTTTGCTTTGAAGAAGAAAGATCCAGCTGACTGAAATAAGTTCATTGGATGAAAACTAACAAAAATTGACAAGAACCACGAAAAGTTCTTGTATTTTAAGATAAAATCTGACGCGATTAAAGAAAAAACTTCTCGCTCGCTGAAATATGTTCATTTGCTGAAAATCAACAAAACCACGAAAAGTTCTTGTGTTTGAAGATAAAATCTTTTTGCTTTGAAGAAGAAAGATCGAGCTGACTGAAATAAGTTCATAAGATGAAAACCAACAAAAATTGACAAGAACCACGAAAAGTTCTTGTATTTTAAGATAAAATCTTACGCTTTTAAAGAAAAAACTTCTCGCTCGCTGAAAGATGTTCATTTGCTGAAAATCAACAAAACCACGAAAAGTTCTTGTATTTGAAGATAAAATCTTTTTGCTTTGAAGAAGAAAGATCTAGCTGACTGAAATAAGTTCATTGGATGAAAACCAACAAAAATTGACAAGAACCACGAAAAGTTCTTGTATTTTAAGATAAAATCTGACGCTATCAAAGAAAAAACTTCCAGCTCGCTGAAATATGTTCATTTGCTGAAAATCAACAAAATCACGAAAAGTTCTTGCATTTGAAGATAAAATCTTTTTGCTTTGAAGAAGAAAGATCGAGCTGACTGAAATAAGTTCATTGGTTGAAAACCAACAAAAATTGACAACAACCACGAAAAGTTCTTGTATTTGAAGATAAAATCTTTTTGCTTTGAAGAAGAAAGATCGAGCTGACTGAAATCAGTTCATAAGATGAAAACTAACAAAAATTGACAAGAACCACGAAAAGTTCTTGTATTTTAAGATAAAATCTGACGCTATTAAAGAAAAAACTTCTCGCTCGCTGAAATATGTTCATTTGCTGAAAATCAACAAAACCACGAAAAGTTCTTGTATTTGAAGATAAAATCTTTTTGCTTTGAAGAAGAAAGATCTAGCTGACTGAAATAAGTTCATAAGATGAAAACCAACAAAAATTGACAAGAACCACGAAAAGTTCTTGTATTTTAAGATAAAATCTGACGCTATTAAAGAAAAAACTTCTCCCTCGCTGAAATATGTTCATTTGCTGAAAATCAACAAAACCACGAAATGTTCTTGTATTTGAAGATAAAATCTTTTTGCTTTGAAGAAGAAAGATCTAGCTGACTGAAATAAGTTCATAAGATGAAAACCAACAAAAATTGACAAGAACCACGAAAAGTTCTTGTATTTTAAGATAAAATCTGACGCTATTAAAGAAAAAACTTCTCGCTCGCTGAAATATGTTCATTTGCTGAAAATCAACAAAACCACGAAATGTTCTTGTATTTGAAGATAAAATCATTTTGCTTTGAAGAAGAAAGATCTAGCTGACTGAACTATGTTCACTGGATGAAAACCAACAAAAATTGACAAGAACCACGAAAAGTTCTTGTATTTTAAGATAAAATCTTTTTGCATTGAAGAAGAAAGATCTCGCTGACTGAAATAAGTTCATTGGATGAAAACCAACAAAAATTGACAAAAAACACGAAAAGTTCTTGTATTTTTAGATAAAATCTGACGCGATTAAAGAAAAAACTTCTCGCTCGCTGAAATATGTTCATTTGCTGAAAATCAACAAAATCATGAAAAGTTCTTGCATTTGAAGATAAAATCTTTTTGCTTTGAAGAAGAAAGATCTAGCTGAATGAAATAAGTTCATCAGATGAAAACGAACAAAAATTGACAAGAACCACGAAAAGTTCTTGTATTTTAAGATAAAATCTGACGCAATAAAAAAAAAACTTCCAGCTCGCTGAAATATGTTCATTTGCTGAAAATCAACAAAACCACGAAAAGTTCTTGTATTTGAAGATAAAATCTTTTTGCTTTGAAGAAGAAAGATCTAGCTGACTGAAATAAGTTCATTGGATGAAAACCAACAAAAATTGACAAGAACCACGAAAAGTTCTTGTATTTTAAGATAAAATCTGACGCTATTAAAGAAAAAACTTCCAGCTCGCTGAAATATGTTCATTTGCTGAAAATCAACAAAATCACGAAAAGTTCTTGCATTTGAAGATAAAATCTTTTTGCTTTGAAGAAGAAAGATCTAGCTGACTGAAATAAGTTCATTGGTTGAAAACCAACAAAAATTGACAAAAACCACGAAAAGTTCTTGTATTTGAAGATAAAATCTTTTTGCTTTGAAGAAGAAAGATCTCGCTGACTGAAATCAGTTCATAAGATGAAAACTAACAAAAATTGACAAGAACCACGAAAAGTTCTTGTATTTTAAGATAAAATCTGACGATATTAAAGAAAAAATTTCTCGCTCGCTGAAATATGTTCATTTGCTGAAAATCAACAAAACCACGAAAAGTTCTTGTGTTTGAAGATAAAATCTTTTTGCTTTGAAGAAGAAAGATCGAGCTGACTGAAATAAGTTCATTGGATGAAAACCAACAAAAATTGACAAGAACCACGAAAAGTTCTTGTATTTTAAGATAAAATCTGACGCGATTAAAGAAAAAACTTCTCGCTCGCTGAAATATGTTCATTTGCTGAAAATCAACAAAACCACGAAAAGTTCTTGTGTTTGAAGATAAAATCTTTTTGCTTTGAAGAAGAAAGATCGAGCTGACTGAAATAAGTTCATAAGATGAAAACCAACAAAAATTGACAAGAACCACGAAAAGTTCTTGTATTTTAAGATAAAATCTTACGCTTTTAAAGAAAAAACTTCTCGCTCGCTGAAAGATGTTCATTTGCTGAAAATCAACAAAACCACGAAAAGTTCTTGTATTTGAAGATAAAATCTTTTTGCTTTGAAGAAGAAAGATCTAGCTGACTGAAATAAGTTCATAAGATGAAAACTAACAAAAATTGACAAGAACCACGAAAAGTTCTTGTATTTTAAGATAAAATCTGACGCGATTAAAGAAAAAACTTCTCCCTCGCTGAAATATGTTCATTTGCTGAAAATCAACAAAATAACAAAAAGTTCTTGTATTTGAAGATAAAATCTTTTTGCTTTGAAGAAGAAAGATCGAGCTGACTGAAATAAGTTCATTGGATGAAAACCAACAAAAATTGACAAGAACCACGAAAAGTTCTTGTATTTTAAGATAAAATCTGACGCTATTAAAGAAAAAACTTCTCCCTCGCTGAAATATGTTCATTTGCTGAAAATCAACAAAACCACGAAAAGTTCTTGTATTTGAAGATAAAATCTTTTTGCTTTGAAGAAGAAAGATCGAGCTGACTGAAATAAGTTCAAAAGATGAAAACCAACAAAAATTGACAAGAAACACGAAAAGTTCTTGTATTTTAAGATAAAATCTGACGCTATTAAAGAAAAAACTTCTCGCTCGCTAAAATATGTTCATTTGCTGAAAATCAACAAAATCACGAAAAGTTCTTGTATTTGAAGATAAAATCTTTTTGCTTTGAAGAAGAAAGATCTAGCTTAATGAAATAAGTTCATTGGATGAAAACCAACAAAAATTGACAAGAACCATGAAAAGTTCTTGTATTTTAAGATAAAATCTGACGCTATTAAAGAAAAAACTTCTCCCTCGCTGAAATATGTTGATTTGCTGAAAATCAACAAAACCACGAAAAGTTCTTGAATTTGAAGATAAAATCTTTTTGCTTTAAAGAAGAAAGATCTAGCTGACTGAAATAAGTTCATTTGATGAAAATCAACAAAAATTGACAAGAACCACGAAAAGTTTTTGTATTTTAAGATAAAATCTGACGCTATTAAAGAAAAAACTTCTCCCTCGCTGAAATATGTTCATTTGCTGAAAATCAACAAAACCACGAAAAGTTCTTGTATTTGAAGATAAAATCTTTTTGCTTTGAAGAAGAAAGATCTGGCTGACTGAAATAAGTTCATTGGATGAAAACCAACAAAAATTGACAAGAACCACGAAAAGTTCTTGTATTTTAAGATAAAATCTGACGCTAATGAAGAAAAAACTTCTCGCTCGCTGAAATATGTTCATTTGCTGAAAATCACCAAAACCACGAAAAGTTCTTGTATTTCAAGCTAAAATCTGACGCTTTTAAAGAAAAAACTTCTCGCTCGCTGAAATATGTTCATTTGCTGAAAATCAACAAAACCACGAAAAGTTATTGTATTTGAAGATAAAATCTTTTTGCTTTGAAGAAGAAAGATCTGGCTGACTGAAATAAGTTCATTGGATGAAAGCCAACAAAAATTGACAAGAACCATGAAAAGTTCTTGTATTTTAAGATAAAATCTGACGCGATTAAAGAAAAAACTTCTCCCTCGCTGAAATATGTTCATTTGCTGAAAATCAACAAAACCACGAAAAGTTCTTGTATTTGAAGATAAAATCTTTTTGCTTTGAAGAAGAAAGATCGAGCTGACTGAAATAAGTTCATAAGATGAAAACCAACAAAAATTGACAAGAACCACGAAAAGTTCTTGTATTTTAAGATAAAATCTTACGCTTTTAAAGAAAAAACTTCTCGCTCGCTGAAAGATGTTCATTTGCTGAAAATCAACAAAACCACGAAAAGTTCTTGTATTTGAAGATAAAATCTTTTTGCTTTGAAGAAGAAAGATCGAGCTGACTGAAATAAGTTCATAAGATGAAAACTAACAAAAATTGACAAGAACCACGAAAAGTTCTTGTATTTTGAGATAAAATCTTACGCTATTGAAGAAAAAACTTCTGGCTCGCTGAAATATGTTCATTTGCTGAAAATCAACAAAACCACGAAAAGTTCTTGTATTTGAAGATAAAATCTTTTGGCTTTCAAGAAGAAAGATCGAGCTGACTGAAATAAGTTCATTGGATGAAAACCAACAAAAATTGACAAGAACCACGAAAAGTTCTTGTATTTTAAGATAAAATCTGACGCGATTAAAGAAAAAACTTCTCGCTCGCTGAAATATGTTGATTTGCTGAAAATCAACAAAACCACGAAAAGTTCTTGTATTTGAAGATGAAATCTTTTTGCTTTAAAGAAGAAAGATCTAGCTGACTGAAATAAGTTCATTTGATGAAAATCAACAAAAATTGACAAGAACCACGAAACGTTTTTGTATTTTAAGATAAAATCTGACGCTATTAAAGAAAAAACTTCCAGCTCGCTGAAATATGTTCATTTGCTGAAAATCAACAAAACCACGAAAAGTTCTTGTATTTGAAGATAAAATCTTTTTGCTTTGAAGAAGAAAGATCGAGCTGACTGAAATAAGTTGATAAAATGAAAACCAACAAAAATTGACAAGAACCACGAAAAGTTCTTGTATTTTAAGATAAAATCTGACGCTATTAAAGAAAAAACGTCTCGCTCGCTGAAATATGTTCATTTGCTGAAAATCAACAAAACCACGAAAAGTTCTTGTACTTGAAGATAAAATCTTTTTGCTTTGAAGAAGAAAGATCTCGCTGACTGAAATAAGTTCATTGGATGAAAACCAACAAAAATTGACAAGAACCACGAAAAGTTCTTGAATTTAAGATAAAATCTGACGCGATTAAAGAAAAAACTTCTCCCTCGCTGAAATATGTTCATTTGCTGAAAATCAACAAAATAACAAAAAGTTCTTGTATTTGAAGATAAAATCTTTTTGCTTTGAAGAAGAAAGATCGAGCTGACTGAAATAAGTTCATTGGATGAAAACCAACAAAAATTGACAAGAACCACGAAAAGTTCTTGTATTTTAAGATAAAATCTGACGCTATTAAAGAAAAAACTTCTCCCTCGCTGAAATATGTTCATTTGCTGAAAATCAACAAAACCACGAAAAGTTCTTGTATTTGAAGATAAAATCTTTTTGCTTTGAAGAAGAAAGATCGAGCTGACTGAAATAAGTTCAAAAGATGAAAACCAACAAAAATTGACAAGAAACACGAAAAGTTCTTGTATTTTAAGATAAAATCTGACGCTATTAAAGAAAAAACTTCTCGCTCGCTAAAATATGTTCATTTGCTGAAAATCAACAAAATCACGAAAAGTTCTTGTATTTGAAGATAAAATCTTTTTGCTTTGAAGAAGAAAGATCTAGCTTAATGAAATAAGTTCATTGGATGAAAGCCAACAAAAATTGACAAGAACCATGAAAAGTTCTTGTATTTTAAGATAAAATCTGACGCTATTAAAGAAAAAACTTCTCCCTCGCTGAAATATGTTGATTTGCTGAAAATCAACAAAACCACGAAAAGTTCTTGAATTTGAAGATAAAATCTTTTTGCTTTAAAGAAGAAAGATCTAGCTGACTGAAATAAGTTCATTTGATGAAAATCAACAAAAATTGACAAGAACCACGAAAAGTTTTTGTATTTTAAGATAAAATCTGACGCTATTAAAGAAAAAACTTCTCCCTCGCTGAAATATGTTCATTTGCTGAAAATCAACAAAACCACGAAAAGTTCTTGTATTTGAAGATAAAATCTTTTTGCTTTGAAGAAGAAAGATCTGGCTGACTGAAATAAGTTCATTGGATGAAAACCAACAAAAATTGACAAGAACCACGAAAAGTTCTTGTATTTTAAGATAAAATCTGACGCTAATGAAGAAAAAACTTCTCGCTCGCTGAAATATGTTCATTTGCTGAAAATCAACAAAACCACGAAAAGTTCTTGTATTTCAAGCTAAAATCTGACGCTTTTAAAGAAAAAACTTCTCGCTCGCTGAAATATGTTCATTTGCTGAAAATCAACAAAACCACGAAAAGTTCTTGTATTTGAAGATAAAATCTTTTTGCTTTGAAGAAGAAAGATCTGGCTGACTGAAATAAGTTCATTGGATGAAAGCCAACAAAAATTGACAAGAACCATGAAAAGTTCTTGTATTTTAAGATAAAATCTGACGCGATTAAAGAAAAAACTTCTCGCTCGCTGAAATATGTTGATTTGCTGAAAATCAACAAAACCACGAAAAGTTCTTGTATTTGAAGATGAAATCTTTTTGCTTTAAAGAAGAAAGATCTAGCTGACTGAAATAAGTTCATTTGATGAAAATCAACAAAAATTGACAAGAACCACGAAACGTTTTTGTATTTTAAGATAAAATCTGACGCTATTAAAGAAAAAACTTCCAGCTCGCTGAAATATGTTCATTTGCTGAAAATCAACAAAACCACGAAAAGTTCTTGTATTTGAAGATAAAATCTTTTTGCTTTGAAGAAGAAAGATCGAGCTGACTGAAATAAGTTGATAAAATGAAAACCAACAAAAATTGACAAGAACCACGAAAAGTTCTTGTATTTTAAGATAAAATCTGACGCTATTAAAGAAAAAACGTCTCGCTCGCTGAAATATGTTCATTTGCTGAAAATCAACAAAACCACGAAAAGTTCTTGTACTTGAAGATAAAATCTTTTTGCTTTGAAGAAGAAAGATCTCGCTGACTGAAATAAGTTCATTGGATGAAAACCAACAAAAATTGACAAGAACCACGAAAAGTTCTTGAATTTAAGATAAAATCTGACGCGATTAAAGAAAAAACTTCTCCCTCGCTGAAATATGTTCATTTGCTGAAAATCAACAAAATAACAAAAAGTTCTTGTATTTGAAGATAAAATCTTTTTGCTTTGAAGAAGAAAGATCGAGCTGACTGAAATAAGTTCATTGGATGAAAACCAACAAAAATTGACAAGAACCACGAAAAGTTCTTGTATTTTAAGATAAAATCTGACGCTATTAAAGAAAAAACTTCTCCCTCGCTGAAATATGTTCATTTGCTGAAAATCAACAAAACCACGAAAAGTTCTTGTATTTGAAGATAAAATCTTTTTGCTTTGAAGAAGAAAGATCGAGCTGACTGAAATAAGTTCAAAAGATGAAAACCAACAAAAATTGACAAGAAACACGAAAAGTTCTTGTATTTTAAGATAAAATCTGACGCTATTAAAGAAAAAACTTCTCGCTCGCTAAAATATGTTCATTTGCTGAAAATCAACAAAATCACGAAAAGTTCTTGTATTTGAAGATAAAATCTTTTTGCTTTGAAGAAGAAAGATCTAGCTTAATGAAATAAGTTCATTGGATGAAAACCAACAAAAATTGACAAGAACCATGAAAAGTTCTTGTATTTTAAGATAAAATCTGACGCTATTAAAGAAAAAACTTCTCCCTCGCTGAAATATGTTGATTTGCTGAAAATCAACAAAACCACGAAAAGTTCTTGAATTTGAAGATAAAATCTTTTTGCTTTAAAGAAGAAAGATCTAGCTGACTGAAATAAGTTCATTTGATGAAAATCAACAAAAATTGACAAGAACCACGAAAAGTTTTTGTATTTTAAGATAAAATCTGACGCTATTAAAGAAAAAACTTCTCCCTCGCTGAAATATGTTCATTTGCTGAAAATCAACAAAACCACGAAAAGTTCTTGTATTTGAAGATAAAATCTTTTTGCTTTGAAGAAGAAAGATCTGGCTGACTGAAATAAGTTCATTGGATGAAAACCAACAAAAATTGACAAGAACCACGAAAAGTTCTTGTATTTTAAGATAAAATCTGACGCTAATGAAGAAAAAACTTCTCGCTCGCTGAAATATGTTCATTTGCTGAAAATCAACAAAACCACGAAAAGTTCTTGTATTTCAAGCTAAAATCTGACGCTTTTAAAGAAAAAACTTCTCGCTCGCTGAAATATGTTCATTTGCTGAAAATCAACAAAACCACGAAAAGTTCTTGTATTTGAAGATAAAATCTTTTTGCTTTGAAGAAGAAAGATCTGGCTGACTGAAATAAGTTCATTGGATGAAAGCCAACAAAAATTGACAAGAACCATGAAAAGTTCTTGTATTTTAAGATAAAATCTGACGCGATTAAAGAAAAAACTTCTCCCTCGCTGAAATATGTTCATTTGCTGAAAATCAACAAAACCACGAAAAGTTCTTGTATTTGAAGATAAAATCTTTTTGCTTTGAAGAAGAAAGATCGAGCTGACTGAAATAAGTTCATAAGATGAAAACCAACAAAAATTGACAAGAACCACGAAAAGTTCTTGTATTTTAAGATAAAATCTTACGCTTTTAAAGAAAAAACTTCTCGCTCGCTGAAAGATGTTCATTTGCTGAAAATCAACAAAACCACGAAAAGTTCTTGTATTTGAAGATAAAATCTTTTTGCTTTGAAGAAGAAAGATCTAGCTGACTGAAATAAGTTCATAAGATGAAAACTAACAAAAATTGACAAGAACCACGAAAAGTTCTTGTATTTTGAGATAAAATCTTACGCTATTGAAGAAAAAACTTCTGGCTCGCTGAAATATGTTCATTTGCTGAAAATCAACAAAACCACGAAAAGTTCTTGTATTTGAAGATAAAATCTTTTGGCTTTCAAGAAGAAAGATCGAGCTGACTGAAATAAGTTCATTGGATGAAAACCAACAAAAATTAACAAGAACCACGAAAAGTTATTGTATTTTAAGATAAAATCTGACGCGATTAAAGAAAAAACTTCTCGCTCGCTGAAATATGTTGATTTGCTGAAAATCAACAAAACCACGAAAAGTTCTTGTATTTGAAGATAAAATCTTTTTGCTTTGAAGAAGAAAGATCGAGCTGACTGAAATAAGTTGATAAGATGAAAACCAACAAAAATTGACAAGAACCACGAAAAGTTCTTGTATTTTAAGATAAAATCTGACGCTATTAAAGAAAAAACGTCTCGCTCGCTGAAATATGTTCATTTGCTGAAAATCAACAAAACCACGAAAAGTTCTTGTACTTGAAGATAAAATCTTTTTGCTTTGAAGAAGAAAGATCTCGCTGACTGAAATAAGTTCATTGGATGAAAACCAACAAAAATTGACAAGAACCACGAAAAGTTCTTGAATTTAAGATAAAATCTGACGCTATTAAAGAAAAAACTTCTCCCTCGCTGAAATATGTTCATTTGCTGAAAATCAACAAAACCACGAAAAGTTCTTGTATTTGAAGATAAAATCTTTTTGCTTTGAAGAAGAAAGATCTCGCTGACTGAAATAAGTTCATTGGATGAAAACCCACAAAACTTGACAAGAACCACGAAAAGCTCTTGTATTTTCAGATAAAATCTGGGGCTATTAAACAAAAATCTTCTCCCTTGCTGAAATATGTTCATTTGCTGAAAATCAACAAAATCACGAAAAGTTCTTGTATTTGAAGATAAAATCTTTTTGCTTTGAAGAAGAAAGATCTAGCTGACTGAAATAAGTTCATTTGATGAAAATAAACAAAAATTGACAAGAACCACGAAAAGTTCTTGTATTTTAAGATAAAATCTGACGCTATTAAAGAAAAAACTTCTCCCTCGCTGAAATATGTTCATTTGCTGAAAATCAACAAAATCACGAAAAGTTCTTGTATTTGAAGATAAAATCTTTTTGATTTGAAGAAAGATCGAGCTGACTGAAATAAGTTCACAAGATGAAAACCAACAAAAATTGACAAGAACCACGAAAAGCTCTTGTATTTTAAGATAAAATCTTACGCTTTTAAAGAAAAAACTTCTCGTTCGCTGAAATATGTTCATTTGCTGAAAATCAACAAAACCACGAAAAGTTCTTGTATTTGAAGATAAAATCTTTTTGCTTTGAAGAAGAAAGATCTAGCTGACTGAAATAAGTTCATAAGATGAAAACCAACAAAAATTGACAAGAACCACGAAAAGTTCTTGTATTTTAAGATAAAATCTTCCGCTTTTAAAGAAAAAACTTCTCGCTCGCTGAAAGATGTTCATTTGCTGAAAATCAACAAAACCACGAAAAGTTCTTGTATTTCAAGATAAAATCTTTTTGCTTTGAAGAAGAAAGATCTAGCTGAATGAAATAAGTTCATCAGATGAAAACCAACAAAAATTGACAAGAACCACGAAAAGTTCTTGTATTTTAAGATAAAATCTGACGCTATTAAAGAAAAAACGTCTCGCTCGCTGAAATATGTTCATTTGCTGAAAATCAACAAAACCACGAAAAGTTCTTGTATTTGAAGATAAAATCTTTTTGCTTTGAAGAAGAAAGATCTCGCTGACTGAAATAAGTTCATTGGATGAAAACCAACAAAAATTGACAAGAACCACGAAAAGTTCTTGAATTTAACATCAAATCTGACGCTATTAAAGAAAAAACTTCTCCCTCGCTGAAATATGTTCATTTGCTGAAAATCAACAAAACCACGAAAAGTTCTTGTATTTGAAGATAAAATCTTTTTGCTTTGAAGAAGAAAGATCTCGCTGACTGAAATAAGTTCATTGGATGAAAACCCACAAAAATTGACAAGAACCACGAAAAGCTCTTGTATTTTAAGATAAAATCTGAGGCTATTAAACAAAAATCTTCTCCCTTGCTGAAATATGTTCATTTGCTGAAAATCAACAAAACCACGAAAAGTTCTTGTATTTGAAGATAAAATCTTTTTGCTTTGAAGAAGAAAGATCTAGCTGACTGAAATAAGTTCATTTGATGAAAACCAACAAAAATTGACAAGAACCACGAAAAGTTCTTGAATTTAAGATAAAATCTGACGCTATTAAACAAAAAACTTCTCCCTCGCTGAAATATGTTCATTTGCTGAAAATCAACAAAACCACGAAAAGTTCTTGTATTTGAAGATAAAATCTTTTTGCTTTGAAGAAGAAAGATCTAGCTGACTGAAATAAGTTCATATGGTGAAAACCAACAAAAATTGACAAGAACCACGAAAAGTTCTTGTATTTTAAGATAAAATCTGACGCTATTAAAGAAAAAACTTCTCCCTCGCTGAAATATGTTCATTTGCTGAAAATCAACAAAATCACGAAAAGTTCTTGTATTTGAAGATAAAATCTTTTTGCTTTGAAGAAGAAAGATCGAGCTGACTGAAATAAGTTCATAAGATGAAAACCAACAAAAATTGACAAGAACCACGAAAAGCTCTTGTATTTTAAGATAAAATCTTACGCTTTTAAAGAAAAAACTTCTCGTTCGCTGAAATATGTTCATTTGCTGAAAATCAACAAAACCACGAAAAGTTCTTGTATTTGAAGATAAAATCTTTTTGCTTTGAAGAAGAAAGATCGAGCTGACTGAAATAAGTTCATAAGATGAAAACCAACAAAAATTGACAAGAACCACGAAAAGCTCTTGTATTTTAAGATAAAATCTTACGCTTTTAAAGAAAAAACTTCTCGTTCGCTGAAATATGTTCATTTGCTGAAAATCAACAAAACCACGAAAAGTTCTTGTATTTGAAGATAAAATCTTTTTGCTTTGAAGAAGAAAGATCTAGCTGACTGAAATAAGTTCATCAGATGAAAACCAACAAAAATTGACAAGAACCACGAAAAGTTCTTGTATTTTAAGATAAAATCTGACGCTATTAAAGAAAAAACTTCTCCCTCGCTGAAATATGTTCATTTGCTGAAAATCAACAAAACCACGAAAAGTTCTTGTATTTGAAGATAAAATCTTTTTGCTTTGAAGAAGAAAGATCGAGCTGACTGAAATAAGTTCATTGGATGAAAACCCACAAAAATTGACAAGAACCACGAAAAGCTCTTGTATTTTAAGATAAAATCTGAGGCTATTAAACAAAAATCTTCTCCCTTGCTGAAATATGTTCATTTGCTGAAAATCAACAAAACCACGAAAAGTTCTTGTATTTGAAGATAAAATCTTTTTGCTTTGAAGAAGAAAGATCTAGCTGACTGAAATAAGTTCATTTGATGAAAACCAACAAAAATTGACAAGAACCACGAAAAGTTCTTGTATTTTAAGATAAAATCTGACGCTATTAAAGAAAAAACGTCTCGCTCGCTGAAATATGTTCATTTGCTGAAAATCAACAAAGCCACGAAAAGTTCTTGTATTTGAAGATAAAATCTTTTTGCTTTGAAGAAGAAATATCCAGCTGACTGAAATAAGTTCATTGGATGAAAACCAACAAAAATTGACAAGAACCACGAAAAGTTCTTGAATTTAAGATAAAATCTGACGCTATTAAACAAAAAACTTCTCCCTCGCTGAAATATGTTCATTTGCTGAAAATCAACAAAACCACGAAAAGTTCTTGTATTTGAAGATAAAATCTTTTTGCTTTGAAGAAGAAAGATCTAGCTGACTGAAATAAGTTCATATGGTGAAAACCAACAAAAATTGACAAGAACCACGAAAAGTTCTTGTATTTTAAGATAAAATCTGACGCTATTAAAGAAAAAACTTCTCCCTCGCTGAAATATGTTCATTTGCTGAAAATCAACAAAATCACGAAAAGTTCTTGTATTTGAAGATAAAATCTTTTTGCTTTGAAGAAGAAAGATCGAGCTGACTGAAATAAGTTCATAAGATGAAAACCAACAAAAATTGACAAGAACCACGAAAAGCTCTTGTATTTTAAGATAAAATCTTACGCTTTTAAAGAAAAAACTTCTCGTTCGCTGAAATATGTTCATTTGCTGAAAATCAACAAAACCACGAAAAGTTCTTGTATTTGAAGATAAAATCTTTTTGCTTTGAAGAAGAAAGATCGAGCTGACTGAAATAAGTTCATAAGATGAAAACCAACAAAAATTGACAAGAACCACGAAAAGCTCTTGTATTTTAAGATAAAATCTTACGCTTTTAAAGAAAAAACTTCTCGTTCGCTGAAATATGTTCATTTGCTGAAAATCAACAAAACCACGAAAAGTTCTTGTATTTGAAGATAAAATCTTTTTGCTTTGAAGAAGAAAGATCTAGCTGACTGAAATAAGTTCATCAGATGAAAACCAACAAAAATTGACAAGAACCACGAAAAGTTCTTGTATTTTAAGATAAAATCTGACGCTATTAAAGAAAAAACGTCTCACTCGCTGAAATATGTTCATTTGCTGAAAATCAACAAAACCACGAAAAGTTCTTGTATTTGAAGATAAAATCTTTTTGCTTTGAAGAAGAAAGATCTCGCTGACTGAAATAAGTTCATTGGATGAAAACCAACAAAAATTGACAAGAACCACGAAAAGTTCTTGAATTTAAGATCAAATCTGACGCTATTAAAGAAAAAACTTCTCCCTCGCTGAAATATGTTCATTTGCTGAAAATCAACAAAACCACGAAAAGTTCTTGTATTTGAAGATAAAATCTTTTTGCTTTGAAGAAGAAAGATCTCGCTGACTGAAATAAGTTCATTGGATGAAAACCCACAAAAATTGACAAGAACCACGAAAAGCTCTTGTATTTTAAGATAAAATCTGAGGCTATTAAACAAAAATCTTCTCCCTTGCTGAAATATGTTCATTTGCTGAAAATCAACAAAACCACGAAAAGTTCTTGTATTTGAAGATAAAATCTTTTTGCTTTGAAGAAGAAAGATCTAGCTGACTGAAATAAGTTCATTTGATGAAAACCAACAAAAATTGACAAGAACCACGAAAAGTTCTTGTATTTTAAGATAAAATCTGACGCTATTAAAGAAAAAACGTCTCGCTCGCTGAAATATGTTCATTTGCTGAAAATCAACAAAGCCACGAAAAGTTCTTGTATTTGAAGATAAAATCTTTTTGCTTTGAAGAAGAAATATCCAGCTGACTGAAATAAGTTCATTGGATGAAAACCAACAAAAATTGACAAGAACCACGAAAAGTTCTTGAATTTAAGATAAAATCTGACGCTATTAAACAAAAAACTTCTCCCTCGCTGAAATATGTTCATTTGCTGAAAATCAACAAAACCACGAAAAGTTCTTGTATTTGAAGATAAAATCTTTTTGCTTTGAAGAAGAAAGATCTAGCTGACTGAAATAAGTTCATATGGTGAAAACCAACAAAAATTGACAAGAACCACGAAAAGTTCTTGTATTTTAAGATAAAATCTGACGCTATTAAAGAAAAAACTTCTCCCTCGCTGAAATATGTTCATTTGCTGAAAATCAACAAAATCACGAAAAGTTCTTGTATTTGAAGATAAAATCTTTTTGCTTTGAAGAAGAAAGATCGAGCTGACTGAAATAAGTTCATAAGATGAAAACCAACAAAAATTGACAAGAACCACGAAAAGCTCTTGTATTTTAAGATAAAATCTTACGCTTTTAAAGAAAAAACTTCTCGTTCGCTGAAATATGTTCATTTGCTGAAAATCAACAAAACCACGAAAAGTTCTTGTATTTGAAGATAAAATCTTTTTGCTTTGAAGAAGAAAGATCGAGCTGACTGAAATAAGTTCATAAGATGAAAACCAACAAAAATTGACAAGAACCACGAAAAGCTCTTGTATTTTAAGATAAAATCTTACGCTTTTAAAGAAAAAACTTCTCGTTCGCTGAAATATGTTCATTTGCTGAAAATCAACAAAACCACGAAAAGTTCTTGTATTTGAAGATAAAATCTTTTTGCTTTGAAGAAGAAAGATCGAGCTGACTGAAATAAGTTCATAAGATGAAAACCAACAAAAATTGACAAGAACCACGAAAAGCTCTTGTATTTTAAGATAAAATCTTACGCTTTTAAAGAAAAAACTTCTCGTTCGCTGAAATATGTTCATTTGCTGAAAATCAACAAAACCACGAAAAGTTCTTGTATTTGAAGATAAAATCTTTTTGCTTTGAAGAAGAAAGATCGAGCTGACTGAAATAAGTTCATAAGATGAAAACCAACAAAAATTGACAAGAACCACGAAAAGCTCTTGTATTTTAAGATAAAATCTTACGCTTTTAAAGAAAAAACTTCTCGTTCGCTGAAATATGTTCATTTGCTGAAAATCAACAAAACCACGAAAAGTTCTTGTATTTGAAGATAAAATCTTTTTGCTTTGAAGAAGAAAGATCTAGCTGACTGAAATAAGTTCATCAGATGAAAACCAACAAAAATTGACAAGAACCACGAAAAGTTCTTGTATTTTAAGATAAAATCTGACGCTATTAAAGAAAAAACGTCTCGCTCGCTGAAATATGTTCATTTGCTGAAAATCAACAAAACCACGAAAAGTTCTTGTATTTGAAGATAAAATCTTTTTGCTTTGAAGAAGAAAGATCTCGCTGACTGAAATAAGTTCATTGGATGAAAACCAACAAAAATTGACAAGAACCACGAAAAGTTCTTGAATTTAAGATCAAATCTGACGCTATTAAAGAAAAAACTTCTCCCTCGCTGAAATATGTTCATTTGCTGAAAATCAACAAAACCACGAAAAGTTCTTGTATTTGAAGATAAAATCTTTTTGCTTTGAAGAAGAAAGATCTCGCTGACTGAAATAAGTTCATTGGATGAAAACCCACAAAAATTGACAAGAACCACGAAAAGCTCTTGTATTTTAAGATAAAATCTGAGGCTATTAAACAAAAATCTTCTCCCTTGCTGAAATATGTTCATTTGCTGAAAATCAACAAAACCACGAAAAGTTCTTGTATTTGAAGATAAAATCTTTTTGCTTTGAAGAAGAAAGATCTAGCTGACTGAAATAAGTTCATTTGATGAAAACCAACAAAAATTGACAAGAACCACGAAAAGTTCTTGTATTTTAAGATAAAATCTGACGCTATTAAAGAAAAAACGTCTCGCTCGCTGAAATATGTTCATTTGCTGAAAATCAACAAAGCCACGAAAAGTTCTTGTATTTGAAGATAAAATCTTTTTGCTTTGAAGAAGAAATATCCAGCTGACTGAAATAAGTTCATTGGATGAAAACCAACAAAAATTGACAAGAACCACGAAAAGTTCTTGAATTTAAGATAAAATCTGACGCTATTAAACAAAAAACTTCTCCCTCGCTGAAATATGTTCATTTGCTGAAAATCAACAAAACCACGAAAAGTTCTTGTATTTGAAGATAAAATCTTTTTGCTTTGAAGAAGAAAGATCTAGCTGACTGAAATAAGTTCATATGGTGAAAACCAACAAAAATTGACAAGAACCACGAAAAGTTCTTGTATTTTAAGATAAAATCTGACGCTATTAAAGAAAAAACTTCTCCCTCGCTGAAATATGTTCATTTGCTGAAAATCAACAAAATCACGAAAAGTTCTTGTATTTGAAGATAAAATCTTTTTGCTTTGAAGAAGAAAGATCGAGCTGACTGAAATAAGTTCATAAGATGAAAACCAACAAAAATTGACAAGAACCACGAAAAGCTCTTGTATTTTAAGATAAAATCTTACGCTTTTAAAGAAAAAACTTCTCGTTCGCTGAAATATGTTCATTTGCTGAAAATCAACAAAACCACGAAAAGTTCTTGTATTTGAAGATAAAATCTTTTTGCTTTGAAGAAGAAAGATCGAGCTGACTGAAATAAGTTCATAAGATGAAAACCAACAAAAATTGACAAGAACCACGAAAAGCTCTTGTATTTTAAGATAAAATCTTACGCTTTTAAAGAAAAAACTTCTCGTTCGCTGAAATATGTTCATTTGCTGAAAATCAACAAAACCACGAAAAGTTCTTGTATTTGAAGATAAAATCTTTTTGCTTTGAAGAAGAAAGATCGAGCTGACTGAAATAAGTTCATAAGATGAAAACCAACAAAAATTGACAAGAACCACGAAAAGCTCTTGTATTTTAAGATAAAATCTTACGCTTTTAAAGAAAAAACTTCTCGTTCGCTGAAATATGTTCATTTGCTGAAAATCAACAAAACCACGAAAAGTTCTTGTATTTGAAGATAAAATCTTTTTGCTTTGAAGAAGAAAGATCTAGCTGACTGAAATAAGTTCATCAGATGAAAACCAACAAAAATTGACAAGAACCACGAAAAGTTCTTGTATTTTAAGATAAAATCTGACGCTATTAAAGAAAAAACGTCTCGCTCGCTGAAATATGTTCATTTGCTGAAAATCAACAAAACCACGAAAAGTTCTTGTATTTGAAGATAAAATCTTTTTGCTTTGAAGAAGAAAGATCTCGCTGACTGAAATAAGTTCATTGGATGAAAACCAACAAAAATTGACAAGAACCACGAAAAGTTCTTGAATTTAAGATCAAATCTGACGCTATTAAAGAAAAAACTTCTCCCTCGCTGAAATATGTTCATTTGCTGAAAATCAACAAAACCACGAAAAGTTCTTGTATTTGAAGATAAAATCTTTTTGCTTTGAAGAAGAAAGATCTCGCTGACTGAAATAAGTTCATTGGATGAAAACCCACAAAAATTGACAAGAACCACGAAAAGCTCTTGTATTTTAAGATAAAATCTGAGGCTATTAAACAAAAATCTTCTCCCTTGCTGAAATATGTTCATTTGCTGAAAATCAACAAAACCACGAAAAGTTCTTGTATTTGAAGATAAAATCTTTTTGCTTTGAAGAAGAAAGATCTAGCTGACTGAAATAAGTTCATTTGATGAAAACCAACAAAAATTGACAAGAACCACGAAAAGTTCTTGTATTTTAAGATAAAATCTGACGCTATTAAAGAAAAAACGTCTCGCTCGCTGAAATATGTTCATTTGCTGAAAATCAACAAAGCCACGAAAAGTTCTTGTATTTGAAGATAAAATCTTTTTGCTTTGAAGAAGAAATATCCAGCTGACTGAAATAAGTTCATTGGATGAAAACCAACAAAAATTGACAAGAACCACGAAAAGTTCTTGAATTTAAGATAAAATCTGACGCTATTAAACAAAAAACTTCTCCCTCGCTGAAATATGTTCATTTGCTGAAAATCAACAAAACCACGAAAAGTTCTTGTATTTGAAGATAAAATCTTTTTGCTTTGAAGAAGAAAGATCTAGCTGACTGAAATAAGTTCATATGGTGAAAACCAACAAAAATTGACAAGAACCACGAAAAGTTCTTGTATTTTAAGATAAAATCTGACGCTATTAAAGAAAAAACTTCTCCCTCGCTGAAATATGTTCATTTGCTGAAAATCAACAAAATCACGAAAAGTTCTTGTATTTGAAGATAAAATCTTTTTGCTTTGAAGAAGAAAGATCGAGCTGACTGAAATAAGTTCATAAGATGAAAACCAACAAAAATTGACAAGAACCACGAAAAGCTCTTGTATTTTAAGATAAAATCTTACGCTTTTAAAGAAAAAACTTCTCGTTCGCTGAAATATGTTCATTTGCTGAAAATCAACAAAACCACGAAAAGTTCTTGTATTTGAAGATAAAATCTTTTTGCTTTGAAGAAGAAAGATCGAGCTGACTGAAATAAGTTCATAAGATGAAAACCAACAAAAATTGACAAGAACCACGAAAAGCTCTTGTATTTTAAGATAAAATCTTACGCTTTTAAAGAAAAAACTTCTCGTTCGCTGAAATATGTTCATTTGCTGAAAATCAACAAAACCACGAAAAGTTCTTGTATTTGAAGATAAAATCTTTTTGCTTTGAAGAAGAAAGATCTAGCTGACTGAAATAAGTTCATCAGATGAAAACCAACAAAAATTGACAAGAACCACGAAAAGTTCTTGTATTTTAAGATAAAATCTGACGCTATTAAAGAAAAAACGTCTCGCTCGCTGAAATATGTTCATTTGCTGAAAATCAACAAAACCACGAAAAGTTCTTGTATTTGAAGATAAAATCTTTTTGCTTTGAAGAAGAAAGATCTCGCTGACTGAAATAAGTTCATTGGATGAAAACCAACAAAAATTGACAAGAACCACGAAAAGTTCTTGAATTTAAGATCAAATCTGACGCTATTAAAGAAAAAACTTCTCCCTCGCTGAAATATGTTCATTTGCTGAAAATCAACAAAACCACGAAAAGTTCTTGTATTTGAAGATAAAATCTTTTTGCTTTGAAGAAGAAAGATCTCGCTGACTGAAATAAGTTCATTGGATGAAAACCCACAAAAATTGACAAGAACCACGAAAAGCTCTTGTATTTTAAGATAAAATCTGAGGCTATTAAACAAAAATCTTCTCCCTTGCTGAAATATGTTCATTTGCTGAAAATCAACAAAACCACGAAAAGTTCTTGTATTTGAAGATAAAATCTTTTTGCTTTGAAGAAGAAAGATCTAGCTGACTGAAATAAGTTCATTTGATGAAAACCAACAAAAATTGACAAGAACCACGAAAAGTTCTTGTATTTTAAGATAAAATCTGACGCTATTAAAGAAAAAACGTCTCGCTCGCTGAAATATGTTCATTTGCTGAAAATCAACAAAGCCACGAAAAGTTCTTGTATTTGAAGATAAAATCTTTTTGCTTTGAAGAAGAAATATCCAGCTGACTGAAATAAGTTCATTGGATGAAAACCAACAAAAATTGACAAGAACCACGAAAAGTTCTTGAATTTAAGATAAAATCTGACGCTATTAAACAAAAAACTTCTCCCTCGCTGAAATATGTTCATTTGCTGAAAATCAACAAAACCACGAAAAGTTCTTGTATTTGAAGATAAAATCTTTTTGCTTTGAAGAAGAAAGATCTCGCTGACTGAAATAAGTTCATATGGTGAAAACCAACAAAAATTGACAAGAACCACGAAAAGTTCTTGTATTTTAAGATAAAATCTGACGCTATTAAAGAAAAAACTTCTCCCTCGCTGAAATATGTTCATTTGCTGAAAATCAACAAAATCACGAAAAGTTCTTGTATTTGAAGATAAAATCTTTTTGCTTTGAAGAAGAAAGATCCAGCTGACTGAAATAAGTTCATAAGATGAAAACCAACAAAAATTGACAAGAACCACGAAAAGCTCTTGTATTTTAAGATAAAATCTTCCGCTTTTAAAGAAAAAACTTCTCGTTCGCTGAAATATGTTCATTTGCTGAAAATCAACAAAACCACGAAAAGTTCTTGTATTTGAAGATAAAATCTTTTTGCTTTGAAGAAGAAAGATCTAGCTGACTGAAATAAGTTCATAAGATGAAAACCAACAAAAATTGACATGAACCACGAAAAGTTCTTGTATTTTAAGATAAAATCTGACGCTATTAAAGAAAAAACTTCTCGCTCGCTGAAATATGTTCATTTGCTGAAAATCAACAAAATCACGAAAAGTTCTTGTATTTGAAGATAAAATCTTTTTGCTTTGAAGAAGAAAGATCTAGCTGAATGAAATAAGTTCATTGGATGAAAACCAACAAAAATTGACAACAACCATGAAAAGGTCTTGTATTTTAAGATAAAATCTGACGCTATTAAAGAAAAAACTTCTCCCTCGCTGAAATATGTTGATTTGCTGAAAATCAACAAAACCACGAAAAGTTCTTGTATTTGAAGATAAAATCTTTTTGCTTCAAAGAAGAAAGATCAAGCTGACTGAAATAAGTTCATTTGATGAAAATCAACAAAAATTGACAAGAACCACGAAAAGCTCTTGTATTTTAAGATAAAATCTGACGCTATTAAAGAAAAAACTTCCAGCTCGCTGAAATATGTTCATTTGCTGAAAATCAACAAAACCACGAAAAGTTCTTGTATTTGAAGATAAAATCTTTTCGCTTTCAAGAAGAAAGATCCAGCTGACTGAAATAAGTTCATTGGATGAAAACCAACAAAAATTGACAAGAACCACGAAAAGTTCTTATACTTTAAGATAAAATCTGACGCAAATGAAGAAAAAACTTTTCGCTCGCTGAAATATGTTCATTTGCTGAAAATCAACAAAACCACGAAAAGTTCTTGTATTTGAAGATAAAATCTTTTTGCTTTGAAGAAGAAAGATCTGGCTGACTGAAATAAGTTCATTGGATGAAAGCCAACAAAAATTGACAAGAACCACGAAAAGTTCTTGTATTTTAAGATAAAATCTGACGCGATTAAAGAAAAAACTTCTCCCTCGCTGAAATATGTTCATTTGCTGAAAATCAACAAAACCACGAAAAGTTCTTGTATTTGAAGATAAAATCTATTTGCTTTGAAGAAGAAAGATCGAGCTGACTGAAATAAGTTCAAAAGATGAAAACCAACAAAAATTGACAAGAACCACGAAAAGTTCTTGTATTTTAAGATAAAATCTGACGCTATTGAAGAAAAAACTTCTCGCTCGCTGAAATATGTTCATTTGCTGAAAATCAACAAAACCACGAAAAGTTCTTGTATTTGAAGATAAAATCTTATTGCTTTGAAGAAGAAAGATCTTGCTGACTGAAATAAGTTCATCAGATGAAAACCAACAAAAATTGACAAGAACCACGAAATGTTCTTGTATTTTATGCTAAAATCTGACGCTTTTAAAGAAAAAACTTCTCGCTCGCTGAAATATGTTCATTTGCTGAAAATCAACAAAACCACGAAAAGTTCTTGTATTTGAAGATAAAATCTTTTTGCTTTGAAGAAGAAAGATCTAGCTGAATGAAATAAGTTCATTGGATGAAAACCAACAAAAATTGACAAGAACCATGAAAAGTTCTTGTATTTTAAGATAAAATCTGACGCTATTAAAGAAAAAACTTCTCGCTCGCTGAAATATGTTGATTTGCTGAAAATCAACAAAACCACGAAAAGTTCTTGTATTTGAAGATAAAATCTTTTTGCTTTAAAGAAGAAAGATCTAGCTGACTGAAATAAGTTCATTTGATGAAAACCAACAAAAATTGACAAGAACCACGAAAATTTCTTGGATTTTAAGATAAAATCTGACGCTAATGAAGAAAAAATTTCTCGCTCGCTGAAATATGTTCATTTGCTGAAAATCAACAAAACCACGAAAAGTTCTTGCATTTGAAGATAAAATCTTTTTGCTTTGAAGAAGAAAGATCTAGCTGACTGAAATAAGTTCATGGGATGAAAACCAACAAAAATTGACAAGAACCACGAAAAGTTCTTGTATTTTAAGATAAAATCTGACGCTATTAAAGAAAAAACTTCTCGCTCGCTGAAATATGTTCATTTGCTGAAAATCAACAAACTCACGAAAAGTTCTTGTATTTGAAGATAAAATCTTTTTGCTTTCAAGAAGAAAGATCTAGCTGACTGAAATAAGTTCATTGGATGAAAACCAACAAAAATTGACAAGAACCACGAAAAGTTTTTGTATTTTACGATAAAATCTGACGCTATTAAAGAAAAAACTTCCAGCTCGCTGAAATATGTTCATTTGCTGAAAATCAACAAAACCACGAAAGTTCTTGTATTTGAAGATAAAATCATTTTGCTTTGAAGAAGAAAGATCTAGCTGACTGAAATAAGTTTATGGGATGAAAACCAACAAAAATTGACAAGAACCACGAAAAGTTCTTGTATTTTAAGATAAAATCTGACGCGATTAAAGAAAAAACTTCTCCCTCGCTGAAATATGTTCATTTGCTGAAAATCAACAAAACCACGAAAAGTTCTTGTATTTGAAGATAAAATCTTTTTGCTTTGAAGAAGAAAGATCGAGCTGACTGAAATAAGTTCATTTGATGAAAATCAACAAAAATTGACAAGAACCACGAAAAGTTCTTGTATTTTAAGATAAAATCTTACGCTTTTAAAGAAAATACTTCTCGCACGCTGAAAGATGTTCATTTGCTGAAAATCAACAAAACCACGAAAAGTTCTTGTATTTGAAGATAAAATCTTTTTGCTTTGAAGAAGAAAGTTCTGGCTGACTGAAATAAGTTTATGGGATGAAAACCAACAAAAATTGACAAGAACCACGAAAAGTTCTTGTATTTTAAGATAAAATCTGACGCGATTAAAGAAAAAACTTCTCCCTCGCTGAAATATGTTCATTTGCTGAAAATCAACAAAACCACGAAAAGTTCTTGTATTTGAAGATAAAATCTATTTGCTTTGAAGAAGAAAGATCTTGCTGACTGAAATAAGTTCATCAGATGAAAACCAACAAAAATTGACAAGAACCACGAAATGTTCTTGTATTTTATGCTAAAATCTGACGCTTTTAAAGAAAAAACTTCTCGCTCGCTGAAATATGTTCATTTGCTGAAAATCAACAAAACCACGAAAAGTTCTTGTATTTGAAGATAAAATCTTTTTGCTTTGAAGAAGAAAGATCTAGCTGACTGAAATAAGTTCATAAGATGAAAACCAACAAAAATTGACAAGAACCACGAAAAGTTCTTGTATTTTAAGATAAAATCTGACGCTATTAAAGAAAAAACTTCTCGCTCGCTGAAATATGTTCATTTGCTGAAAATCAACAAAATCACGAAAAGTTCTTGTATTTGAAGATAAAATCTTTTTGCTTTGAAGAAGAAAGATCTAGCTGAATGAAATAAGTTCATTGGATGAAAACCAACAAAAATTGACAAGAACCATGAAAAGTTCTTGTATTTTAAGATAAAATCTGACGCTATTAAAGAAAAAACTTCTCCCTCGCTGAAATATGTTGATTTGCTGAAAATCAACAAAACCACGAAAAGTTCTTGCATTTGAAGATAAAATCTTTTTGCTTTGAAGAAGAAAGATCTTGCTGACTGAAATAAGTTAATTGGATGAAAACCAACAAAAATTGACAAGAACAACGAAAAGTTCTTGTATTTTAAGCTAAAATCTGACGCTTTTAAAGAAAAAATTTCTCGCTCGCTGAAATATGTTCATTTGCTGAAAATCAACAAAACCACGAAAAGTTCTTGTATTTGAAGATAAAATCTTTTTGCTTTGAAGAAGAAAGATCTCGCTGAATGAAATAAGTTCATCAGAAGAAAACCAACAAAAATTGACAAGAACCACGAAAAGTTCTTGTATTTTAAGATAAAATCTTACGCTATTAAAGAAAAAACTTCTAGCTCGCTGAAATATGTTCATTTGCTGAAAATCAACAAAACCACGAAAAGTTCTTGTATTTGAAGATAAAATCTTTTTGCTTTCAAGAAGAAAGATCTAGCTGACTGAAATAAGTTCATGGGATGAAAACCAACAAAAATTGACAAGAACCACGAAAAGTTCTTGTATTTTAAGATAAAATCTGACGCTATTAAAGAAAAAACTTCTCGCTCGCTGAAATATGTTCATTTGCTGAAAATCAACAAACTCACGAAAAGTTCTTGTATTTGAAGATAAAATCATTTGCTTTCAAGAAGAAAGATCTAGCTGACTGAAATAAGTTCATTGGATGAAAACCAACAAAAATTGACAAGAACCACAAAAAGTTTTTGTATTTTACGATAAAATCTGACGCTATTAAAGAAAAAACTTCCAGCTCGCTGAAATATGTTCATTTGCTGAAAATCAACAAAACCACGAAAGTTCTTGTATTTGAAGATAAAATCATTTTGCTTTGAAGAAGAAAGATCGAGCTGACTGAAATAAGTTTATGGGATGAAAACCAACAAAAATTGACAAGAACCACGAAAAGTTCTTGTATTTTAAGATAAAATCTGACGCGATTAAAGAAAAAACTTCTCCCTCGCTGAAATATGTTGATTTGCTGAAAATCAACAAAACCACGAAAAGTTCTTGTATTTGAAGATAAAATCTTTTTGCTTTGAAGAAGAAAGATCGAGCTGACTGAAATAAGTTCATTTGATGAAAATCAACAAAAATTGACAAGAACCACGAAAAGTTCTTGTATTTTAAGATAAAATCTTACGCTTTTAAAGAAAATACTTCTCGCACGCTGAAAGATGTTCATTTGCTGAAAATCAACAAAACCACGAAAAGTTCTTGTATTTGAAGATAAAATCTTTTTGCTTTGAAGAAGAAAGTTCTAGCTGACTGAAATAAGTTTATGGGATGAAAACCAACAAAAATTGACAAGAACCACGAAAAGTTCTTGTATTTTAAGATAAAATCTGACGCGATTAAAGAAAAAACTTCTCCCTCGCTGAAATATGTTAATTTGCTGAAAATCAACAAAACCACGAAAAGTTCTTGTATTTGAAGATAAAATCTTTTTGCTTTGAAGAAGAAAGATCGAGCTGACTGAAATAAGTTCATTTGATGAAAATCAACAAAAATTGACAAGAACCACGAAAAGTTCTTGTATTTTAAGATAAAATCTTACGCTTTTAAAGAAAAAACTTCTCGCTCGCTGAAAGATGTTCATTTGCTGAAAATCAACAAAACCACGAAAAGTTCTTGTACTTGAAGATAAAATCTTTTTGCTTTGAAGAAGAAAGATCTAGCTGACTGAAATAAGTTGATAAGATGAAAACCAACAAAAAATGACAAGAACCACGAAAAGTTCTTGTATTTTAAGATAAAATCTGACGCTATTAAAGAAAAAACTTCTCCCTCGCTGAAATATGTTCATTTGCTGAAAATCAACAAAACCACGAAAAGTTCTTGTATTTGAAGATAAAATCTTTTTGCTTTGAAGAAGAAAGATCGAGCTGACTGAAATAGGTTGATAAGATGAAAACCAACAAAAATTGAAAAGAACCACGAAAAGCTCTTGTATTTTAAGATAAAATCTGACGCTATTAAAGGAAAAACTTCTCCCTCGCTGAAATATGTTCATTTGCTGAAAATCAACAAAACCACGAAAAGTTCTTGTATTTGAAGATAAAATCTTTTTGCTTTGAAGAAGAAAGATCTAGCTGACTGAAATAAGTTCATAAGATGAAAACCAACAAAAATTGACAAGAACCACGAAAAGTTCTTGTATTTTAAGATAAAATCTGACGCTATTAAAGAAAAAACTTCTCGCTCGCTGAAATATGTTCATTTGCTGAAAATCAACAAAATCACGAAAAGTTCTTGTATTTGAAGATAAAATCTTTTTGCTTTGAAGAAGAAAGATCTAGCTGAATGAAATAAGTTCATTGGATGAAAACCAACAAAAATTGACAACAACCATGAAAAGTTCTTGTATTTTAAGATAAAATCTGACGCTGTTAAAGAAAAAACTTCTCCCTCGCTGAAATATGTTGATTTGCTGAAAATCAACAAAACCACGAAAAGTTCTTGTATTTGAAGATAAAATCTTTTTGCTTTGAAGAAGAAAGATCGAGCTGACTGAAATAAGTTCATCAGATGAAAACCAACAAAAATTGACAAGAACCACGAAAAGTTCTTGTATTTTACGCTAAAATCTGACGCTTTTAAAGAAAAAACTTCTCCCTCGCTGAAATATGTTCATTTGCTGAAAATCAACAAAACCACGAAAATATCTTGTATTTGAAGGTAAAATCTTTTTGCTTTCAAGAAGAAAGATCTAGCTGACTGAAATAAGTTCATCAGATGAAAACCAACAAAAATTGACAAGAACCACGAAAAGTTCTTGTATTTTATGCTAAAATCTGACGCTTTTGAAGAAAAAACTTCTCGCTCGCTGAAATATGTTCATTTGCTGAAAATCAACAAAACCACGAAAAGTTCTTGTATTTGAAGATAAAATCTTTTTGCTTTGAAGAAGAAAGATCTAGTTGACTGAAATAAGTTCATGAGATGAAAACCAACAAAAATTGACAAGAACCACGAAAAGTTCTTGTATTTTAAGATAAAATTTGACGCCAATGAAGAAAAAACTTCTCGCTCGCTGAAATATGTTCATTTGCTGAAAATCAACAAAACCACGAAAAGATCTTGCATTTGAAGATAAAATCTTTTTGCTTTGAAGAAGAAAGATCTTGCTGACTGAAATAAGTTCATTGGATGAAAACCAACAAAAATTGACAAGAACAACGAAAAGTTCTTGTATTTTAAGCTAAAATCTGACGCTTTTAAAGAAAAAACTTCTCGCTCGCTGAAATATGTTCATTTGCTGAAAATCAACAAAACCACGAAAAGTTCTTGTATTTGAAGATAAAATCTTTTTGCTTTGAAGAAGAAAGATCTGGCTGACTGAAATAAGTTCATTGGATGAAAACCCACAAAAATTGACAAGAACCACGAAAAGCTCTTGTATTTTAAGATAAAATCTGACGCTATTAAACAAAAATCTTCTCCCTCGCTGAAATATGTTCATTTGCTGAAAATCAACAAAACCACGAAAAGTTCTTGTATTTGAAGATAAAATCTTTTTGCTTTGAAGAAGAAAGATCTAGCTGACTGAAATAAGTTCATTTGATGAAAATCAACAAAAATTGACAAGAACCACGAAATATTTTTGTATTTTAAGATAAAATCTGACGCTATTAAAGAAAAAACTTCTCGCTCGCTGAAATATGTTCATTTGCTGAAAATCAACAAACTCACGAAAAGTTCTTGTATTTGAAGATAAAATCTTTTTGCTTTGAAGTAGAAAGAACCAGCTGAATGAAATAAGTTCATCAGAAGAAAACCAACAAAAATTGACAGGAACCACGAAAAGTTCTTGTATTTTAAGATAAAATCTTACGCTATTAAAGAAAAAACTTCTCGCTCGCTGAAATATGTTCATTTGCTGAAAATCAACAAAACCACGAAAAGTTCTTGTATTTGAAGATAAAATCTTTTTGCTTTCAAGAAGAAAGATCTCGGTGACTGAAATAAGTTCATCAGAAGAAAACCAACAAAAATTGACAAGAACCACGAAAAGTTCTTGTATTTTAAGATAAAATCTTACGCTATTAAAGAAAAAACTTCTCGCTCGCTGAAATATGTTCATTTGCTGAAAATCAACAAAACCACGAAAAGTTCTTGTATTTGAAGATAAAATCTTTTTGCTTTCAAGAAAAAAGATCCAGCTGACTGAAATAAGTTCATTGGATGAAAACCAACAAAAATTGACAAGAACCACGAAAAGTTCTTGTATTTTAAGCTAAAATCTGACGCTATTAAAGAAAATACTTCTCGCTCGCTGAAATATGTTCATTTGCTGAAAATCAACAAACTCACGAAAAGTTCTTGTATTTGAAGATAAAATCTTTTTGCTTTGAAGAAGAAAGATCGAGCTGACTGAAATAAGTTCATTGGATGAAAACCAACAAAAATTGACAAGAACCACGAAAAGTTCTTGTATTTTAAGATAAAATCTGACGCTATTCAAGAAAAAACTTCTCGCTCGCTGAAATATGTTCATTTGCTGAAAATCAACAAACTCACGAAAAGTTCTTGTATTTGAAGATAAAATCTTTTTGCTTTGAAGAAGAAAGATCTGGCTGAATGAAAGAAGTTCATCAGAAGAAAACCAACAAAAATTGACAAGAACCACGAAAAGTTCTTGTATTTTAAGATAAAATCTTACGCTATTAAAGCAAAAACTTCTCGCTCGCTGAAATATGTTCATTTGCTGAAAATCAACAAAACCACGAAAAGTTCTTGTATTTGAAGATAAAATCTTTTTGCTTTCAAGAAAAAAGATCCAGCTGACTGAAATAAGTTCATTGGATGAAAACCAACAAAAATTGACAAGCACCACGAAAAGTTTTTGTATTTTACGATAAAATCTGACGCTATCAAAGAAAAAACTTCTCCCTCGCTGAAATATGTTCATTTGCTGAAAATCAACAAAACCACGAAAAGTTCTTGTATTTGAAGATAAAATCTTTTTGCTTTGAAGAAGAAAGATCCAGCTGACTGAAATAAGTTCATTTGCTGAAAATCAACAAAACCACGAAAAGTTCTTGTATTTGAAGATAAAATCTTTTTGCTTTGAAGAAGAAAGATCTAGCTGACTGAAACAAGTTGATAAGATGAAAACCAACAAAAATTGACAAGAACCACGAAAAGTTCTTGTATTTTAAGATAAAATCTGACGCTATTAAAGAAAAAACGTCTCGCTCGCTGAAATATGTTCATTTGCTGAAAATCAACAAAACCACGAAAAGTTCTTGTATTTGAAGATAAAATCTTTTTGCTTTGAAGAAGAAAGATCTAGCTGACTGAAATAAGTTCATTGGATGAAAACCAACAAAAATTGACAAGAACCACGAAAAGTTCTTGTATTTTAAGATAAAATCTGACGCTATTAAAGAAAAAACTTCCAGCTCGCTGAAATATGTTCATTTGCTGAAAATCAACAAAACCACGAAAAGTTCTTGTATTTGAAGATAAAATCTTTTTGCTTTGAAGAAGAAAGATCTCGCTGACTGAAATAAGTTCATAAGGTGAAAACCAACAAATATTGACAAGAACCACGAAAAGTTCTTGTATTTTAAGATAAAATCTGACGCTATTAAAGAAAAAACTTCTCCCTCGCTGAAATATGTTCATTTGCTGAAAATCAACAAAACCACGAAAAGTTCTTGTATTTGAAGATAAAATCTTTTTGATTTGAAGAAGAAAGATCGAGCTGACTGAAATAAGTTCATAAGATGAAAACCAACAAAAATTGACAAGAACCACGAAAAGCTCTTGTATTTTAAGATAAAATCTTACGCTTTTAAAGAAAAAACTTCTCATTCGCTGAAATATGTTCATTTGCTGAAAATCAACAAAACCACGAAAAGTTCTTGTATTTGAAGATAAAATCTTTTTGCTTTGAAGAAGAAAGATCTAGCTGAATGAAATAAGTTCATTGGATGAAAACCAACAAAAATTGACAACAACCATGAAAAGTTCTTGTATTTTAAGATAAAATCTGACGCTATTAAATAAAAAACTTCTCCCTCGCTGAAATATGTTGATTTGCTGAAAATCAACAAAACCACGAAAAGTTCTTGTATTTGAAGATAAAATCTTTTTGCTTTAAAGAAGAAAGATCAAGCTGACTGAAATAAGTTCATTTGATGAAAATCGACAAAAATTGACAAGAACCACGAAAAGTTTTTGTATTTTAAGATAAAATCTGACGCTATTAAAGAAAAAACTTCCAGCTCGCTGAAATATGTTCATTTGCTGAAAATCAACAAAATCACGAAAAGTTCTTGTATTTGAAGATAAAATCTTTTCGCTTTCAAGAAGAAAGATCTAGCTGACTGAAATAAGTTCATTGGATGAAAACCAACAAAAATTGACAAGAACCACGAAAAGTTCTTGTATTTTAAGATAAAATCTGACGCTAATGAAGAAAAAACTTCTCGCTCGCTGAAATATGTTCATTTGCTGAAAATCAACAAAACCACGAAAAGTTCTTGCATTTGAAGATAAAATCTTTTTGCTTTGAAGAAGAAAGATCTTGCTGACTGAAATAAGTTCATTGGATGAAAACCAACAAAAATTGACAAGAACCACGAAAAGTTCTTGTATTTTAAGCTAAAATCTGACGCTTTTAAAGAAAAAACTTCTCGCTCGCGGAAATATGTTCATTTGCTGAAAATCAACAAAACCACGAAAAGTTCTTGTATTTGAAGATAAAATCTTTTTGCTTTCAAGAAGAAAGATCTGGCTGACTGAAATAAGTTCATTCGATGAAAGCCAACAAAAATTGACAAGAACCACGAAAAGTTCTTGTATTTTAAGATAAAATCTGACGCTATTAAAGAAAAAACTTCTCGCTCGCTGAAATATGTTCATTTGCTGAAAATCAACAAAACCACGAAAAGTTCTTGTATTTGAAGATAAAATCTATTTGCTTTGAAGAAGAAAGATCGAGCTGACTGAAATAAGTTCATAAGATGAAAACCAACAAAAATTGACAAGAACCACGAAAAGTTCTTGTATTTTAAGATAAAATCTGACGCTATTAAAGAAAAAACTTCTCGCTCGCTGAAATATGTTCATTTGCTGAAAATCAACAAAACCACGAAAAGTTCTTGTATTTGAAGATAAAATCTTATTGCTTTGAAGAAGAAAGATCTAGCTGACTGAAATAAGTTCATCAGATGAAAACCAACAAAAATTGACAAGAACCACGAAAAGTTCTTGTATTTTATGCTAAACTCTGACGCTTTTAAAGAAAAAACTTCTCGCTCGCTGAAATATGTTCATTTGCTGAAAATCAACAAAACCACGAAAAGTTCTTGTATTTGAAGATAAAATCTTTTTGCTTTGAAGAAGAAAGATCCAGCTGACTGAAATAAGTTCATTTGATGAAAACCAACAAAAATTGACAAGAACCACGAAAATTTCTTGTATTTTAAGATAAAATCTGACGCTATTAAAGAAAAAACTTCTCGCTCGCTGAAATATGTTCATTTGCTGGAAATCAACAAAATCACGAAAAGTTCTTGTATGTGAAGATAAAATATTTTTGCTTTGAAGAAGAAAGATCTTGCTGACTGAAATAAGTTCATTGGATGAAAACCAACAAAAATTGACAAGAACCACGAAAAGTTCTTGTATTTTAAGCTAAAATCTGACGCTTTTAAAGAAAAAACTTCTCGCTCGCGGAAATATGTTCATTTGCTGAAAATCAACAAAACCACGAAAAGTTCTTGTATTTGAAGATAAAATCTTTTTGCTTTCAAGAAGAAAGATCTGGCTGACTGAAATAAGTTCATTCGATGAAAGCCAACAAAAATTGACAAGAACCACGAAAAGTTCTTGTATTTTAAGATAAAATCTGACGCTATTAAAGAAAAAACTTCTCGCTCGCTGAAATATGTTCATTTGCTGAAAATCAACAAAACCACGAAAAGTTCTTGTATTTGAAGATAAAATCTATTTGCTTTGAAGAAGAAAGATCGAGCTGACTGAAATAAGTTCATAAGATGAAAACCAACAAAAATTGACAAGAACCACGAAAAGTTCTTGTATTTTAAGATAAAATCTGACGCTATTAAAGAAAAAACTTCTCGCTCGCTGAAACATGTTCATTTGCTGAAAATCAACAAAACCACGAAAAGTTCTTGTATTTGAAGATAAAATCTTATTGCTTTGAAGAAGAAAGATCTAGCTGACTGAAATAAGTTCATCAGATGAAAACCAACAAAAATTGACAAGAACCACGAAAAGTTCTTGTATTTTATGCTAAAATCTGACGCTTTTAAAGAAAAAACTTCTCGCTCGCTGAAATATGTTCATTTGCTGAAAATCAACAAAACCACGAAAAGTTCTTGTATTTGAAGATAAAATCTTTTTGCTTTGAAGAAGAAAGATCTAGCTGAATGAAATAAGTTCATTGGATGAAAACCAACAAAAATTGACAACAACCATGAAAAGTTCTTGTATTTTAAGATAAAATCTGACGCTATTAAATAAAAAACTTCTCCCTCGCTGAAATATGTTGATTTGCTGAAAATCAACAAAACCACGAAAAGTTCTTGTATTTGAAGATAAAATCTTTTTGCTTTAAAGAAGAAAGATCAAGCTGACTGAAATAAGTTCATTTGATGAAAATCAACAAAAATTGACAAGAACCACGAAAAGTTTTTGTATTTTAAGATAAAATCTGACGCTATTAAAGAAAAAACTTCCAGCTCGCTGAAATATGTTCATTTGCTGAAAATCAACAAAATCACGAAAAGTTCTTGTATTTGAAGATAAAATCTTTTCGCTTTCAAGAAGAAAGATCTAGCTGACTGAAATAAGTTCATTGGATGAAAACCAACAAAAATTGACAAGAACCACGAAAAGTTCTTGTATTTTAAGATAAAATCTGACGCTAATGAAGAAAAAACTTCTCGCTCGCTGAAATATGTTCATTTGCTGAAAATCAACAAAACCACGAAAAGTTCTTGCATTTGAAGATAAAATCTTTTTGCTTTGAAGAAGAAAGATCTTGCTGACTGAAATAAGTTCATTGGATGAAAACCAACAAAAATTGACAAGAACCACGAAAAGTTCTTGTATTTTAAGCTAAAATCTGACGCTTTTAAAGAAAAAACTTCTCGCTCGCGGAAATATGTTCATTTGCTGAAAATCAACAAAACCACGAAAAGTTCTTGTATTTGAAGATAAAATCTTTTTGCTTTCAAGAAGAAAGATCTGGCTGACTGAAATAAGTTCATTCGATGAAAGCCAACAAAAATTGACAAGAACCACGAAAAGTTCTTGTATTTTAAGATAAAATCTGACGCTATTAAAGAAAAAACTTCTCGCTCGCTGAAATATGTTCATTTGCTGAAAATCAACAAAACCACGAAAAGTTCTTGTATTTGAAGATAAAATCTATTTGCTTTGAAGAAGAAAGATCGAGCTGACTGAAATAAGTTCATAAGATGAAAACCAACAAAAATTGACAAGAACCACGAAAAGTTCTTGTATTTTAAGATAAAATCTGACGCTATTAAAGAAAAAACTTCTCGCTCGCTGAAATATGTTCATTTGCTGAAAATCAACAAAACCACGAAAAGTTCTTGTATTTGTAGATAAAATCTTATTGCTTTGAAGAAGAAAGATCTAGCTGAATGAAATAAGTTCATCAGATGAAAACCAACAAAAATTGACAAGAACCACGAAAAGTTCTTGTATTTTATGCTAAACTCTGACGCTTTTAAAGAAAAAACTTCTCGCTCGCTGAAATATGTTCATTTGCTGAAAATCAACAAAACCACGAAAAGTTCTTGTATTTGAAGATAAAATCTTTTTGCTTTGAAGAAGAAAGATCTGGCTGACTGAAATAAGTTCATTGGATGAAAACCAACAAAAATTGACAAGAACCACGAAAAGTTCTTGTATTTTAAGATAAAATCTTACGCTTTTAAAGAAAAAACTTCTCGCTCGCTGAAATATGTTCATTTGCTGAAAATCAACAAAACCACGAAAAGTTCTTGTATTTGAAGATAAAATCTTTTTGCTTTGAAGAAGAAAGATCCAGCTGACTGAAATAAGTTCATTTGATGAAAACCAACAAAAATTGACAAGAACCACGAAAATTTCTTGTATTTTAAGATAAAATCTGACGCTATTAAAGAAAAAACTTCTCGCTCGCTGAAATATGTTCATTTGCTGGAAATCAACAAAATCACGAAAAGTTCTTGTATGTGAAGATAAAATCTTTTTGCTTTGAAGAAGAAAGATCTTGCTGACTGAAATAAGTTCATTGGATGAAAACCAACAAAAATTGACAAGAACCACGAAAAGTTCTTGTATTTTAAGCTAAAATCTGACGCTTTTAAAGAAAAAACTTCTCGCTCGCGGAAATATGTTCATTTGCTGAAAATCAACAAAACCACGAAAAGTTCTTGTATTTGAAGATAAAATCTTTTTGCTTTCAAGAAGAAAGATCTGGCTGACTGAAATAAGTTCATTCGATGAAAGCCAACAAAAATTGACAAGAACCACGAAAAGTTCTTGTATTTTAAGATAAAATCTGACGCTATTAAAGAAAAAACTTCTCGCTCGCTGAAATATGTTCATTTGCTGAAAATCAACAAAACCACGAAAAGTTCTTGTATTTGAAGATAAAATCTATTTGCTTTGAAGAAGAAAGATCGAGCTGACTGAAATAAGTTCATAAGATGAAAACCAACAAAAATTGACAAGAACCACGAAAAGTTCTTGTATTTTAAGATAAAATCTGACGCTATTAAAGAAAAAACTTCTCGCTCGCTGAAACATGTTCATTTGCTGAAAATCAACAAAACCACGAAAAGTTCTTGTATTTGAAGATAAAATCTTATTGCTTTGAAGAAGAAAGATCTAGCTGACTGAAATAAGTTCATCAGATGAAAACCAACAAAAATTGACAAGAACCACGAAAAGTTCTTGTATTTTATGCTAAAATCTGACGCTTTTAAAGAAAAAACTTCTCGCTCGCTGAAATATGTTCATTTGCTGAAAATCAAAAAAAACCACGAAAAGTTCTTGTATTTGAAGATAAAATCTTTTTGCTTTGAAGAAGAAAGATCTGGCTGACTGAAATAAGTTCATTGGATGAAAACCAACAAAAATTGACAAGAACCACGAAAAGTTCTTGTATTTTAAGATAAAATCTTACGCTATTAAAGAAAAAACTTCCACCTCGCTGAAATATGTTCATTTGCTGAAAATCAACAAAACCACGAAAAGTTCTTGTATTTGAAGATAAAATCTTTTTGCTTTGAAGAAGAAAGATCTCGCTGACTGAAATAAGTTCATTGGATGAAAATTAACAAAAATTGACAAGAACCACGAAATGTTTTTCTATTTTAAGACAAAATCTGACGCTATTAAAGAAAAAACTTCTCGCTCGCTGAAATATGTTCATTTGCTGAAAATCAACAAAACCACGAAAAGTTCTTGTATTTGAAGATAAAATCTTTTTGCTTTGAAGAAGAAAGATCTCGATGACTGAAATAAATTCATTGGATGAAAACCAACAAAAATTGACAAGAACCACGAAAAGTTCTTGTATTTTAAGATAAAATCTGACGCTAATGAAGAAAAAACTTCTCGCTCGCTGAAATATGTTCATTTGCTGAAAATCAACAAAACCACGAAAAGTTCTTGCATTTGAAGATAAAATCTTTTTGCTTTGAAGAAGAAAGATCTTGCTGACTGAAATAAGTTCATTGGATGAAAACCAACAAAAATTGACAAGAACCACGAAAAGTTCTTGTATTTTAAGCTAAAATCTGACGCTTTTAAAGAAAAAACTTCTCGCTCGCGGAAATATGTTCATTTGCTGAAAATCAACAAAACCACGAAAAGTTCTTGTATTTGAAGATAAAATCTTTTTGCTTTCAAGAAGAAAGATCTGGCTGACTGAAATAAGTTCATTCGATGAAAGCCAACAAAAATTGACAAGAACCACGAAAAGTTCTTGTATTTTAAGATAAAATCTGACGCTATTAAAGAAAAAACTTCTCGCTCGCTGAAATATGTTCATTTGCTGAAAATCAACAAAACCACGAAAAGTTCTTGTATTTGAAGATAAAATCTATTTGCTTTGAAGAAGAAAGATCGAGCTGACTGAAATAAGTTCATAAGATGAAAACCAACAAAAATTGACAAGAACCACGAAAAGTTCTTGTATTTTAAGATAAAATCTGACGCTATTAAAGAAAAAACTTCTCGCTCGCTGAAACATGTTCATTTGCTGAAAATCAACAAAACCACGAAAAGTTCTTGTATTTGAAGATAAAATCTTATTGCTTTGAAGAAGAAAGATCTAGCTGACTGAAATAAGTTCATCAGATGAAAACCAACAAAAATTGACAAGAACCACGAAAAGTTCTTGTATTTTATGCTAAAATCTGACGCTTTTAAAGAAAAAACTTCTCGCTCGCTGAAATATGTTCATTTGCTGAAAATCAACAAAACCACGAAAAGTTCTTGTATTTGAAGATAAAATCTTTTTGCTTTGAAGAAGAAAGATCTAGCTGAATGAAATAAGTTCATTGGATGAAAACCAACAAAAATTGACAACAACCATGAAAAGTTCTTGTATTTTAAGATAAAATCTGACGCTATTAAATAAAAAACTTCTCCCTCGCTGAAATATGTTGATTTGCTGAAAATCAACAAAACCACGAAAAGTTCTTGTATTTGAAGATAAAATCTTTTTGCTTTAAAGAAGAAAGATCAAGCTGACTGAAATAAGTTCATTTGATGAAAATCAACAAAAATTGACAAGAACCACGAAAAGTTTTTGTATTTTAAGATAAAATCTGACGCTATTAAAGAAAAAACTTCCAGCTCGCTGAAATATGTTCATTTGCTGAAAATCAACAAAATCACGAAAAGTTCTTGTATTTGAAGATAAAATCTTTTCGCTTTCAAGAAGAAAGATCTAGCTGACTGAAATAAGTTCATTGGATGAAAACCAACAAAAATTGACAAGAACCACGAAAAGTTCTTGTATTTTAAGATAAAATCTGACGCTAATGAAGAAAAAACTTCTCGCTCGCTGAAATATGTTCATTTGCTGAAAATCAACAAAACCACGAAAAGTTCTTGCATTTGAAGATAAAATCTTTTTGCTTTGAAGAAGAAAGATCTTGCTGACTGAAATAAGTTCATTGGATGAAAACCAACAAAAATTGACAAGAACCACGAAAAGTTCTTGTATTTTAAGATAAAATCTTACGCTATTAAAGAAAAAACTTCCACCTCGCTGAAATATGTTCATTTGCTGAAAATCAACAAAACCACGAAAAGTTCTTGTATTTGAAGATAAAATCTTTTTGCTTTGAAGAAGAAAGATCTCGCTGACTGAAATAAGTTCATTGGATGAAAATTAACAAAAATTGACAAGAACCACGAAATGTTTTTCTATTTTAAGACAAAATCTGACGCTATTAAAGAAAAAACTTCTCGCTCGCTGAAATATGTTCATTTGCTGAAAATCAACAAAACCACGAAAAGTTCTTGTATTTGAAGATAAAATCTTTTTGCTTTGAAGAAGAAAGATCTCGCTGACTGAAATAAATTCATTGGATGAAAACCAACAAAAATTGACAAGAACCACGAAAAGTTCTTGTATTTTAAGATAAAATCTGACGCGATTAAAGAAAAAACTTCTCGCTCGCTGAAATATGTTAATTTGCTGAAAATCAACAAAACCACGAAAAGTTCTTGTATTTCAAGATAAAATCTTTTTGCTTTCAAGAAGAAAGATCCAGCTGACTGAAATAAGTTTATTGGATGAAAACCAACAAAAATTGACAAGAACCACGAAAAGTTCTTGTATTTTAAGATAAAATCTTACGCTATTGAAGAAAAAACTTCGAGCTCGCTGAAATATGTTCATTTGCTGAAAATCAACAAAACCACGAAAAGTTCTTGTATTTGAAGATAAAATCTTTTTGCTTTGAAGAAGAAAGATCTCGCTGACTGAAATAAGTTCATTGGATGAAAACCAACAAAAATTGATGAGAACCACGAAAAGTTCTTGTATTTGAAGATAAAATCTTATTGCTTTGAAGAAGAAAGATCGAGCTGACTGAAATAATTTCATCAGATGAAAACCAACAAAAATTGACAAGAACCACGAAAAGTTGTTGTATTTTATGCTAAAATCTGACGCTTTTAAAGAAAAAACTTCTCGCTCGCTGAAATATGTTCATTTGCTGAAAATCAAAAAAAACCACGAAAAGTTCTTGTATTTTAAGATAAAATCTATTTGCTTTGAAGAAGAAAGATCGAGCTGACTGAAATAAGTTCATAAGATGAAAACCAACAAAAATTGACAAGAACCACGAAAAGTTCTTGTATTTTAAGATAAAATCTGACGCTATTAAAGAAAAAACTTCTCGCTCGCTGAAATATGTTCATTTGCTGAAAATCAACAAAACCACGAAAAGTTCTTGTATTTGAAGATAAAATCTTATTGCTTTGAAGAAGAAAGATCGAGCTGACTGAAATAAGTTCATCAGATGAAAACCAACAAAAATTGACAAGAACCACGAAAAGTTCTTGTATTTTATGCTAAAATCTGACGCTATTAAAGAAAAAACTTCTCGCTCGCTGAAACATGTTCATTTGCTGAAAATCAACAAAACCACGAAAAGTTCTTGTATTTGAAGATAAAATCTTATTGCTTTGAAGAAGAAAGATCTAGCTGACTGAAATAAGTTCATCAGATGAAAACCAACAAAAATTGACAAGAACCACGAAAAGTTCTTGTATTTTATGCTAAAATCTGACGCTTTTAAAGAAAAAACTTCTCGCTCGCTGAAATATGTTCATTTGCTGAAAATCAAAAAAAAACCACGAAAAGTTCTTGTATTTGAAGATAAAATCTTTTTGCTTTGAAGAAGAAAGATCTGGCTGACTGAAATAAGTTCATTGGATGAAAACCAACAAAAATTGACAAGAACCACGAAAAGTTCTTGTATTTTAAGATAAAATCTGACACTTTTAAAGAAAAAACTTCTCGCTCGCTGAAATATGTTCATTTGCTGAAAATCAACAAAACCACGAAAAGTTCTTGTATTTGAAGATAAAATCTTTTTGCTTTGAAGAAGAAAGATCTAGCTGAATGAAATAAGTTCATCAGATGAAAACCAACAAAAATTGACAAGAACCACGAAAAGTTCTTGTATTTTAAGATAAAATCTTACGCTATTAAAGAAAAAACTTCCACCTCGCTGAAATATGTTCATTTGCTGAAAATCAACAAAACCACGAAAAGTTCTTGTATTTGAAGATAAAATCTTTTTGCTTTGAAGAAGAAAGATCTCGCTGACTGAAATAAGTTCATTGGATGAAAATTAACAAAAATTGACAAGAACCACGAAATGTTTTTCTATTTTAAGACAAAATCTGACGCTATTAAAGAAAAAACTTCTCGCTCGCTGAAATATGTTCATTTGCTGAAAATCAACAAAACCACGAAAAGTTCTTGTATTTGAAGATAAAATCTTTTTGCTTTGAAGAAGAAAGATCTCGCTGACTGAAATAAATTCATTGGATGAAATCCAACAAAAATTGACAAGAACCACGAAAAGTTCTTGTATTTTAAGATAAAATCTGACGCGATTAAAGAAAAAACTTCTCGCTCGCTGAAATATGTTAATTTGCTGAAAATCAACAAAACCACGAAAAGTTCTTGTATTTCAAGATAAAATCTTTTTGCTTTCAAGAAGAAAGATCTAGCTGACTGAAATAAGTTTATTGGATGAAAACCAACAAAAATTGACAAGAACCACGAAAAGTTCTTGTATTTTAAGATAAAATCTTACGCTATTGAAGAAAAAACTTCTAGCTCGCTGAAATATGTTCATTTGCTGAAAATCAACAAAACCACGAAAAGTTCTTGTATTTGAAGATAAAATCTTTTTGCTTTGAAGAAGAAAGATCTCGCTGACTGAAATAAGTTCATTGGATGAAAACCAACAAAAATTGATGAGAACCACGAAAAGTTCTTGTATTTTAAGATAAAATCTGACGCTATTAAAGAAGAAACTTCTCCCTCGCTGAAATATGTTCATTTGCTGAAAATCAACAAAACCACGAAAAGTTCTTGTATTTTAAGATAAAATCTATTTGCTTTGAAGAAGAAAGATCGAGCTGACTGAAATAAGTTCATAAGATGAAAACCAACAAAAATTGACAAGAACCACGAAAAGTTCTTGTATTTTAAGATAAAATCTGACGCTATTAAAGAAAAAACTTCTCGCTCGCTGAAATATGTTCATTTGCTGAAAATCAACAAAACCACGAAAAGTTCTTGTATTTGAAGATAAAATCTTATTGCTTTGAAGAAGAAAGATCGAGCTGACTGAAATAAGTTCATCAGATGAAAACCAACAAAAATTGACAAGAACCACGAAAATTTCTTGTATTTTATGCTAAAATCTGACGCTTTTAAAGAAAAAACTTCTCGCTCGCTGAAATATGTTCATTTGCTGAAAATCAACAAAACCACGAAAAGTTCTTGTATTTGAAGATAAAATCTTTTTGCTTTGAAGAAGAAAGATCTGGCTGACTGAAATAAGTTCATTGGATGAAAACCAACAAAAATTGACAAGAACCACGAAAAGTTCTTGTATTTTAAGATAAAATCTTACGCTTTTAAAGAAAAAACTTCTCGCTCGCTGAAATATGTTCATTTGCTGAAAATCAACAAAACCACGAAAAGTTCTTGTATTTGAAGATAAAATCTTTTTGCTTTGAAGAAGAAAGATCTTGCTGACTGAAATAAGTTCATTTGATGAAAACCAACAAAAATTGACAAGAACCACGAAAAGTTCTTGTATTTTAAGATAAAATCTGACGCTATTAAAGAAAAAACTTCTCGCTCGCTGAAATATGTTCATTTGCTGAAAATCAACAAAATCACGAAAAGTTCTTGTATTTGAAGATAAAATCTTTTCGCTTTCAAGAAGAAAGATCTAGCTGACTGAAATAAGTTCATTGGATGAAAACCAACAAAAATTGACAAGAACCACGAAAAGTTCTTGTATTTTAAGCTACAATCTGACGCTTTTAAAGAAAAAACTTCTCGCTCGCGGAAATATGTTCATTTGCTGAAAATCAACAAAACCACGAAAAGTTGTTGTATTTGAAGATAAAATCTTTTTTCTTTCAAGAAGAAAGATCTGGCTGACTGAAATAAGTTTATTGGATGAAAGCCAACAAAAATTGACAAGAACCACGAAAAGTTCTTGTATTTTAAGATAAAATCTGACGCTATTAAAGAAAAAACTTCTCGCTCGCTGAAATATGTTCATTTGCTGAAAATCAACAAAACCACGAAAAGTTCTTGTATTTGAAGATAAAATCTATTTGCTTTGAAGAAGAAAGATCGAGCTGACTGAAATAAGTTCATAAGATGAAAACCAACAAAAATTGACAAGAATCACAAAAAGTTCTTGTATTTTAAGATAAAATCTGACGCTATTAAAGAAAAAACTTCTCGCTCGCTGAAACATGTTCATTTGCTGAAAATCAACAAAACCACGAAAAGTTCTTGTATTTGAAGATAAAATCTTATTGCTTTGAAGAAGAAAGATCGAGCTGACTGAAATAAGTTCATCAGATGAAAACCAACAAAAATTGACAAGAACCACGAAAAGTTCTTGTATTTTATGCTAAAATCTGACGCTTTTAAAGAAAAAACTTCTCGCTCGCTGAAGTATGTTCATTTGCTGAAAATCAACAAAACCACGAAAAGTTCTTGTATTTGAAGATAAAATCTTTTTGCTTTGAAGAAGAAAGATCTGGCTGACTGAAATAAGTTCATTGGATGAAAACCAACAAAAATTGACAAGAACCACGAAACGTTCTTGTATTTTAAGATAAAATCTGACGCGATTAAAGAAAAAACTTCTCGCTCGCTGAAATATGTTAATTTGCTGAAAATCAACAAAACCACGAAAAGTTCTTGTATTTCAAGATAAAATCTTTTTGCTTTCAAGAAGAAAGATCTAGCTCACTGAAATAAGTTTATTGGATGAAAACCAACAAAAATTGACAAGAACCACGAAAAGTTCTTGTATTTTAAGATAAAATCTTACGCTATTGAAGAAAAAACTTCTAGCTCGCTGAAATATGTTCATTTGCTGAAAATCAACAAAACCACGAAAAGTTCTTGTATTTGAAGATAAAATCTTATTGCTTTGAAGAAGAAAGATCTCGCTGACTGAAATAAGTTCATTGGATGAAAACCAACAAAAATTGACAAGAACCACGAAAAGTTCTTGTATTTTAAGATAAAATCTGACGCTATTAAAGAAAAAACTTCTCCCTCGCTGAAATATGTTCATTTGCTGAAAATCAACAAAACCACGAAAAGTTCTTGTATTTTAAGATAAAATATATTTGCTTTGAAGAAGAAAGATCGAGCTGACTGAAATAAGTTCATAAGATGAAAACCAACAAAAATTGACAAGAACCACGAAAAGTTCTTGTATTTTAAGATAAAATCTGACGCTATGAAAGAAAAAACTTCTCGCTCGCTGAAATATGTTCATTTGCTGAAAATCAACAAAACCACGAAAAGTTCTTGTATTTGAAGATAAAATCTTATTGCTTTGAAGAAGAAAGATCGAGCTGACTGAAATAAGTTCATCAGATGAAAACCAACAAAAATTGACAAGAACCACGAAAAGTTCTTGTATTTTATGCTAAAATCTGACGCTTTTAAAGAAAAAACTTCTCGCTCGCTGAAATATGTTCATTTGCTGAAAATCAACAAAACCACGAAAAGTTCTTGTATTTGAAGATAAAATCTTTTTGCTTTGAAGAAGAAAGATCTGGCTGACTGAAATAAGTTCATTGGATGAAAACCAACAAAAATTGACAAGAACCACGAAAAGTTCTTGTATTTTAAGATAAAATCTTACGCTTTTAAAGAAAAAACTTCTCGCTCGCTGAAATATGTTCATTTGCTGAAAATCAACAAAACCACGAAAAGTTCTTGTATTTGAAGATAAAATCTTTTTGCTTTGAAGAAGAAAGATCTTGCTGACTGAAATAAGTTCATTTGATGAAAACCAACAAAAATTGACAAGAACCACGAAAAGTTCTTGTATTTTAAGATAAAATCTGACGCTATTAAAGAAAAAACTTCTCGCTCGCTGAAATATGTTCATTTGCTGAAAATCAACAAAATCACGAAAAGTTCTTGTATTTGAAGATAAAATCTTTTTGCTTTGAAGAAGAAAGATCTTGCTGACTGAAATAAGTTCATTGGATGAAAACCAACAAAAATTGACAAGAACCACGAAAAGTTCTTGTATTTTAAGCTACAATCTGACGCTTTTAAAGAAAAAACTTCTCGCTCGCGGAAATATGTTCATTTGCTGAAAATCAACAAAACCACGAAAAGTTGTTGTATTTGAAGATAAAATCTTTTTGCTTTCAAGAAGAAAGATCTGGCTGACTGAAATAAGTTCATTGGATGAAAGCCAACAAAAATTGACAAGAACCACGAAAAGTTCTTGTATTTTAAGATAAAATCTGACGCTATTAAAGAAAAAACTTCTCGCTCGCTGAAATATGTTCATTTGCTGAAAATCAACAAAACCACGAAAAGTTCTTGTATTTGAAGATAAAATCTATTTGCTTTGAAGAAGAGAGATCGAGCTGACTGAAATAAGTTCATAAGATGAAAACCAACAAAAATTGACAAGAACCACGAAAAGTTCTTGTATTTTAAGATAAAATCTGACGCTATTAAAGAAAAAACTTCTCGCTCGCTGAAACATGTTCATTTGCTGAAAATCAACAAAACCACGAAAAGTTCTTGTATTTGAAGATAAAATCTTATTGCTTTGAAGAAGAAAGATCTAGCTGACTGAAATAAGTTCATCAGATGAAAACCAACAAAAATTGACAAGAACCACGAAAAGTTCTTGTATTTTATGCTAAAATCTGACGCTTTTAAAGAAAAAACTTCTCGCTCGCTGAAGTATGTTCATTTGCTGAAAATCAACAAAACCACGAAAAGTTCTTGTATTTGAAGATAAAATCTTTTTGCTTTGAAGAAGAAAGATCTGGCTGACTGAAATAAGTTCATTGGATGAAAACCAACAAAAATTGACAAGAACCACGAAAAGTTCTTGTATTTTAAGATAAAATCTTACGCTTTTAAAGAAAAAACTTCTCGCTCGCTGAAATATGTTCATTTGCTGAAAATCAACAAAACCACGAAAAGTTCTTGTATTTGAAGATAAAATCTTTTTGCTTTGAAGAAGAAAGATCCAGCTGACTGAAATAAGTTCATTTGATGAAAACCAACAAAAATTGACAAGAACCACGAAAAGTTCTTGTATTTTAAGATAAAATCTGACGCTATTAAAGAAAAAACTTCTCGCTCGCTGAAATATGTTCATTTGCTGAAAATCAACAAAATCACGAAAAGTTCTTGTATTTGAAGTTAAAATCTTTTTGCTTTGAAGAAGAAAGATCTAGCTGAATGAAATAAGTTCATCAGATGAAAACCAACAAAAATTGACAAGAACCACGAAAAGTTCTTGTATTTTAAGATAAAATCTTACGCTATTAAAGAAAAAACTTCCACCTCGCTGAAATATGTTCATTTGCTGAAAATCAACAAAACCACGAAAAGTTCTTGTATTTGAAGATAAAATCTTTTTGCTTTGAAGAAGAAAGATCTCGCTGACTGAAATAAGTTCATTGGATGAAAATTAACAAAAATTGACAAGAACCACGAAATGTTTTTCTATTTTAAGACAAAATCTGACGCTATTAAAGAAAAAACTTCTCGCTCGCTGAAATATGTTCATTTGCTGAAAATCAACAAAACCACGAAAAGTTCTTGTATTTGAAGATAAAATCTTTTTGCTTTGAAGAAGAAAGATCTCGCTGACTGAAATAAATTCATTGGATGAAAACCAACAAAAATTGACAAGAACCACGAAAAGTTCTTGTATTTTAAGATAAAATCTGACGCGATTAAAGAAAAAACTTCTCGCTCGCTGAAATATGTTAATTTGCTGAAAATCAACAAAACCACGAAAAGTTCTTGTATTTCAAGATAAAATCTTTTTGCTTTCAAGAAGAAAGATCTAGCTGACTGAAATAAGTTCATTTGATGAAAACCAACAAAAATTGACAAGAACCACGAAAAGTTCTTGTATTTTAAGATAAAATCTGACGCTATTAAAGAAAAAAATTCTCGCTCGCTGAAATATGTTCATTTGCTGAAAATCAACAAAATCACGAAAAGTTCTTGTATTTGAAGTTAAAATCTTTTTGCTTTGAAGAAGAAAGATCTAGCTGAATGAAATAAGTTCATCAGATGAAAACCAACAAAAATTGACAAGAACCACGAAAAGTTCTTGTATTTTAAGATAAAATCTTACGCTATTAAAGAAAAAACTTCCACCTCGCTGAAATATGTTCATTTGCTGAAAATCAACAAAACCACGAAAAGTTCTTGTATTTGAAGATAAAATCTTTTTGCTTTGAAGAAGAAAGATCTCGCTGACTGAAATAAGTTCATTGGATGAAAATTAACAAAAATTGACAAGAACCACGAAATGTTTTTCTATTTTAAGACAAAATCTGACGCTATTAAAGAAAAAACTTCTCGCTCGCTGAAATATGTTCATTTGCTGAAAATCAACAAAACCACGAAAAGTTCTTGTATTTGAAGATAAAATCTTTTTGCTTTGAAGAAGAAAGATCTCGCTGACTGAAATAAATTCATTGGATGAAAACCAACAAAAATTGACAAGAACCACGAAAAGTTCTTGTATTTTAAGATAAAATCTGACGCGATTAAAGAAAAAACTTCTCGCTCGCTGAAATATGTTAATTTGCTGAAAATCAACAAAACCACAAAAAGTTCTTGTATTTCAAGATAAAATCTTTTTGCTTTCAAGAAGAAAGATCTAGCTGACTGAAATAAGTTTATTGGATGAAAACCAACAAAAATTGACAAGAACCACGAAAAGTTCTTGTATTTTAAGATAAAATTGCTTTGAAGAAGAAAGATCGAGCTGACTGAAATAAGTTCATCAGATGAAAACCAACAAAAATTGACAAGAACCACGAAAAGTTCTTGTATTTAATGCTAAAATCTGACGCTTTTAAAGAAAAAACTTCTCGCTCGCTGAAATAAGTTCATTTGATGAAAACCAACAAAAATTGACAAGAACCACGAAAAGTTCTTGTATTTTAAGATAAAATCTGACGCTATTAAAGAAAAAACTTCTCGCTCGCTGAAATATGTTCATTTGCTGAAAATCAACAAAACCACGAAAAGTTCTTGTATTTGAAGATAAAATCTTATTGCTTTGAAGAAGAAAGATCTAGCTGACTGAAATAAGTTCATCAGATGAAAACCAACAAAAATTGACAAGAACCACGAAAAGTTCTTGTATTTTATGCTAAAATCTGACGCTTTTAAAGAAAAAACTTCTCGCTCGCTGAAGTATGTTCATTTGCTGAAAATCAACAAAACCACGAAAAGTTCTTGTATTTGAAGATAAAATCTTTTTGCTTTGAAGAAGAAAGATCTGGCTGACTGAAATAAGTTCATTGGATGAAAACCAACAAAAATTGACAAGAACCACGAAAAGTTCTTGTATTTTAAGATAAAATCTTACGCTTTTAAAGAAAAAACTTCTCGCTCGCTGAAATATGTTCATTTGCTGAAAATCAACAAAACCACGAAAAGTTCTTGTATTTGAAGATAAAATCTTTTTGCTTTGAAGAAGAAAGATCTAGCTGACTGAAATAAGTTCATTTGATGAAAACCAACAAAAATTGACAAGAACCACGAAAAGTTCTTGTATTTTAAGATAAAATCTGACGCTATTAAAGAAAAAACTTCTCGCTCGCTGAAATATGTTCATTTGCTGAAAATCAACAAAATCACGAAAAGTTCTTGTATTTGAAGTTAAAATCTTTTTGCTTTGAAGAAGAAAGATCTAGCTGAATGAAATAAGTTCATCAGATGAAAACCAACAAAAATTGACAAGAACCACGAAAAGTTCTTGTATTTTAAGATAAAATCTTACGCTATTAAAGAAAAAACTTCCACCTCGCTGAAATATGTTCATTTGCTGAAAATCAACAAAACCACGAAAAGTTCTTGTATTTGAAGATAAAATCTTTTTGCTTTGAAGAAGAAAGATCTCGCTGACTGAAATAAGTTCATTGGATGAAAATTAACAAAAATTGACAAGAACCACGAAATGTTTTTCTATTTTAAGACAAAATCTGACGCTATTAAAGAAAAAACTTCTCGCTCGCTGAAATATGTTCATTTGCTGAAAATCAACAAAACCACGAAAAGTTCTTGTATTTGAAGATAAAATCTTTTTGCTTTGAAGAAGAAAGATCTCGCTGACTGAAATAAATTCATTGGATGAAAACCAACAAAAATTGACAAGAACCACGAAAAGTTCTTGTATTTTAAGATAAAATCTGACGCGATTAAAGAAAAAACTTCTCGCTCGCTGAAATATGTTAATTTGCTGAAAATCAACAAAACCACGAAAAGTTCTTGTATTTCAAGATAAAATCTTTTTGCTTTCAAGAAGAAAGATCTAGCTGACTGAAATAAGTTCATTTGATGAAAACCAACAAAAATTGACAAGAACCACGAAAAGTTCTTGTATTTTAAGATAAAATCTGACGCTATTAAAGAAAAAACTTCTCGCTCGCTGAAATATGTTCATTTGCTGAAAATCAACAAAATCACGAAAAGTTCTTGTATTTGAAGTTAAAATCTTTTTGCTTTGAAGAAGAAAGATCTAGCTGAATGAAATAAGTTCATCAGATGAAAACCAACAAAAATTGACAAGAACCACGAAAAGTTCTTGTATTTTAAGATAAAATCTTACGCTATTAAAGAAAAAACTTCCACCTCGCTGAAATATGTTCATTTGCTGAAAATCAACAAAACCACGAAAAGTTCTTGTATTTGAAGATAAAATCTTTTTGCTTTGAAGAAGAAAGATCTCGCTGACTGAAATAAGTTCATTGGATGAAAATTAACAAAAATTGACAAGAACCACGAAATGTTTTTCTATTTTAAGACAAAATCTGACGCTATTAAAGAAAAAACTTCTCGCTCGCTGAAATATGTTCATTTGCTGAAAATCAACAAAACCACGAAAAGTTCTTGTATTTGAAGATAAAATCTTTTTGCTTTGAAGAAGAAAGATCTCGCTGACTGAAATAAATTCATTGGATGAAAACCAACAAAAATTGACAAGAACCACGAAAAGTTCTTGTATTTTAAGATAAAATCTGACGCGATTAAAGAAAAAACTTCTCGCTCGCTGAAATATGTTAATTTGCTGAAAATCAACAAAACCACAAAAAGTTCTTGTATTTCAAGATAAAATCTTTTTGCTTTCAAGAAGAAAGATCTAGCTGACTGAAATAAGTTTATTGGATGAAAACCAACAAAAATTGACAAGAACCACGAAAAGTTCTTGTATTTTAAGATAAAATTGCTTTGAAGAAGAAAGATCGAGCTGACTGAAATAAGTTCATCAGATGAAAACCAACAAAAATTGACAAGAACCACGAAAAGTTCTTGTATTTAATGCTAAAATCTGACGCTTTTAAAGAAAAAACTTCTCGCTCGCTGAAATAAGTTCATTTGATGAAAACCAACAAAAATTGACAAGAACCACGAAAAGTTCTTGTATTTTAAGATAAAATCTGACGCTATTAAAGAAAAAACTTCTCGCTCGCTGAAATATGTTCATTTGCTGAAAATCAACAAAACCACGAAAAGTTCTTGTATTTGAAGATAAAATCTATTTGCTTTGAAGAAGAGAGATCGAGCTGACTGAAATAAGTTCATAAGATGAAAACCAACAAAAATTGACAAGAACCACGAAAAGTTCTTGTATTTTAAGATAAAATCTGACGCTATTAAAGAAAAAACTTCTCGCTCGCTGAAACATGTTCATTTGCTGAAAATCAACAAAACCACGAAAAGTTCTTGTATTTGAAGATAAAATCTTATTGCTTTGAAGAAGAAAGATCTAGCTGACTGAAATAAGTTCATCAGATGAAAACCAACAAAAATTGACAAGAACCACGAAAAGTTCTTGTATTTTATGCTAAAATCTGACGCTTTTAAAGAAAAAACTTCTCGCTCGCTGAAGTATGTTCATTTGCTGAAAATCAACAAAACCACGAAAAGTTCTTGTATTTGAAGATAAAATCTTTTTGCTTTGAAGAAGAAAGATCTGGCTGACTGAAATAAGTTCATTGGATGAAAACCAACAAAAATTGACAAGAACCACGAAAAGTTCTTGTATTTTAAGATAAAATCTTACGCTTTTAAAGAAAAAACTTCTCGCTCGCTGAAATATGTTCATTTGCTGAAAATCAACAAAACCACGAAAAGTTCTTGTATTTGAAGATAAAATCTTTTTGCTTTGAAGAAGAAAGATCTAGCTGACTGAAATAAGTTCATTTGATGAAAACCAACAAAAATTGACAAGAACCACGAAAAGTTCTTGTATTTTAAGATAAAATCTGACGCTATTAAAGAAAAAACTTCTCGCTCGCTGAAATATGTTCATTTGCTGAAAATCAACAAAATCACGAAAAGTTCTTGTATTTGAAGTTAAAATCTTTTTGCTTTGAAGAAGAAAGATCTAGCTGAATGAAATAAGTTCATCAGATGAAAACCAACAAAAATTGACAAGAACCACGAAAAGTTCTTGTATTTTAAGATAAAATCTTACGCTATTAAAGAAAAAACTTCCACCTCGCTGAAATATGTTCATTTGCTGAAAATCAACAAAACCACGAAAAGTTCTTGTATTTGAAGATAAAATCTTTTTGCTTTGAAGAAGAAAGATCTCGCTGACTGAAATAAGTTCATTGGATGAAAATTAACAAAAATTGACAAGAACCACGAAATGTTTTTCTATTTTAAGACAAAATCTGACGCTATTAAAGAAAAAACTTCTCGCTCGCTGAAATATGTTCATTTGCTGAAAATCAACAAAACCACGAAAAGTTCTTGTATTTGAAGATAAAATCTTTTTGCTTTGAAGAAGAAAGATCTCGCTGACTGAAATAAATTCATTGGATGAAAACCAACAAAAATTGACAAGAACCACGAAAAGTTCTTGTATTTTAAGATAAAATCTGACGCGATTAAAGAAAAAACTTCTCGCTCGCTGAAATATGTTAATTTGCTGAAAATCAACAAAACCACGAAAAGTTCTTGTATTTCAAGATAAAATCTTTTTGCTTTCAAGAAGAAAGATCTAGCTGACTGAAATAAGTTCATTGGATGAAAACCAACAAAAATTGACAAGAACCACGAAAAGTTCTTGTATTTTAAGATAAAATCTGACGCTATTAAAGAAAAAACTTCTCGCTCGCTGAAATATGTTCATTTGCTGAAAATCAACAAAATCACGAAAAGTTCTTGTATTTGAAGTTAAAATCTTTTTGCTTTGAAGAAGAAAGATCTAGCTGAATGAAATAAGTTCATCAGATGAAAACCAACAAAAATTGACAAGAACCACGAAAAGTTCTTGTATTTTAAGATAAAATCTTACGCTATTAAAGAAAAAACTTCCACCTCGCTGAAATATGTTCATTTGCTGAAAATCAACAAAACCACGAAAAGTTCTTGTATTTGAAGATAAAATCTTTTTGCTTTGAAGAAGAAAGATCTCGCTGACTGAAATAAGTTCATTGGATGAAAATTAACAAAAATTGACAAGAACCACGAAATGTTTTTCTATTTTAAGACAAAATCTGACGCTATTAAAGAAAAAACTTCTCGCTCGCTGAAATATGTTCATTTGCTGAAAATCAACAAAACCACGAAAAGTTCTTGTATTTGAAGATAAAATCTTTTTGCTTTGAAGAAGAAAGATCTCGCTGACTGAAATAAATTCATTGGATGAAAACCAACAAAAATTGACAAGAACCACGAAAAGTTCTTGTATTTTAAGATAAAATCTGACGCGATTAAAGAAAAAACTTCTCGCTCGCTGAAATATGTTAATTTGCTGAAAATGAACAAAACCACGAAAAGTTCTTGTATTTCAAGATAAAATCTTTTTGCTTTCAAGAAGAAAGATCTAGCTGACTGAAATAAGTTTATTGGATGAAAACCAACAAAAATTGACAAGAACCACGAAAAGTTCTTGTATTTTAAGATAAAATCTTACGCTATTGAAGAAAAAACTTCTAGCTCGCTGAAATATGTTCATTTGCTGAAAATCAACAAAACCACGAAAAGTTCTTGTATTTGAAGATAAAATCTTTTTGCTTTGAAGAAGAAAGATCTCGCTGACTGAAATAAGTTCATTGGATGAAAACCAACAAAACTTGATAAGAACCACGAAAAGTTCTTGTATTTTAAGATAAAATCTGACGCTATTAAAGAAAAAACTTCTCCCTCGCTGAAATATGTTCATTTGCTGAAAATCAACAAAACCACGAAAAGTTCTTGTATTTGAAGATGAAATCTATTTGCTTTGAAGAAGAAAGATCGAGCTGACTGAAATAAGTTCATAAGATGAAAACCAACAAAAATTGACAAGAACCACGAAAAGTTCTTGTATTTTAAGATAAAATCTGACGCTATTAAAGAAAAAACTTCTCGCTCGCTGAAATATGTTCATTTGCTGAAAATCAACAAAACCACGAAAAGTTCTTGTATTTGAAGATAAAATCTTATTGCTTTGAAGAAGAAAGATCGAGCTGACTGAAATAAGTTCATCAGATGAAAACCAACAAAAATTGACAAGAACCACGAAAAGTTCTTGTATTTAATGCTAAAATCTGACGCTTTTAAAGAAAAAACTTCTCGCTCGCTGAAATAAGTTCATTTGATGAAAACCAACAAAAATTGACAAGAACCACGAAAAGTTCTTGTATTTTAAGATAAAATCTGACGCTATTGAAGAAAAAACTTCTCGCTCGCTGAAATATGTTCATTTGGTGAAAATCAACAAAATCACGAAAAGTTCTTGTATTTGAAGATAAAATCTTTTTGCTTTGAAGAAGAAAGATCTTGCTGACTGAAATAAGTTCATTGGATGAAAACCAACAAAAATTGACAAGAACCACGAAAAGTTCTTGTATTTTAAGCTAAAATCTGACGCTTTTAAAGAAAAAACTTCTCGCTCGCGGAAATATGTTCATTTGCTGAAAATCAACAAAACCACGAAAAGTTCTTGTATTTGAAGATAAAATCTTTTTGCTTTCAAGAAGAAAGATCTGGCTGACTGAAATAAGTTCATTGGATGAAAGCCAACAAAAATTGACAAGAACCACGAAAAGTTCTTGTATTTTAAGATAAAATCTTACGCTATTAAAGAAAAAACTTCCACCTCGCTGAAATATGTTAATTTGCTGAAAATCAACAAAACCACGAAAAGTTCTTGTATTTCAAGATAAAATCTTTTTGCTTTCAAGAAGAAAGATCTAGCTGACTGAAATAAGTTTATTGGATGAAAACCAAAAAAAATTGAAGAAAAAACTTCTAGCTCGCTGAAATATGTTCATTTGCTGAAAATCAACAAAACCACGAAAAGTTCTTGTATTTGAAGATAAAATCTTTTTGCTTTGAAGAAGAAAGATCTCGCTGACTGAAATAAGTTCATTGGATGAAAACCAACAAAAATTGACAAGAACCACGAAAAGTTCTTGTATTTTAAGATAAAATCTGACGCTGTTCAAGAAAAAACTTCTCCCTCGCTGAAATATGTTCATTTGCTGAAAATCAACAAAACCACGAAAAGTTCTTCTATTTGAAGATAAAATCTTATTGCTTTGAAGAAGAAAGATCGAGCTGACTGAAATAAGTTCATCAGATGAAAACCAACAAAAATTGACAAGAACCACGAAAAGTTCTTGTATTTTATGCTAAAATCTGACGCTTTTAAAGAAAAAACTTCTCGCTCGCTGAAATATGTTCATTTGCTGAAAATCAACAAAACCACGAAAAGTTCTTGTATTTGAAGATAAAATCTTTTTGCTTTGAAGAAGAAAGATCTGGCTGACTGAAATAAGTTCATTGGATGAAAGCCAACAAAAATTGACAAGAACCACGAAAAGTTCTTGTATTTTAAGATAAAATCTGACGCTATTAAAGAAAAAACTTCTCGCTCGCTGAAATATGTTCATTTGCTGAAAATCAACAAAACCACGAAAAGTTCTTGTATTTGAAGATAAAATCTATTTGCTTTGAAGAAGAAAGATCGAGCTGACTGAAATAAGTTCATAAGATGAAAACCAACAAAAATTGACAAGAACCACGAAAAGTTCTTGTATTTTAAGATAAAATCTGACGCTATTAAAGAAAAAACTTCTCGCTCGCTGAAATATGTTCATTTGCTGAAAATCAACAAACTCACGAAAAGTTCTTGTATTTGAAGATAAAATCTTTTTGCTTTCAAGAAGAAAGATCGAGCTGACTGAAATAAGTTCATTGGATGAAAACCAACAAAAATTGACAAGAACCACGAAAAGTTCTTGTATTTTAAGATAAAATCTGACGCTATTAAAGAAAAAACTTCTCGCTCGCTGAAATATGTTCATTTGCTGAAAATCAACAAACTCACGAAAAGTTCTTGTATTTGAAGATAAAATCTTTTTGCTTTGAAGAAGAAAGATCTAGCTGAATGAAATAAGTTCATCAGAAGAAAACCAACAAAAATTGACAAGAACCACGAAAAGTTGTGTATTTTAAGATAAAATCTTCTCGCTCGCTGAAATAAGTTCATTTGATGAATATCAACAAAAATTGACAAGAACCACGAAAAGTTTTTGTATTTTACGATAAAATCTGACGCTATTAAAGAAAAAACTTCTCCCTCGCTGAAATATGTTCATTTGCTGAAAATCAACAAAACCACGAAAAGTTCTTGTATTTGAAGATAAAATCTTTTTGCTTTGAAGAAGAAAGATCCAGCTGACTGAAATAAGTTCATTTGATGAAAATCAACAAAAATTGACAAGAACCACGAAAAGTTCTTGTATTTTAAGATAGAATCTTACGCTTTTAAAGAAAATACTTCTCGCTCGCTGAAAGATGTTCATTTGCTGAAAATCAACAAAACCACGAAAAGTTCTTCTAGTTGAAGATAAAATCTTTTTCCTTTGAAGAAGAAAGATCTAGCTGACTGAAATGAGTTGATAAGATGAAAACCAACAAAAATTGACAAGAACCACGAAAAGTTCTTGTATTTTAAGATAAAATCTGACGCTATTAAAGAAAAAACTTCTCCCTCGCTGAAATATGTTCATTTGCTGAAAATCAACAAAACCACGAAAAGTTCTTGTATTTGAAGATAAAATCTTTTTGCTTTGAAGAAGAAAGATCTAGCTGACTGAAATAAGTTCATTGGATGAAAACCAACAAAAATTGACAAGAACCACGAAAAGTTTTTGTATTTTACGATAAAATCTGACGCTATTAAAGAAAAAACTTCTCCCTCGCTGAAATATGTTCATTTGCTGAAAATCAACAAAACCACGAAAAGTTCTTGTATTTGAAGATAAAATCTTTTTGCTTTCAAGAAGAAAGATCTAGCTGACTGAAATAAGTTCATTGGATGAAAACCAACAAAAATTGACAAGAACCACGAAAAGTTCTTGTATTTTAAGATAAAATCTGACGCTATTAAAGAAAAAACTTCTCGCTCGCTGAAATATGTTCATTTGCTGAAAATCAACAAACTCACGAAAAGTTCTTGTATTTGAAGATAAAATCTTTTTGCTTTGAAGAAGAAAGATCTAGCTGAATGAAATAAGTTCATCAGAAGAAAACCAACAAAAATTGACAAGAACCACGAAAAGTTCTTGTATTTTAAGATAAAATCTTCTCGCTCGCTGAAATAAGTTCATTTGATGAATATCAACAAAAATTGACAAGAACCACGAAAAGTTTTTGTATTTTACGATAAAATCTGACGCTATTAAAGAAAAAACTTCTCCCTCGCTGAAATATGTTCATTTGCTGAAAATCAACAAAACCACGAAAAGTTCTTGTATTTGAAGATAAAATCTTTTTGCTTTGAAGAAGAAAGATCCAGCTGACTGAAAGAAGTTCATTTGATGAATATCAACAAAAATTGACAAGAACCACGAAAAGTTCTTGTATTTTAAGATAGAATCTTACGCTTTTAAAGAAAATACTTCTCGCTCGCTGAAAGATGTTCATTTGCTGAAAATCAACAAAACCACGAAAAGTTCTTGTAGTTGAAGATAAAATCTTTTTCCTTTGAAGAAGAAAGATCTAGCTGACTGAAATGAGTTGATAAGATGAAAACCAACAAAAATTGACAAGAACCACGAAAAGTTCTTGTATTTTAAGATAAAATCTGACGCTATTAAAGAAAAAACGTCTCGCTCGCTGAAATATGTTCATTTGCTGAAAATCAACAAAACCACGAAAAGTTCTTGTATTTGAAGATAAAATCTTTTTGCTTTGAAGAAGAAAGATCTAGCTGACTGAAATAAGTTCATTGGATGAAAACCAACAAAAATTGACAAGAACCACGAAAAGTTTTTGTATTTTACGATAAAATCTGACGCTATTAAATAAAAAACTTCTCCCTCGCTGAAATATGTTCATTTGCTGAAAATCAACAAAACCACGAAAAGTTCTTGTATTTGAAGATAAAATCTTTTTTCTTTGAAGAAGAAAGATCCAGCTGACTGAAATAAGTTCATTTGATGAAAATCAACAAAAATTGACAAGAACCACGAAAAGTTCTTGTATTTTAAGATAAAATCTTACGCTTTTAAAGAAAATACTTCTCGCTCGCTGAAAGATGTTCATTTGCTGAAAATCAACAAAACCACGAAAAGTTCTTGTATTTGAAGATAAAATCTTTTTGCTTTGAAGAAGAAAGATCTAGCTGACTGAAATAAGTTGATAAGATGAAAACCAACAAAAATTGACAAGAACCACGAAAAGTTCTTGTATTTTAAGATAAAATCTGACGCTATTAAAGAAAAAACGTCTCGCTCGCTGAAATATGTTCATTTGCTGAAAATCAACAAAACCACGAAAAGTTCTTGTATTTGAAGATAAAATCTTTTTGCTTTGAAGAAGAAAGATCTAGCTGACTGAAATAAGTTCATTGGATGAAAACCAACAAATATTGACAAGAACCACGAAAAGTTCTTGTATTTTAAGATAAAATCTGACGCTATTAAAGAAAAAACTTCTCCCTCGCTGAAATATGTTCATTTGCTGAAAATCAACAAAACCACGAAAAGTTCTTGTATTTGAAGATAAAATCTTTTTGCTTTGAAGAAGAAAGATCGAGCTGACTGAAATAAGTTCATGAGATGAAAACCAACAAAAATTGACAAGAACCACGAAAAGCTCTTGTATTTTAAGATAAAATCTTACGCTTTTGAAGAAAAAACTTCTCGTTCGCTGAAATATGTTCATTTGCAGAAAATCAACAAAACCACGAAAAGTTCTTGTATTTGAAGATAAAATCTTTTTGCTTTGAAGAAGAAAGATCTAGCTGAATGAAATAAGTTCATTGGATGAAAACCAACAAAAATTGACAACAACCATGAAAAGTTCTTGTATTTTAAGATAAAATCTGACGCTATTAAATAAAAAACTTCTCCCTCGCTGAAATATGTTGATTTGCTGAAAATCAACAAAACCACGAAAAGTTCTTGTATTTGAAGATAAAATCTTTTTGCTTTCAAGAAGAAAGATCTAGCTGACTGAAATAAGTTCATTTGATGAAAATCAACAAAAATTGACAAGAACCACGAAAAGTTTTTGTATTTTAAGATAAAATCTGACGCTATTAAAGAAAAAACTTCCAGCTCGCTGAAATATGTTCATTTGCTGAAAATCAACAAAATCACGAAAAGTTCTTGTATTTGAAGATAAAATCTTTTCGCTTTCAAGAAGAAAGATCTAGCTGACTGAAATAAGTTCATTGGATGAAAACCAACAAAAATTGACAAGAACCACGAAAAGTTCTTGTATTTTAAGATAAAATCTGACGCTAATGAAGAAAAAACTTCTCGCTCGCTGAAATATGTTCATTTGCTGAAAATCAACAAAACCACGAAAAGTTCTTGCATTTGAAGATAAAATCTTTTTGCTTTGAAGAAGAAAGATCTTGCTGACTGAAATAAGTTAATTGGATGAAAACCAACAAAAATTGACAAGAACCACGAAAAGTTCTTGTATTTTAAGATAAAATCTGACGCTAATGAAGAAAAAACTTCTCGCTCGCTGAAATATGTTCATTTGCTGAAAATCAACAAAACCACGAAAAGTTCTTGTATTTGAAGATAAAATCTTATTGCTTTCAAGAAGAAAGATCTGGCTGACTGAAAAAAGTTCATTGGATGAAAGCCAACAAAAATTGACAAGAACCACGAAAAGTTCTTGTATTTTAAGATAAAATCTGACGCTATTAAAGAAAAAACTTCTCCCTCGCTGAAATATGTTCATTTGCTGAAAATCAACAAAACCCCGAAAAGTTCTTGTATTTGAAGATAAAATCTTTTTGCTTTGAAGAAGAAAGATCCAGCTGACTGAAATAAGTTCATTTGATGAAAATCAACAAAAATTGACAAGAACCACGAAAAGTTCTTGTATTTTAAGATAAAATCTTACGCTTTTAAAGAAAATACTTCTCGCTCGCTGAAAGATGTTCATTTGCTGAAAATCAACAAAACCACGAAAAGTTCTTGTATTTGAAGATAAAATCTTTTTGCTTTGAAGAAGAAAGATCTAGCTGACTGAAATAAGTTGATAAGATGAAAACCAACAAAAATTGACAAGAACCACGAAAAGTTCTTGTATTTTAAGATAAAATCTGACGCTATTAAAGAAAAAACGTCTCGCTCGCTGAAATATGTTCATTTGCTGAAAATCAACAAAACCACGAAAAGTTCTTGTATTTGAAGATAAAATCTTTTTGCTTTGAAGAAGAAAGATCTAGCTGACTGAAATAAGTTCATTGGATGAAAACCAACAAAAATTGACAAGAACCACGAAAAGTTCTTGTATTTTAAGATAAAATCTGACGCTATTAAAGAAAAAACTTCCAGCTCGCTGAAATATGTTCATTTGCTGAAAATCAACAAAACCACGAAAAGTTCTTGTATTTGAAGATAAAATCTTTTTGCTTTGAAGAAGAAAGATCTCGCTGACTGAAATAAGTTCATAAGGTGAAAACCAACAAATATTGACAAGAACCACGAAAAGTTCTTGTATTTTAAGATAAAATCTGACGCTATTAAAGAAAAAACTTCTCCCTCGCTGAAATATGTTCATTTGCTGAAAATCAACAAAACCACGAAAAGTTCTTTTATTTGAAGATAAAATCTTTTTGCTTTGAAGAAGAAAGATCGAGCTGACTGAAATAAGTTCATAAGATGAAAACCAACAAAAATGGACAAGAACCACGAAAAGCTCTTGTATTTTAAGATAAAATCTTACGCTTTTAAAGATAAAACTTCTCGTTCGCTGAAATATGTTCATTTGCTGAAAATCAACAAAACCACGAAAAGTTCTTGTATTTGAAGATAAAATCTTTTTGCTTTGAAGAAGAAAGATCTCGCTGAATGAAATAAGTTCATTGGATGAAAACCAACAAAAATTGACAACAACCATGAAAAGTTCTTGTATTTTAAGATAAAATCTGACGCTATTAAATAAAAAACTTCTCCCTCGCTGAAATATGTTGATTTGCTGAAAATCAACAAAACCACGAAAAGTTCTTGTATTTGAAGATAAAATCTTTTTGCTTTAAAGAAGAAAGATCTAGCTGACTGAAATAAGTTCATTTGATGAAAATCAACAAAAATTGACAAGAACCACGAAAAGTTTTTGTATTTTAAGATAAAATCTGACGCTATTGAAGAAAAAACTTCCAGCTCGCTGAAATATGTTCATTTGCTGAAAATCAACAAAATCACGAAAAGTACTTGTATTTGAAGATAAAATCTTTTCGCTTTCAAGAAGAAAGATCTAGCTGACTGAAATAAGTTCATTGGATGAAAACCAACAAAAATTGACAAGAACCACGAAAAGTTCTTGTATTTTAAGCTAAAATCTGACGCTTTTAAAGAAAAAACTTCTCGCTCGCGGAAATATGTTCATTTGCTGAAAATCAACAAAACCACGAAAAGTTCTTGTATTTGAAGATAAAATCTTTTTGCTTTCAAGAAGAAAGATCTGGCTGACTGAAATAAGTTCATTCGATGAAAGCCAACAAAAATTGACAAGAACCACGAAAAGTTCTTGTATTTTAAGATAAAATCTGACGCTATTAAAGAAAAAACTTCTCGCTCGCTGAAATATGTTCATTTGCTGAAAATCAACAAAACCACGAAAAGTTCTTGTATTTGAAGATAAAATCTATTTGCTTTGAAGAAGAAAGATCGAGCTGACTGAAATAAGTTCATAAGATGAAAACCAACAAAAATTGACAAGAACCACGAAAAGTTCTTGTATTTTAAGATAAAATCTGACGCTATTAAAGAAAAAACTTCTCGCTCGCTGAAATATGTTCATTTGCTGAAAATCAACAAAACCACGAAAAGTTCTTGTATTTGAAGATAAAATCTTATTGCTTTGAAGAAGAAAGATCTAGCTGACTGAAATAAGTTCATCAGATGAAAACCAACAAAAATTGACAAGAACCACGAAAAGTTCTTGTATTTTATGCTAAAATCTGACGCTTTTAAAGAAAAAACTTCTCGCTCGCTGAAATATATTCATTTGCTGAAAATCAACAAAACCACGAAAAGTTCTTGTATTTGAAGATAAAATCTTTTTGCTTTGAAGAAGAAAGATCTGGCTGACTGAAATAAGTTCATTGGATGAAAACCAACAAAAATTGACAAGAACCACGAAAAGTTCTTGTATTTTAAGATAAAATCTTACGCTTTTAAAGAAAAAACTTCTCGCTCGCTGAAATATGTTCATTTGCTGAAAATCAACAAAACCACGAAAAGTTCTTGTATTTGAAGATAAAATCTTTTTGCTTTGAAGAAGAAAGATCTAGCTGACTGAAATGAGTTCATAAGATGAAAACTAACAAAAATTGACAAGAACCACGAAAAGTTCTTGTATTTTAAGATAAAATCTTACGCTATTCAAGAAAAAACTTCTAGCTAACTGAAATATGTTCATTTGCTGAAAATCAACAAAACCACGAAAAGTTCTTGTATTTGAAGATAAAATCTTTTTGCTTTGAAGAAGAAAGATCTCGCTGAATGAAATAAGTTCATTGGATGAAAACCAACAAAAATTGACAACAACCATGAAAAGTTCTTGTATTTTAAGATAAAATCTGACGCTATTAAATAAAAAACTTCTCCATCGCTGAAATATGTTGATTTGCTGAAAATCAACAAAAACACGAAAAGTTCTTGTATTTGAAGATAAAATCTTTTTGCTTTAAAGAAGAAAGATCTAGCTGACTGAAATAAGTTCATTTGATGAAAATCAACAAAAATTGACAAGAACCACGAAAAGTTTTTGTATTTTAAGATAAAATCTGACGCTATTAAAGAAAAAACTTCCAGCTCGCTGAAATATGTTCATTTGCTGAAAATCAACAAAATCACGAAAAGTTCTTGTATTTGAAGATAAAATCTTTTCGCTTTCAAGAAGAAAGATCTAGCTGACTGAAATAAGTTCATTGGATGAAAACCAACAAAAATTGACAAGAAGCACGAAAAGTTCTTGTATTTTAAGATAAAATCTGACGCTAATGAAGAAAAAACTTCTCGCTCGCTGAAATATGTTCATTTGCTGAAAATCAACAAAACCACGAAAAGTTCTTGCATTTGAAGATAAAATCTTTTTGCTTTGAAGAAGAAAGATCTTGCTGACTGAAATAAGTTCATAAGATGAAAACCAACAAAAATTGACAAGAACCACGAAAAGTTCTTGTATTTTAAGCTAAAATCTGACGCTTTTAAAGAAAAAACTTCTCGCTCGCGGAAATATGTTCATTTGCTGAAAATCAACAAAACCACGAAAAGTTCTTGTATTTGAAGATAAAATCTTTTTGCTTTCAAGAAGAAAGATCTGGCTGACTGAAATAAGTTCATTCGATGAAAGCCAACAAAAATTGACAAGAACCACGAGAAGTTCTTGTATTTTAAGATAAAATCTGACGCTATTAAAGAAAAAACTTCTCGCTCGCTGAAATATGTTCATTTGCTGAAAATCAACAAAACCACGAAAAGTTCTTGTATTTGAAGATAAAATCTATTTGCTTTGAAGAAGAAAGATCGAGCTGACTGAAATAAGTTCATAAGATGAAAACCAACAAAAATTGACAAGAACCACGAAACGTTCTTGTATTTTAAGATAAAATCTGACGCTATTAAAGAAAAAACTTCTCGCTCGCTGAAATATGTTCATTTGCTGAAAATCAACAAAACCACGAAAAGTTCTTGTATTTGAAGATAAAATCTTATTGCTTTGAAGAAGAAAGATCTAGCTGACTGAAATAAGTTCATCAGATGAAAACCAACAAAAATTGACAAGAACCACGAAAAGTTCTTGTATTTTATGCTAAAATCTGACGCTTTTAAAGAAAAAACTTCTCGCTCGCTGAAATATGTTCATTTGCTGAAAATCAACAAAACCACGAAAAGTTCTTGTATTTGAAGATAAAATCTTTTTGCTTTGAAGAAGAAAGATCTGGCTGACTGAAATAAGTTCATTGGATGAAAACCAACAAAAATTGACAAGAACCACGAAAAGTTCTTGTATTTTAAGATAAAATCTTACGCTTTTAAAGAAAAAACTTCTCGCTCGCTGAAATATGTTCATTTGCTGAAAATCAACAAAACCACGAAAAGTTCTTGTATTTGAAGATAAAATCTTTTTGCTTTGAAGAAGAAAGATCTAGCTGACTGAAATAAGTTCATTTGATGAAAACCAACAAAAATTGACAAGAACCACGAAAAGTTCTTGTCTTTTAAGCTAAAATCTGACGCTTTTAAAGAAAAAACTTCTCGCTCGCGGAAATATGTTCATTTGCTGAAAATCAACAAAACCACGAAAAGTTCTTGTATTTGAAGATAAAATCTTTTTGCTTTCAAGAAGAAAGATCTGGCTGACTGAAATAAGTTCATTCGATGAAAGCCAACAAAAATTGACAAGAACCACGAAAAGTTCTTGTATTTTAAGATAAAATCTGACGCTATTAAAGAAAAAACTTCTCGCTCGCTGAAATATGTTCATTTGCTGAAAATCAACAAAACCACGAAAAGTTCTTGTATTTGAAGATAAACTCTATTTGCTTTGAAGAAGAAAGATCGAGCTGACTGAAATAAGTTCATAAGATGAAAACCAACAAAAATTGACAAGAACCACGAAAAGTTCTTGTATTTTAAGATAAAATCTGACGCTATTAAAGAAAAAACTTCTCGCTCGCTGAAACATGTTCATTTGCTGAAAATCAACAAAACCACGAAAAGTTCTTGTATTTGAAGATAAAATCTTATTGCTTTGAAGAAGAAAGATCTAGCTGACTGAAATAAGTTCATCAGATGAAAACCAACAAAAATTGACAAGAACCACGAAAAGTTCTTGTATTTTATGCTAAAATCTGACGCTTTTAAAGAAAAAACTTCTCGCTCGCTGAAATATGTTCATTTGCAGAAAATCAAAAAAAACCACGAAAAGTTCTTGTATTTGAAGATAAAATCTTTTTGCTTTGAAGAAGAAAGATCTGGCTGACTGAAATAAGTTCATTGGATGAAAACCAACAAAAATTGACAAGAACCACGAAAAGTTCTTGTATTTTAAGATAAAATCTGACACTTTTAAAGAAAAAACTTCTCGCTCGCTGAAATATGTTCATTTGCTGAAAATCAACAAAACCACGAAAAGTTCTTGTATTTGAAGATAAAATCTTTTTGCTTTGAAGAAGAAAGATCTAGTTGAATGAAATAAGTTCATCAGATGAAAACCAACAAAAATTGACAAGAACCACGAAAAGTTCTTGTATTTTAAGATAAAATCTTACGCTATTAAAGAAAAAACTTCCACCTCGCTGAAATATGTTCATTTGCTGAAAATCAACAAAACCACGAAAAGTTCTTGTATTTGAAGATAAAATCTTTTTGCTTTGAAGAAGAAAGATCTCGCTGACTGAAATAAGTTCATTGGATGAAAATTAACAAAAATTGACAAGAACCACGAAATGTTTTTCTATTTTAAGACAAAATCTGACGCTATTAAAGAAAAAACTTCTCGCTCGCTGAAATATGTTCATTTGCTGAAAATCAACAAAACCACGAAAAGTTCTTGTATTTGAAGATAAAATCTTTTTGCTTTGAAGAAGAAAGATCTCGCTGACTGAAATAAATTCATTGGATGAAAACCAACAAAAATTGACAAGAACCACGAAAAGTTCTTGTATTTTAAGATAAAATCTGACGCGATTAAAGAAAAAACTTCTCGCTCGCTGAAATATGTTAATTTGCTGAAAATCAACAAAACCACGAAAAGTTCTTGTATTTCAAGATAAAATCTTTTTGCTTTCAAGAAGAAAGATCTTGCTGACTGAAATATGTTTATTGGATGAAAACCAACAAAAATTGACAAGAACCACGAAAAGTTCTTGTATTTTAAGATAAAATCTTACGCTATTGAAGAAAAAACTTCCAGCTCGCTGAAATATGTTCATTTGCTGAAAATCAACAAAACCACGAAAAGTTCTTGTATTTGAAGATAAAATCTTTTTGCTTTGAAGAAGAAAGATCTCGCTGACAGAAATAAGTTCATTGGATGAAAACCAACAAAAATTGATCAGAACCACGAAAAGTTCTTGTATTTTAAGATAAAATCTGACGCTATTAAAGAAAAAACTTCTCCCTCGCTGAAATATGTTCATTTGCTGAAAATCAACAAAACCACGAAAAGTTCTTGTATTTTAAGATAAAATCTATTTGCTTTGAAGAAGAAAGATCGAGCTGACTGAAATAAGTTCATAAGATGAAAACCAACAAAAATTGACAAGAACCACGAAAAGTTCTTGTATTTTAAGATAAAATCTGACGCTATTAAAGAAAAAACTTCTCGCTCGCTGAAATATGTTCATTTGCTGAAAATCAACAAAACCACGAAAAGTTCTTGTATTTGAAGATAAAATCTTATTGCTTTGAAGAAGAAAGATCTGGCTGACTGAAATAAGTTCATTGGATGAAAACCAACAAAAATTGACAAGAACCACGAAAAGTTCTTGTATTTTAAGATAAAATCTTACGCTTTTAAAGAAAAAACTTCTCGCTCGCTGAAATATGTTCATTTGCTGAAAATCAACAAAACCACGAAAAGTTCTTGTATTTGAAGATAAAATCTTTTTGCTTTGAAGAAGAAAGATCTAGCTGACTGAAATAAGTTCATTTGATGAAAACCAACAAAAATTGACAAGAACCACGAAAAGTTCTTGTCTTTTAAGCTAAAATCTGACGCTTTTAAAGAAAAAACTTCTCGCTCGCGGAAATATGTTCATTTGCTGAAAATCAACAAAACCACGAAAAGTTCTTGTATTTGAAGATAAAATCTTTTTGCTTTCAAGAAGAAAGATCTGGCTGACTGAAATAAGTTCATTCGATGAAAGCCAACAAAAATTGACAAGAACCACGAAAAGTTCTTGTATTTTAAGATAAAATCTGACGCTATTAAAGAAAAAACTTCTCGCTCGCTGAAATATGTTCATTTGCTGAAAATCAACAAAACCACGAAAAGTTCTTGTATTTGAAGATAAACTCTATTTGCTTTGAAGAAGAAAGATCGAGCTGACTGAAATAAGTTCATAAGATGAAAACCAACAAAAATTGACAAGAACCACGAAAAGTTCTTGTATTTTAAGATAAAATCTGACGCTATTAAAGAAAAAACTTCTCGCTCGCTGAAACATGTTCATTTGCTGAAAATCAACAAAACCACGAAAAGTTCTTGTATTTGAAGATAAAATCTTATTGCTTTGAAGAAGAAAGATCTAGCTGACTGAAATAAGTTCATCAGATGAAAACCAACAAAAATTGACAAGAACCACGAAAAGTTCTTGTATTTTATGCTAAAATCTGACGCTTTTAAAGAAAAAACTTCTCGCTCGCTGAAATATGTTCATTTGCAGAAAATCAAAAAAAACCACGAAAAGTTCTTGTATTTGAAGATAAAATCTTTTTGCTTTGAAGAAGAAAGATCTGGCTGACTGAAATAAGTTCATCGGATGAAAACCAACAAAAATTGACAAGAACCACGAAAAGTTCTTGTATTTTAAGATAAAATCTTACGCTATTAAAGAAAAAACTTCCACCTCGCTGAAATATGTTCATTTGCTGAAAATCAACAAAACCACGAAAAGTTCTTGTATTTGAAGATAAAATCTTTTTGCTTTGAAGAAGAAAGATCTCGCTGACTGAAATAAGTTCATTGGATGAAAATTAACAAAAATTGACAAGAACCACGAAATGTTTTTCTATTTTAAGACAAAATCTGACGCTATTAAAGAAAAAACTTCTCGCTCGCTGAAATATGTTCATTTGCTGAAAATCAACAAAACCACGAAAAGTTCTTGTATTTGAAGATAAAATCTTTTTGCTTTGAAGAAGAAAGATCTCGCTGACTGAAATAAATTCATTGGATGAAAACCAACAAAAATTGACAAGAACCACGAAAAGTTCTTGTATTTTAAGATAAAATCTGACGCGATTAAAGAAAAAACTTCTCGCTCGCTGAAATATGTTAATTTGCTGAAAATCAACAAAACCACGAAAAGTTCTTGTATTTCAAGATAAAATCTTTTTGCTTTCAAGAAGAAAGATCTTGCTGACTGAAATATGTTTATTGGATGAAAACCAACAAAAATTGACAAGAACCACGAAAAGTTCTTGTATTTTAAGATAAAATCTTACGCTATTGAAGAAAAAACTTCCAGCTCGCTGAAATATGTTCATTTGCTGAAAATCAACAAAACCACGAAAAGTTCTTGTATTTGAAGATAAAATCTTTTTGCTTTGAAGAAGAAAGATCGAGCTGACTGAAATAAGTTCATCAGATGAAAACCAACAAAAATTGACAAGAACCACGAAAAGTTCTTGTATTTTATGCTAAAATCTGACGCTTTTAAAGAAAAAACTTCTCGCTTGCTGAAATATGTTCATTTGCTGAAAATCAACAAAACCACGAAAAGTTCTTGTATTTGAAGATAAAATCTTTTTGCTTTGAAGAAGAAAGATCTGGCTGACTGAAATAAGTTCATTGGATGAAAACCAACAAAAATTGACAAGAACCACGAAAAGTTCTTGTATTTTAAGATAAAATCTTACGCTTTTAAAGAAAAAACTTCTCGCTCGCTGAAATATGTTCATTTGCTGAAAATCAACAAAACCACGAAAAGTTCTTGTATTTGAAGATAAAATCTTTTTGCTTTGAAGAAGAAAGATCTTGCTGACTGAAATAAGTTCATTGGATGAAAACCAACAAAAATTGACAAGAACCACGAAAAGTTCTTGTATTTTAAGCTAAAATCTGACGCTTTTAAAGAAAAAACTTCTCGCTCGCGGAAATATGTTCATTTGCTGAAAATCAACAAAACCACGAAAAGTTGTTGTATTTGAAGATAAAATCTTTTTGCTTTCAAGAAGAAAGATCTGGCTGACTGAAATAAGTTCATTGGATGAAAGCCAACAAAAATTGACAAGAACCACGAAAAGTTCTTGTATTTTAAGATAAAATCTGACGCTATTAAAGAAAAAACTTCTCGCTCGCTGAAATATGTTCATTTGCTGAAAATCAACAAAACCACAAAAAGTTCTTGTATTTGAAGATAAAATCTATTTGCTTTGAAGAAGAAAGATCGAGCTGACTGAAATAAGTTCATAAGATGAAAACCAACAAAAATTGACAAGAACCACGAAAAGTTCTTGTATTTTAAGATAAAATCTGACGCTATTAAAGAAAAAACTTCTCGCTCGCTGAAGTATGTTCATTTGCTGAAAATCAACAAAACCACGAAAAGTTCTTGTATTTGAAGATAAAATCTTTTTGCTTTGAAGAAGAAAGATCTGGCTGACTGAAATAAGTTCATTGGATGAAAACCAACAAAAATTGACAAGAACCACGAAAAGTTCTTGTATTTTAAGATAAAATCTTACGCTTTTAAAGAAAAAACTTCTCGCTCGCTGAAATATGTTCATTTGCTGAAAATCAACAAAACCACGAAAAGTTCTTGTATTTGAAGATAAAATCTTTTTGCTTTGAAGAAGAAAGATCTAGCTGACTGAAATAAGTTCATTTGATGAAAACCAACAAAAATTGACAAGAACCACGAAAAGTTCTTGTATTTTAAGATAAAATCTGACGCTATTAAAGAAAAAACTTCTCGCTCGCTGAAATATGTTCATTTGCTGAAAATCAACAAAATCACGAAAAGTTCTTGTATTTGAAGTTAAAATCTTTTTGCTTTGAAGAAGAAAGATCTAGCTGAATGAAATAAGTTCATCAGATGAAAACCAACAAAAATTGACAAGAACCACGAAAAGTTCTTGTATTTTAAGATAAAATCTTACGCTATTAAAGAAAAAACTTCCACCTCGCTGAAATATGTTCATTTGCTGAAAATCAACAAAACCACGAAAAGTTCTTGTATTTGAAGATAAAATCTTTTTGCTTTGAAGAAGAAAGATCTCGCTGACTGAAATAAGTTCATTGGATGAAAATTAACAAAAATTGACAAGAACCACGAAATGTTTTTCTATTTTAAGACAAAATCTGACGCTATTAAAGAAAAAACTTCTCGCTCGCTGAAATATGTTCATTTGCTGAAAATCAACAAAACCACGAAAAGTTCTTGTATTTGAAGATAAAATCTTTTTGCTTTGAAGAAGAAAGATCTCGCTGACTGAAATAAATTCATTGGATGAAAACCAACAAAAATTGACAAGAACCACGAAAAGTTCTTGTATTTTAAGATAAAATCTGACGCGATTAAAGAAAAAACTTCTCGCTCGCTGAAATATGTTAATTTGCTGAAAATCAACAAAACCACGAAAAGTTCTTGTATTTCAAGATAAAATCTTTTTGCTTTCAAGAAGAAAGATCTAGCTGACTGAAATAAGTTTATTGGATGAAAACCAACAAAAATTGACAAGAACCACGAAAAGTTCTTGTATTTTAAGATAAAATCTTACGCTATTGAAGAAAAAACTTCCAGCTCGCTGAAATATGTTCATTTGCTGAAAATCAACAAAACCACGAAAAGTTCTTGTATTTGAAGATAAAATCTTTTTGCTTTGAAGAAGAAAGATCTCGCTGACTGAAATAAGTTCATTGGATGAAAATTAACAAAAATTGACAAGAACCACGAAATGTTTTTCTATTTTAAGACAAAATCTGACGCTATTAAAGAAAAAACTTCTCGCTCGCTGAAATATGTTCATTTGCTGAAAATCAACAAAACCACGAAAAGTTCTTGTATTTGAAGATAAAATCTTTTTGCTTTGAAGAAGAAAGATCTCGCTGACTGAAATAAATTCATTGGATGAAAACCAACAAAAATTGACAAGAACCACGAAAAGTTCTTGTATTTTAAGATAAAATCTGACGCGATTAAAGAAAAAACTTCTCGCTCGCTGAAATATGTTAATTTGCTGAAAATCAACAAAACCACGAAAAGTTCTTGTATTTCAAGATAAAATCTTTTTGCTTTCAAGAAGAAAGATCTTGCTGACTGAAATAAGTTTATTGGATGAAAACCAACAAAAATTGACAAGAACCACGAAAAGTTCTTGTATTTTAAGATAAAATCTTACGCTATTGAAGAAAAAACTTCCAGCTCGCTGAAATATGTTCATTTGCTGAAAATCAACAAAACCACGAAAAGTTCTTGTATTTGAAGATAAAATCTTTTTGCTTTGAAGAAGAAAGATCTCGCTGACTGAAATAAGTTCATTGGATGAAAACCAACAAAAATTGATCAGAACCACGAAAAGTTCTTGTATTTTAAGATAAAATCTGACGCTATTAAAGAAAAAACTTCTCCCTCGCTGAAATATGTTCATTTGCTGAAAATCAACAAAACCACGAAAAGTTCTTGTATTTTAAGATAAAATCTATTTGCTTTGAAGAAGAAAGATCGAGCTGACTGAAATAAGTTCATAAGATGAAAACCAACAAAAATTGACAAGAACCACGAAAAGTTCTTGTATTTTAAGATAAAATCTGACGCTATTAAAGAAAAAACTTCTCGCTCGCTGAAATATGTTCATTTGCTGAAAATCAACAAAACCACGAAAAGTTCTTGTATTTGAAGATAAAATCTTATTGCTTTGAAGAAGAAAGATCGAGCTGACTGAAATAAGTTCATCAGATGAAAACCAACAAAAATTGACAAGAACCACGAAAAGTTCTTGTATTTTATGCTAAAATCTGACGCTTTTAAAGAAAAAACTTCTCGCTCGCTGAAATATGTTCATTTGCTGAAAATCAACAAAACCACGAAAAGTTCTTGTATTTGAAGATAAAATCTTTTTGCTTTGAAGAAGAAAGATCTGGCTGACTGAAATAAGTTCATTGGATGAAAACCAACAAAAATTGACAAGAACCACGAAAAGTTCTTGTATTTTAAGATAAAATCTTACGCTTTTAAAGAAAAAACTTCTCGCTCGCTGAAATATGTTCATTTGCTGAAAATCAACAAAACCACGAAAAGTTCTTGTATTTGAAGATAAAATCTTTTTGCTTTGAAGAAGAAAGATCTTGCTGACTGAAATAAGTTCATTTGATGAAAACCAACAAAAATTGACAAGAACCACGAAAAGTTCTTGTATTTTAAGATAAAATCTGACGCTATTAAAGAAAAAACTTCTCGCTCGCTGAAACATGTTCATTTGCTGAAAATCAACAAAACCACGAAAAGTTCTTGTCTTTGAAGATAAAATCTTTTTGCTTTGAAGAAGAAAGATCTGGCTGACTGAAATAAGTTCATTGGATGAAAACCAACAAAAATTGACAAGAACCACGAAAAGTTCTTGTATTTTAAGATAAAATCTTACGCTTTTAAAGAAAAAACTTCTCGCTCGCTGAAATATGTTCATTTGCTGAAAATCAACAAAACCACGAAAAGTTCTTGTATTTGAAGATAAAATCTTTTTGCTTTGAAGAAGAAAGATCGAGCTGACTGAAATAAGTTCATTGGATGAAAACCAACAAAAATTGACAAGAACCACGAAAAGTTCTTGTATTTTAAGATAAAATCTGACGCTATTAAAGAAAAAACTTCTCGCTCGCTGAAGTATGTTCATTTGCTGAAAATCAACAAAACCACGAAAAGTTCTTGTATTTGAAGATAAAATCTTTTTGCTTTGAAGAAGAAAGATCTGGCTGACTGAAATAAGTTCATTGGATGAAAACCAACAAAAATTGACAAGAACCACGAAAAGTTCTTGTATTTTAAGATAAAATCTTACGCTTTTAAAGAAAAAACTTCTCGCTCGCTGAAATATGTTCATTTGCTGAAAATCAACAAAACCACGAAAAGTTCTTGTATTTGAAGATAAAATCTTTTTGCTTTGAAGAAGAAAGATCTAGCTGACTGAAATAAGTTCATTTGATGAAAACCAACAAAAATTGACAAGAACCACGAAAAGTTCTTGTATTTTAAGATAAAATCTGACGCTATTAAAGAAAAAACTTCTCGCTCGCTGAAATATGTTCATTTGCTGAAAATCAACAAAATCACGAAAAGTTCTTGTATTTGAAGTTAAAATCTTTTTGCTTTGAAGAAGAAAGATCTAGCTGAATGAAATAAGTTCATCAGATGAAAACCAACCAAAATTGACAAGAACCACGAAAAGTTCTTGTATTTTAAGATAAAATCTTACGCTATTAAAGAAAAAACTTCCACCTCGCTGAAATATGTTCATTTGCTGAAAATCAACAAAACCACGAAAAGTTCTTGTATTTGAAGATAAAATCTTTTTGCTTTGAAGAAGAAAGATCTCGCTGACTGAAATAAGTTCATTGGATGAAAATTAACAAAAATTGACAAGAACCACGAAATGTTTTTCTATTTTAAGACAAAATCTGACGCTATTAAAGAAAAAACTTCTCGCTCGCTGAAATATGTTCATTTGCTGAAAATCAACAAAACCACGAAAAGTTCTTGTATTTGAAGATAAAATCTTTTTGCTTTGAAGAAGAAAGATCTCGCTGACTGAAATAAATTCATTGGATGAAAACCAACAAAAATTGACAAGAACCACGAAAAGTTCTTGTATTTTAAGATAAAATCTGACGCGATTAAAGAAAAAACTTCTCGCTCGCTGAAATATGTTAATTTGCTGAAAATCAACAAAACCACGAAAAGTTCTTGTATTTCAAGATAAAATCTTTTTGCTTTCAAGAAGAAAGATCTAGCTGACTGAAATAAGTTTATTGGATGAAAACCAACAAAAATTGACAAGAACCACGAAAAGTTCTTGTATTTTAAGATAAAATCTTACGCTATTGAAGAAAAAACTTCCAGCTCGCTGAAATATGTTCATTTGCTGAAAATCAACAAAACCACGAAAAGTTCTTGTATTTGAAGATAAAATCTTTTTGCTTTGAAGAAGAAAGATCTCGCTGACTGAAATAAGTTCATTGGATGAAAACCAACAAAACTTGATAAGAACCACGAAAAGTTCTTGTATTTTAAGATAAAATCTGACGCTATTAAAGAAAAAACTTCTCCCTCGCTGAAATATGTTCATTTGCTGAAAATCAACAAAACCACGAAAAGTTCTTGTCTTTGAAGATAAAATCTATTTGCTTTGAAGAAGAAAGATCGAGCTGAATGAAATAAGTTCATCAGATGAAAACCAACAAAAATTGACAAGAACCACGAAAAGTTCTTGTATTTTAAGATAAAATCTGACGCTATTAAAGAAAAAACTTCTCGCTCGCTGAAATATGTTCATTTGCTGAAAATCAACAAAACCACGAAAAGTTCTTGTATTTGAAGATAAAATCTTATTGCTTTGAAGAAGAAAGATCGAGCTGACTGAAATAAGTTCATCAGATGAAAACCAACAAAAATTGACAAGAACCACGAAAAGTTCTTGTATTTTATGCTAAAATCTGACGCTTTTAAAGAAAAAACTTCTCGCTCGCTGAAATATGTTCATTTGGTGAAAATCAACAAAATCACGAAAAGTTCTTGTATTTGAAGATAAAATCTTTTTGCTTTGAAGAAGAAAGATCTTCCTGACTGAAATAAGTTCATTGGATGAAAACCAACAAAAATTGACAAGAACCACGAAAAGTTCTTGTATTTTAAGCTAAAATCTGACGCTTTTAAAGAAAAAACTTCTCGCTCGCGGAAATATGTTCATTTGCTGAAAATCAACAAAACCACGAAAAGTTGTTGCATTTGAAGATAAAATCTTTTTGCTTTCAAGAAGAAAGATCTGGCTGACTGAAATAAGTTCATTGGATGAAAGCCAACAAAAATTGACAAGAACCACGAAAAGTTCTTGTATTTTAAGATAAAATCTGACGCTATTAAAGAAAAAACTTCTCGCTCGCTGAAATATGTTCATTTGCTGAAAATCAACAAAACCACGAAAGTTCTTGTATTTGAAGATAAAATCTATTTGCTTTGAAGAAGAAAGATCGAGCTGACTGAAATAAGTTCATAAGATGAAAACCAACAAAAATTGACAAGAACCACGAAAAGTTCTTGTATTTTAAGATAAAATCTGACGCTATTAAAGAAAAAACTTCTCGCTCGCTGAAACATGTTCATTTGCTGAAAAACAACAAAACCACGAAAAGTTCTTGTATTTGAAGATAAAATCTTATTGCTTTGAAGAAGAAAGATCTAGCTGACTGAGATAAGTTCATCAGATGAAAACCAACAAAAATTGACAAGAACCACGAAAAGTTCTTGTATTTTATGCTAAAATCTGACGCTTTTAAAGAAAAAACTTCTCGCTCGCTGAAATATGTTCATTTGCTGAAAATCAACAAAACCACGAAAAGTTCTTGTATTTGAAGATAAAATCTTTTTGCTTTGAAGAAGAAAGATCTGGCTGACTGAAATAAGTTCATTGGATGAAAACCAACAAAAATTGACAAGAACCACGAAAAGTTCTTGTATTTGAGGATAAAATCTGACGCTATTAAAGAAAAAACTTCTCGCTCGCTGAAATATGTTCATTTGCTGAAAATCAACAAAACCACGAAAAGTTCTTGTATTTGAAGATAAAATCTTTTTGCTTTGAAGAAGATAGATCTAGCTGACTGAAATAAGTTCATTTGATGAAAACCAACAAAAAATGACAAGAACCACGAAAAGTTCTTGTATTTTAAGATAAAATCTGACGCTATTAAAGAAAAAACTTCTCGCTCGCTGAAATATGTTCATTTGCTGAAAATCAACAAAATCACGAAAAGTTCTTGTATTTGAAGTTAAAATCTTTTTGCTTTGAAGAAGAAAGATCTAGCTGAATGAAATAAGTTCATCAGATGAAAACCAACAAAAATTGACAAGAACCACGAAAAGTTCTTGTATTTTAAGATAAAATCTTACGCTATTAAAGAAAAAACTTCCACCTCGCTGAAATATGTTCATTTGCTGAAAATCAACAAAACCACGAAAAGTTCTTGTATTTGAAGATAAAATCTTTTTGCTTTGAAGAAGAAAGATCTCGCTGACTGAAATAAATTCATTGGATGAAAACCAACAAAAATTGAAAAGAACCACGAAAAGTTCTTGTATTTTAAGATAAAATCTGACGCGATTAAAGAAAAAACTTCTCGCTCGCTGAAATATGTTAATTTGCTGAAAATCAACAAAACCACGAAAAGTTCTTGTATTTCAAGATAAAATCTTTTTGCTTTCAAGAAGAAAGATCTAGCTGACTGAAATAAGTTTATTGGATGAAAACCAACAAAAATTGAAGAAAAAACTTCTAGCTCGCTGAAATATGTTCATTTGCTGAAAATCAACAAAACCACGAAAAGTTCTTGTATTTGAAGATAAAATCTTTTTGCTTTGAAGAAGAAAGATCTCGCTGACTGAAATAAGTTCATTGGATGAAAACCAACAAAAATTGAAAAGAACCACGAAAAGTTCTTGTATTTTAAGATAAAATCTGACGCGATTAAAGAAAAAACTTCTCGCTCGCTGAAATATGTTAATTTGCTGAAAATCAACAAAACCACGAAAAGTTCTTGTATTTCAAGATAAAATCTTTTTGCTTTCAAGAAGAAAGATCCAGCTGACTGAAATAAGTTTATTGGATGAAAACCAACAAAAATTGAAGAAAAAACTGCTAGCTCGCTGAAATATGTTCATTTGCTGAAAATCAACAAAACCACGAAAAGTTCTTGTATTTGAAGATAAAATCTTTTTGCTTTGAAGAAGAAAGATCTCGCTGACTGAAATAAGTTCATTGGATGAAAACCAACAAAAATTGATAAGAACCACGAAAAGTTCTTGTATTTTAAGATAAAATCTGACGCTGTTAAAGAAAAAACTTCTCCCTCGCTGAAATATGTTCATTTGCTGAAAATCAACAAAACCACGAAAAGTTCTTGTATTTGAAGATAAAATCTTATTGCTTTGAAGAAGAAAGATCGAGCTGACTGAAATAAGTTCATCAGATGAAAACCAACAAAAATTGACAAGAACCACGAAAAGTTCTTGTATTTTATGCTAAAATCTGACGCTTTTAAAGAAAAAACTTCTCGCTCGCTGAAATATGTTCATTTGCTGAAAATCAACAAAACCACGAAAAGTTCTTGTATTTGAAGATAAAATCTTTTTGCTTTGAAGAAGAAAGATCTGGCTGACTGAAATAAGTTCATTGGATGAAAACCAACAAAAATTGACAAGAACCACGAAAAGTTCTTGTATTTTAAGATAAAATCTTACGCTTTTAAAGAAAAAACTTCTCGCTCGCTGAAATATGTTCATTTGCTGAAAATCAACAAAACCACGAAAAGTTCTTGTATTTGAAGATAAAATCTTTTTGCTTTGAAGAAGAAAGATCTTGCTGACTGAAATAAGTTCATTTGATGAAAACCAACAAAAATTGACAAGAACCACGAAAAGTTCTTGTATTTTAAGATAAAATCTGACGCTATTAAAGAAAAAACTTCTCGCTCGCTGAAACATGTTCATTTGCTGAAAATCAACAAAACCACGAAAAGTTCTTGTCTTTGAAGATAAAATCTTATTGCTTTGAAGAAGAAAAATCTCGCTGACTGAAATAAGTTCATCAGATGAAAACCAACAAAAATTGACAAGAACCACGAAAAGTTCTTGTATTTTATGCTAAAATCTGACGCTTTTAAAGAAAAAACTTCTCGCTCGCTGAAATATGTTCATTTGCTGAAAATCAACAAAACCACGAAAAGTTCTTGTATTTGAAGATAAAATCTTTTTGCTTTGAAGAAGAAAGATCTGGCTGACTGAAATAACTTCATTGGATGAAAACCAACAAAAATTGACAAGAACCACGAAAAGTTCTTGTATTTTAAGATAAAATCTTACGCTTTTAAAGAAAAAACTTCTCGCTCGCTGAAATATGTTCATTTGCTGAAAATCAACAAAACCACGAAAAGTTCTTGTATTTGAAGATAAAATCTTTTTGCTTTGAAGAAGAAAGATCTTGCTGACTGAAATAAGTTCATTGGATGAAAACCAACAAAAATTGACAAGAACCACGAAAAGTTCTTGTATTTTAAGATAAAATCTGACGCTATTAAAGAAAAAACTTCTCGCTCGCTGAAACATGTTCATTTGCTGAAAATCAACAAAACCACGAAAAGTTCTTGTATTTGAAGATAAAATCTTATTGCTTTGAAGAAGAAAAATCTCGCTGACTGAAATAAGTTCATCAGATGAAAACCAACAAAAATTGACAAGAACCACGAAAAGTTCTTGTATTTTATGCTAAAATCTGACGCTTTTAAAGAAAAAACTTCTCGCTCGCTGAAATATGTTCATTTGCTGAAAATCAACAAAACCACGAAAAGTTCTTGTATTTGAAGATAAAATCTTTTTGCTTTGAAGAAGAAAGATCTGGCTGACTGAAATAAGTTCATTGGATGAAAACCAACAAAAATTGACAAGAACCACGAAAAGTTCTTGTATTTTAAGATAAAATCTTACGCTTTTAAAGAAAAAACTTCTAGCTCGCTGAAATATGTTCATTTGCTGAAAATCAACAAAACCACGAAAAGTTCTTGTATTTGAAGATAAAATCTTTTTGCTTTGAAGAAGAAAGATCTCGCTGACTGAAATAAGTTCATTGGATGAAAACCAACAAAAATTGATAAGAACCACGAAAAGTTCTTGTATTTTAAGATAAAATCTGACGCTATTAAAGAAAAAACTTCTCCCTCGCTGAAATATGTTCATTTGCTGAAAATCAACAAAACCACGAAAAGTTCTTGTATTTGAAGATAAAATCTATTTGCTTTGAAGAAGAAAGATCGAGCTGACTGAAATAAGTTCATAAGATGAAAACCAACAAAAATTGACAAGAACCACGAAAAGTTCTTGTATTTTAAGATAAAATCTGACGCTATTAAAGAAAAAACTTCTCGCTCGCTGAAATATGTTCATTTGCTGAAAATCAACAAAACCACGAAAAGTTCTTGTATTTGAAGATAAAATCTTATTGCTTTGAAGAAGAAAGATCGAGCTGACTGAAATAAGTTCATCAGATGAAAACCAACAAAAATTGACAAGAACCACGAAAAGTTCTTGTATTTTATGCTAAAATCTTACGCTTTTAAAGAAAAAACTTCTCGCTCGCTGAAATATGTTCATTTGCTGAAAATCAACAAAACCACGAAAAGTTCTTGTATTTGAAGATAAAATCTTTTTGCTTTGAAGAAGAAAGATCTTGCTGACTGAAATAAGTTCATTTGATGAAAACCAACAAAAATTGACAAGAACCACGAAAAGTTCTTGTATTTTAAGATAAAATCTGACGCTATTAAAGAAAAAACTTCTCGCTCGCTGAAATATGTTCATTTGCTGAAAATCAACAAAATCACGAAAAGTTCTTGTATTTGAAGATAAAATCTTTTTGCTTTGAAGAAGAAAGATCTTGCTGACTGAAATAAGTTCATTGGATGAAAACCAACAAAAATTGACAAGAACCACGAAAAGTTCTTGTATTTTAAGCTAAAATCTGACGCTTTTAAAGAAAAAACTTCTCGCTCGCGGAAATATGTTCATTTGCTGAAAATCAACAAAACCACGAAAAGTTGTTGTATTTGAAGATAAAATCTTTTTGCTTTCAAGAAGAAAGATCTGGCTGACTGAAATAAGTTCATTGGATGAAAGCCAACAAAAATTGACAAGAACCACGAAAAGTTCTTGTATTTTAAGATAAAATCTGACGCTATTAAAGAAAAAACTTCTCGCTCGCTGAAATATGTTCATTTGCTGAAAATCAACAAAACCACGAAAAGTTCTTGTATTTGAAGATAAAATCTATTTGCTTTGAAGAAGAAAGATCTCGCTGACTGAAATAAGTTCATTGGATGAAAACCAACAAAAATTGACAAGAACCACGAAAAGTTCTTGTATTTTAAGATAAAATCTGACGCTATTAAAGAAAAAACTTCTCGCTCGCTGAAACATGTTCATTTGCTGAAAATCAACAAAACCACGAAAAGTTCTTGTATTTGAAGATAAAATCTTATTGCTTTGAAGAAGAAAGATCTCGCTGACTGAAATAAGTTCATCAGATGAAAACCAACAAAAATTGACAAGAACCACGAAAAGTTCTTGTATTTTATGCTAAAATCTGACGCTTTTAAAGAAAAAACTTCTCGCTCGCTGAAATATGTTCATTTGCTGAAAATCAACAAAACCACGAAAAGTTCTTGTATTTGAAGATAAAATCTTTTTGCTTTGAAGAAGATAGATCTAGCTGACTGAAATAAGTTCATTTGATGAAAACCAACAAAAATTGACAAGAACCACGAAAAGTTCTTGTATTTTAAGATAAAATCTGACGCTATTAAAGAAAAAACTTCTCGCTCGCTGAAATATGTTCATTTGCTGAAAATCAACAAAACCACGAAAAGTTCTTGTATTTGAAGATAAAATCTTTTTGCTTTGAAGAAGAAAGATCTCGCTGACTGAAATAAGTTCATTGGATGAAAATGAACAAAAATTGACAAGAACCACGAAATGTTTTTCTATTTTAAGACAAAATTTGACGCTATTAAAGAAAAAACTTCTCGCTCGCTGAAATATGTTCATTTGCTGAAAATCAACAAAACCACGAAAAGTTCTTGTATTTGAAGATAAAATCTTTTTGCTTTGAAGAAGAAAGATCTCGCTGACTGAAATAAATTCATTGGATGAAAACCAACAAAAATTGACAAGAACCACGAAAAGTTCTTGTATTTTAAGATAAAATCTGACGCGATTAAAGAAAAAACTTCTCGCTCGCTGAAATATGTTAATTTGCTGAAAATCAACAAAACCACGAAAAGTTCTTGTATTTCAAGATAAAATCTTTTTGCTTTCAAGAAGAAAGATCCAGCTGACTGAAATAAGTTTATTGGATGAAAACCAACAAAAATTGACAAGAACCACGAAAAGTTCTTGTATTTTAACATAAAATCTTACGCTATTAAAGAAAAAACTTCCAGCTCGCTGAAATATGTTCATTTGCTGAAAATCAACAAAACCACGAAAAGTTCTTGTATTTGAAGATAAAATCTTTTTGCTTTGAAGAAGAAAGATCCAGCTGACTGAAATAAGTTCATTGGATGAAAACCAACAAAAATTGACAACAACCACGAAAAATTCTTGTATTTTACGATAAAATCTGACGCTATTAAAGAAAAAACTTCTCCCTCGCTGAAATATGTTCATTTGCTGAAAATCAACAAAACCACGAAAAGTTCTTGTATTTGAAGATAAAATCTTTTTGCTTTGAAGAAGAAAGATCTCGCTGACTGAAATAAGTTCATTGGATGAAAACCAACAAAAATTGACAAGAACCTCGAAAAGGTCTTGTATTTTAAGATAAAATCTGACGCGATTAAAGAAAAAACTTCTCCCTCGCTGAAATATGTTCATTTGCTGAAAATCAACAAAACCACGAAAAGTTCTTGTATTTGAAGATAAAATCTTTTTGCTTTGAAGAAGAAAGATTGAGCTGACTGAAATAAGTTTATTGGATGAAAACCAACAAAAATTGACAAGAACCACGAAAAGTTCTTGTATTTTAAGATAAAATCTGACGCTATTAAAGAAAAAACTTCTCCCTCGCCGAATTATGTTCATTTGCTGAAAATCAACAAAACCACGAAAAGTTCTTGTATTTGAAGATAAAATCTTTTTGCTTTGAAGAAGAAAGATCTGGCTGACTGAAATAAGTTCATTGGATGAAAGCCAACAAAAATTGACAAGAACCACGAAAAGTTCTTGTATTTTAAGATAAAATCTGACGCGATTAAAGAAAAAACTTCTCCCTCGCTGAAATATGTTCATTTGCTGAAAATCAACAAAACCACGAAAAGTTCTTGTATTTGAAGATAAAATCTATTTGCTTTGAAGAAGAAACATCGAGCTGACTGAAATAAGTTCATCAGATGAAAACCAACAAAAATTGACAGGAACCACGAAAAGTTCTTGTATTTTAAGATAAAATCTGACGCTATCAAAGAAAAAACTTCTCGCTCGCTGAAATATGTTCATTTGCTGAAAATCAACAAAACCACGAAAAGTTCTTGTATTTGAAGATAAAATCTTATTGCTTTGAAGAAGAAAGATCGAGCTGACTGAAATAAGTTCATCAGATGAAAACCAACAAAAATTGACAAGAACCACGAAAAGTTCTTGTACTTTATGCTAAAATCTGACGCTTTTAAAGAAAAAACTTCTCGCTCGCTGAAATATGTTCATTTGCTGAAAATCAACAAAACCACGAAAAGTTCTTGTATTTGAAGATAAAATCTTTTTGCTTTGAAGAAGAAAGATCTGGCTGACTGAAATAAGTTCATTGGATGAAAACCAACAAAAATTGACAAGAACCACGAAAAGTTCTTGTATTTTAAGATAAAATCTTACGCTTTTAAAGAAAAAACTTCTCGCTCGCTGAAATATGTTCATTTGCTGAAAATCAACAAAACCACGAAAAGTTCTTGTATTTGAAGATAAAATCTTTTTGCTTTGAAGAAGAAAGATCTACCTGACTGAAATAAGTTCATAAGATGAAAACCAACAAAAATTGACAAGAACCACGAAAAGTCCTTGTATTTTAAGATAAAATCTGACGCTATTAAAGAAAAAACTTCTCGCTCGCTGAAATATGTTCATTTGCTGAAAATCAACAAAATCACGAAAAGTTCTTGTATTTGAAGAGAAAATCTTTTTGCTTTGAAGAAGAAAGATCTCGCTGACTGAAATAAGTTCATAAGATGAAAACCAACAAAAATTGACAAGAACCACGAAAAGTCCTTGTATTTTAAGATAAAATCTGACGCTATTAAAGAAAAAACTTCTCGCTCGCTGAAATATGTTCATTTGCTGAAAATCAACAAAACCACGAAAAGTTCTTGTATTTGAAGATAAAATCTTATTGCTTTGAAGAAGAAAGATCTAGCTGACTGAAATAAGTTCATAAGATGAAAACCAACAAAAATTGACAAGAACCACGAAAAGTTCTTGTACTTTATGCTAAAATCTGACGCTTTTAAAGAAAAAACTTCTCGCTCGCTGAAATATGTTCATTTGCTGAAAATCAACAAAACCACGAAAAGTTCTTGTATTTGAAGATAAAATCTTTTTGCTTTGAAGAAGAAAGATCTGGCTAACTGAAATAAGTTCATTGGATGAAAACCAACAAAAATTGACAAGAACCACGAAAAGTTCTTGTATTTTAAGATAAAATCTTACGCTTTTAAAGAAAAAGCTTCTCGCTCGCTGAAATATGTTCGTTGCTGAAAATCAACAAAACCACGAAAAGTTCTTGTATTTGAAGATAAAATCTTTTTGCTTTCAAGAAGAAAGATCTAGCTGACTGAAATAAGTTCATAAGATGAAAACCAACAAAAATTGACAAGAACCATGAAAAGTTCTTGTATTTTAAGATAAAATCTGACGCTATTAAAGAAAAAACTTCTCGCTCGCTGAAATATGTTCATTTGCTGAAAATCAACAAAATCACGAAAAGTTCTTGTATTTGATGTTAAAATCTTTTTGCTTTGAAGAAGAAAGATCTAGCTGAATGAAATAAGTTCATCAGATGAAAACCAACAAAAATTGACAAGAACCACGAAAAGTTCTTGTATTTTAAGATAAAATCTTACGCTATTCAAGAAAAAACTTCCAGCTCGCTGAAATATGTTCATTTGCTGAAAATCAACAAAACCACGAAAAGTTCTTGTATTTGAAGATAAAATCTTTTTGCTTTGAAGAAGAAAGATCTCGCTGACTGAAATAAGTTCATTGGATGAAAACCAACAAAAATTGACAAGAACCACGAAAAGCTCTTGTATTTTAAGATAAAATCTGACGCTATTAAACAAAAATCTTCTCCCTCGCTGAAATATGTTCATTTGCTGAAAATCAACAAAACCACGAAAAGTTCTTGTATTTGAAGATAAAATCTTTTTGCTTTGAAGAAGAAAGATCCAGCTGACTGAAATGAGTTCATTTGATGAAAATCAACAAAAATTGACAAGTACCACGAAAAGTTCTTGTATTTTAAGATAAAATCTGACGCTATGAAAGAAAAAACTTCTCCCTCGCTGAAATATGTTCATTTGCTGAAAATCAACAAAACTACGAAAAGTTCTTGTATTTGAAGATAAAATCTTATTGCTTTGAAGAAGAAAGATCTAGCTGACTGAAATAAGTTCATAAGATGAAAACCAACAAAAATTGACAAGAACCACGAAAAGTTCTTGTACTTTATGCTAAAATCTGACGCTTTTAAAGAAAAAACTTCTCGCTCGCTGAAATATGTTCATTTGCTGAAAATCAACAAAACCACGAAAAGTTCTTGTATTTGAAGATAAAATCTTTTTGCTTTGAAGAAGAAAGATCTGGCTAACTGAAATAAGTTCATTGGATGAAAACCAACAAAAATTGACAAGAACCACGAAAAGTTCTTGTATTTTAAGATAAAATCTTACGCTTTTAAAGAAAAAACTTCTCGCTCGCTGAAATATGTTCATTTGCTGAAAATCAACAAAACCACGAAAAGTTCTTGTATTTGAAGATAAAATCTTTTTGCTTTCAAGAAGAAAGATCTAGCTGACTGAAATAAGTTCATAAGATGAAAACCAACAAAAATTGACAAGAACCACGAAAAGTTCTTGTATTTTAAGATAAAATCTGACGCTATTGAAGAAAAAACTTCTCGCTCGCTGAAATATGTTCATTTGCTGAAAATCAACAAAATCACGAAAAGTTCTTGTATTTGATGTTAAAATCTTTTTGCTTTGAAGAAGAAAGATCTAGCTGAATGAAATAAGTTCATCAGATGAAAACCAACAAAAATTGACAAGAACCACGAAAAGTTCTTGTATTTTAAGATAAAATCTCACGCTATTCAAGAAAAAACTTCCAGCTCGCTGAAATATGTTCATTTGCTGAAAATCAACAAAACCACGAAAAGTTCTTGTATTTGAAGATAAAATCTTTTTGCTTTGAAGAAGAAAGATCTCGCTGACTGAAATAAGTTCATTGGATGAAAACCAACAAAAATTGACAAGAACCACGAAAAGCTCTTGTATTTTAAGATAAAATCTGACGCTATTAAACAAAAATCTTCTCCCTCGCTGAAATATGTTCATTTGCTGAAAATCAACAAAACCACGAAAAGTTCTTGTATTTGAAGAGAAAATCTTTTTGCTTTGAAGAAGAAAGATCCAGCTGACTGAAATGAGTTCATTTGATGAAAATCAACAAAAATTGACAAGAACCACGACATGTTTTTCTATTTTAAGATAAAATCTGACGCTATTAAAGAAAAAACTTCTCGCTGGCTGAAATATGTTCATTTGCTGAAAATCAACAAAACCACGAAAAGTTCTTGTATTTGAAGATAAAATCTTTTTGCTTTGAAGAAGAAAGATCTCGCTGACTGAAATAAGTTCATTGGATGAAAACCAACAAAAATTGACAAGAACCACGAAAAGTTCTTGTATTTTAAGATAAAATCTGACGCTTTTAAAGAAAAAGCTTCTCGCTCGCTGAAATATGTTCGTTGCTGAAAATCAACAAAACCACGAAAAGTTCTTGTATTTGAAGATAAAATCTTTTTGCTTTCAAGAAGAAAGATCTAGCTGACTGAAATAAGTTCATAAGATGAAAACCAACAAAAATTGACAAGAACCATGAAAAGTTCTTGTATTTTAAGATAAAATCTGACGCTATTAAAGAAAAAACTTCTCGCTCGCTGAAATATGTTCATTTGCTGAAAATCAACAAAATCACGAAAAGTTCTTGTATTTGATGTTAAAATCTTTTTGCTTTGAAGAAGAAAGATCTAGCTGAATGAAATAAGTTCATCAGATGAAAACCAACAAAAATTGACAAGAACCACGAAAAGTTCTTGTATTTTAAGATAAAATCTTACGCTATTCAAGAAAAAACTTCCAGCTCGCTGAAATATGTTCATTTGCTGAAAATCAACAAAACCACGAAAAGTTCTTGTATTTGAAGATAAAATCTTTTTGCTTTGAAGAAGAAAGATCTCGCTGACTGAAATAAGTTCATTGGATGAAAACCAACAAAAATTGACAAGAACCACGAAAAGCTCTTGTATTTTAAGATAAAATCTGACGCTATTAAACAAAAATCTTCTCCCTCGCTGAAATATGTTCATTTGCTGAAAATCAACAAAACCACGAAAAGTTCTTGTATTTGAAGATAAAATCTTTTTGCTTTGAAGAAGAAAGATCCAGCTGACTGAAATGAGTTCATTTGATGAAAATCAACAAAAATTGACAAGTACCACGAAAAGTTCTTGTATTTTAAGATAAAATCTGACGCTATGAAAGAAAAAACTTCTCCCTCGCTGAAATATGTTCATTTGCTGAAAATCAACAAAACTACGAAAAGTTCTTGTATTTGAAGATAAAATCTTATTGCTTTGAAGAAGAAAGATCTAGCTGACTGAAATGAGTTCATAAGATGAAAACCAACAAAAATTGACAAGAACCACGAAAAGTTCTTGTACTTTATGCTAAAATCTGACGCTTTTAAAGAAAAAACTTCTCGCTCGCTGAAATATGTTCATTTGCTGAAAATCAACAAAACCACGAAAAGTTCTTGTATTTGAAGATAAAATCTTTTTGCTTTGAAGAAGAAAGATCTGGCTAACTGAAATAAGTTCATTGGATGAAAACCAACAAAAATTGACAAGAACCACGAAAAGTTCTTGTATTTTAAGATAAAATCTTACGCTTTTAAAGAAAAAACTTCTCGCTCGCTGAAATATGTTCATTTGCTGAAAATCAACAAAACCACGAAAAGTTCTTGTATTTGAAGATAAAATCTTTTTGCTTTCAAGAAGAAAGATCTAGCTGACTGAAATAAGTTCATAAGATGAAAACCAACAAAAATTGACAAGAACCACGAAAAGTTCTTGTATTTTAAGATAAAATCTGACGCTATTGAAGAAAAAACTTCTCGCTCGCTGAAATATGTTCATTTGCTGAAAATCAACAAAATCACGAAAAGTTCTTGTATTTGATGTTAAAATCTTTTTGCTTTGAAGAAGAAAGATCTAGCTGAATGAAATAAGTTCATCAGATGAAAACCAACAAAAATTGACAAGAACCACGAAAAGTTCTTGTATTTTAAGATAAAATCTCACGCTATTCAAGAAAAAACTTCCAGCTCGCTGAAATATGTTCATTTGCTGAAAATCAACAAAACCACGAAAAGTTCTTGTATTTGAAGATAAAATCTTTTTGCTTTGAAGAAGAAAGATCTCGCTGACTGAAATAAGTTCATTGGATGAAAACCAACAAAAATTGACAAGAACCACGAAAAGCTCTTGTATTTTAAGATAAAATCTGACGCTATTAAACAAAAATCTTCTCCCTCGCTGAAATATGTTCATTTGCTGAAAATCAACAAAACCACGAAAAGTTCTTGTATTTGAAGAGAAAATCTTTTTGCTTTGAAGAAGAAAGATCCAGCTGACTGAAATGAGTTCATTTGATGAAAATCAACAAAAATTGACAAGAACCACGACATGTTTTTCTATTTTAAGATAAAATCTGACGCTATTAAAGAAAAAACTTCTCGCTGGCTGAAATATGTTCATTTGCTGAAAATCAACAAAACCACGAAAAGTTCTTGTATTTGAAGATAAAATCTTTTTGCTTTGAAGAAGAAAGATCTCGCTGACTGAAATAAGTTCATTGGATGAAAACCAACAAAAATTGACAAGAACCACGAAAAGTTCTTGTATTTTAAGATAAAATCTGACGCGATTGAAGAAAAAACTTCTCGCTCGCTGAAATATGTTCATTTGCTGAAAATCAACAAAACCACGAAAAGTTCTTGTATTTCAAGATAAAATCTTTTTGCTTTGAAGAAGAAAGATCTAGCTGACTGAAATAAGTTTATTGGATGAAAACCAACAAAAATTGATAAGTACCACGAAAAGTTCTTGTATTCTAAGATAAAATCTGACGCTATGAAAGAAAAAACTTCTCCCTCGCTGAAATATGTTCATTTGCTGAAAATCAACAAAACTACGAAAAGTTCTTGTATTTGAAGATAAAATCTTATTGCTTTGAAGAAGAAAGATCTAGCTGAATGAAATAAGTTCATAAGATGAAAACCAACAAAAATTGACAAGAACCACGAAAAGTTCTTGTACTTTATGCTAAAATCTGACGCTTTTAAAGAAAAAACTTCTCGCTCGCTGAAATATGTTCATTTGCTGAAAATCAACAAAACCACGAAAAGTTCTTGTATTTGAAGATAAAATCTTTTTGCTTTGAAGAAGAAAGATCTGGCTAACTGAAATAAGTTCATTGGATGAAAACCAACAAAAATTGACAAGAACCACGAAAAGTTCTTGTATTTTAAGATAAAATCTTACGCTTTTAAAGAAAAAACTTCTCGCTCGCTGAAATATGTTCATTTGCTGAAAATCAACAAAACCACGAAAAGTTCTTGTATTTGAAGATAAAATCTTTTTGCTTTCAAGAAGAAAGATCCAGCTGACTGAAATAAGTTCATAAGATGAAAACCAACAAAAATTGACAAGAACCACGAAAAGTTCTTGTATTTTAAGATAAAATCTGACGCTATTAAAGAAAAAACTTCTCGCTCGCTGAAATATGTTCATTTGCTGAAAATCAACAAAATCACGAAAAGTTCTTGTATTTGATGTTAAAATCTTTTTGCTTTGAAGAAGAAAGATCGAGCTGACTGAAATAAGTTCATCAGATGAAAACCAACAAAAATTGACAAGAACCACGAAAAGTTCTTGTATTTTAAGATAAAATCTTACGCTATTCAAGAAAAAACTTCCAGCTCGCTGAAATATGTTCATTTGCTGAAAATCAACAAAACCACGAAAAGTTCTTGTATTTGAAGATAAAATCTTTTTGCTTTGAAGAAGAAAGATCTCGCTGACTGAAATAAGTTCATTGGATGAAAACCAACAAAAATTGACAAGAACCACGAAAAGCTCTTGTATTTTAAGATAAAATCTGACGCTATTAAACAAAAATCTTCTCCCTCGCTGAAATATGTTCATTTGCTGAAAATCAACAAAACCACGAAAAGTTCTTGTATTTGAAGATAAAATCTTTTTGCTTTGAAGAAGAAAGATCCAGCTGACTGAAATGAGTTCATTTGATGAAAATCAACAAAAATTGACAAGAACCACGAAATGTTTTTCTATTTTAAGATAAAATCTGACGCTATTAAAGAAAAAACTTCTCGCTGGCTGAAATATGTTCATTTGCTGAAAATCAACAAAACCACGAAAAGTTCTTGTATTTGAAGATAAAATCTTTTTGCTTTGAAGAAGAAAGATCTAGCTGACTGAAATAAGTTCATTGGATGAAAACCAACAAAAATTGACAAGAACCACGAAAAGTTCTTGTATTTTAAGATAAAATCTGACGCGATTAAAGAAAAAACTTCTCGCTCGCTGAAATATGTTCATTTGCTGAAAATCAACAAAACCACGAAAAGTTCTTGTATTTCAAGATAAAATCTTTTTGCTTTGAAGAAGAAAGATCTAGCTGACTGAAATAAGTTTATTGGATGAAAACCAACAAAAATTGATAAGTACCACGAAAAGTTCTTGTATTTTAAGATAAAATCTGACGCTATGAAAGAAAAAACTTCTCCCTCGCTGAAATATGTTCATTTGCTGAAAATCAACAAAACTACGAAAAGTTCTTGTATTTGAAGATAAAATCTTATTGCTTTGAAGAAGAAAGATCTAGCTGACTGAAATAAGTTCATAAGATGAAAACCAACAAAAATTGACAAGAACCACGAAAAGTTCTTGTACTTTATGCTAAAATCTGACGCTTTTAAAGAAAAAACTTCTCGCTCGCTGAAATACGTTCATTTGCTGAAAATCAACAAAACCACGAAAAGTTCTTGTATTTGAAGATAAAATCTTTTTGCTTTGAAGAAGAAAGATCTGGCTAACTGAAATAAGTTCATTGGATGAAAACCAACAAAAATTGACAAGAACCACGAAAAGTTCTTGTATTTTAAGATAAAATCTTACGCTTTTAAAGAAAAAACTTCTCGCTCGCTGAAATATGTTCATTTGCTGAAAATCAACAAAACCACGAAAAGTTCTTGTATTTGAAGATGAAATCTTTTTGCTTTCAAGAAGAAAGATCTAGCTGACTGAAATAAGTTCATAAGATGAAAACCAACAAAAATTGACAAGAACCACGAAAAGTTCTTGTATTTTAAGATAAAATCTGACGCTATTAAAGAAAAAACTTCTCGCTCGCTGAAATATGTTCATTTGCTGAAAATCAACAAAATCACGAAAAGTTCTTGTATTTGATGTTAAAATCTTTTTGCTTTGAAGAAGAAAGATCTAGCTGAATGAAATAAGTTCATCAGATGAAAACCAACAAAAATTGACAAGAACCACGAAAAGTTCTTGTATTTTAAGATAAAATCTTACGCTATTCAAGAAAAAACTTCCAGCTCGCTGAAATATGTTCATTTGCTGAAAATCAACAAAACCACGAAAAGTTCTTGTATTTGAAGATAAAATCTTTTTGCTTTGAAGAAGAAAGATCTCGCTGACTGAAATAAGTTCATTGGATGAAAACCAACAAAAATTGACAAGAACCACGAAAAGCTCTTGTATTTTAAGATAAAATCTGACGCTATTAAACAAAAATCTTCTCCCTCGCTGAAATATGTTCATTTGCTGAAAATCAACAAAACCACGAAAAGTTCTTGTATTTGAAGATAAAATCTTTTTGCTTTGAAGAAGAAAGATCCAGCTGACTGAAATGAGTTCATTTGATGAAAATCAACAAAAATTGACAAGAACCACGAAATGTTTTTCTATTTTAAGATAAAATCTGACGCTATTAAAGAAAAAACTTCTCGCTGGCTGAAATATGTTCATTTGCTGAAAATCAACAAAACCACGAAAAGTTCTTGTATTTGAAGATAAAATCTTTTTGCTTTGAAGAAGAAAGATCTCGCTGACTGAAATAAGTTCATTGGATGAAAACCAACAAAAATTGACAAGAACCACGAAAAGTTCTTGTATTTTAAGATAAAATCTGACGCGATTAAAGAAAAAACTTCTCGCTCGCTGAAATATGTTCATTTGCTGAAAATCAACAAAACCACGAAAAGTTCTTGTATTTCAAGATAAAATCTTTTTGCTTTGAAGAAGAAAGATCTAGCTGACTGAAATAAGTTTATTGGATGAAAACCAACAAAAATTGATAAGTACCACGAAAAGTTCTTGTATTTTAAGATAAAATCTGACGCTATTAAAGAAAAAACTTCTCCCTCGCTGAAATATGTTCATTTGCTGAAAATCAACAAAACTACGAAAAGTTCTTGTATTTGAAGATAAAATCTTTTTGCTTTGAAGAAGAAAGATCCAGCTGACTGAAATAAGTTCATAAGATGAAAACTAACAAAAATTGACAAGAACCACGAAAAGTTCGTGTATTTTAAGATAAAATCTTACGCTATTGAAGAAAAAACTTCTAGCTCGCTGAAATATGTTCATTTGCTGAAAATCAACAAAACCACGAAAAGTTCTTGTCTTTGAAGATCAAATCTTTTTGCTTTGAAGAAGAAAGATCCAGCTGACTGAAATAAGTTCATAAGATGAAAACCAACAAAAATTGACAAGAACCACGAAAAGTTCTTGTATTTTAAGATAAAATCTGACGCTTTTGAAGAAAAAACTTCTCGCTCGCTGAAATATGTTCATTTGCTGAAAATGAACAAAACCACGAAAAGTTCTTGTATTTGAAGATAAAATCTTTTTGCTTTGAAGAAGAAAGATCTCGCTGACTGAAATAAGTTCATTGGATGAAAACCAACGAAAATTGACAAGAACCACGAAAAGTTCTTGTATTTTGAGATAAAATCTGACGCTATTAAAGAAAAAACTTCGCCCTCGTTGAAATATGTTAATTTGCTGAAAATCAACAAAACCACGAAAAGTTCTTGTATTTGAAGATAAAATCTTTTTGCTTTGAAGAAGAAAGATCCAGCTGACTGAAATAAGTTCATTTGATGAAAACTAACAAAAATTGACAAGAACCACGAAAAGTTCTTGTATTTTAAGATAAAATCTGACGCTATTAAAGAAAAAACTTCTCCCTCGCTGAAATATGTTCATTTGCTGAAAATCAACAAAACCACGAAAAGTTCTTGAATTTGAAGATAAAATCTTTTTGCTTTCAAGAAGAAAGATCAAGCTGACTGAAATAAGTTCATTGGATGAAAACCAACAAAAATTGACAAGAACTACGAAAAGTTCTTGTATTTTAAGATAAAATCTGACGCGATTAAAGAAAAAACTTCTCCCTCGCTGAAATATGTTCATTTGCTGAAAATCAACAAAACCACGAAAAGTTCTTGTATTTGAAGATAAAATCTTTTTGCTTTGAAGAAGAAAGATCGAGCTGACTGAAATAAGTTCATTGGATGAAAACCAACGAAAATTGACAAGAACCACGAAAAGTTCTTGTATTTTGAGATAAAATCTGACGCTATTAAAGAAAAAACTTCTCGCTCGCTGAAATATGTTCATTTGCTGAAAATCAACAAAACCACGAAAAGTTCTTGCATTTGAAGATAAAATCTTTTTGCTTTGAAGAAGAAAGATCTAGCTGACTGAAATAAGTTCATAAGATGAAAACCCACAAAAATTGACAAGAACCACGAAAAGTTCTTGTGTTTTAAGATAAAATCTGACGCTATTAAAGAAAAAACTTCTCGCTCGCTGAAATATGTTCATTTGCTGAAAATCAACAAAATCACGAAA